>NC_041391.1:187977428-188032056 GCF_002162155.2 Triticum dicoccoides | reverse complement strand
ACCCTAGAACACACAAGTTGATCATTGATCCCTTAGCTGTGTGGCGGTGCCCCCTCCACCATAATCCACCTCGGTCATATCGTCGTAGTGCTTAGGCGAAGCCCTGCGCCGGTAGCTTCATCATCACCGTCATCACGACACCGTGCTGACGAAGATCTCCTTTGACACTCTGCTGGATCGTGAGTTCGTGGGACGTCACCGAGCCGAACATGTGCAGATCACGGAGGTGTCGTACTTTCGGTACTAGGGTCGATCGATCGTGAAGACGTACGACTACATCAGCTGCGTTGTCATAACGCTTCCGCTTATGGTCTATGAGGGTACGTGGACTACACTCTCCCCTCTTGTTGTTGTGCATCACCATGATCTTGCGTGTGCGTGAATTTTTTTGAAATTACTACGTTCCCCAACACCTAGAGCCTAGTGCCAGTTTCTGTTTTTTTCTTGTTTTTGAGTTTCGCAGAAAAGGAATATCAAATGGAGTCCAAATGAGCTGAAAATTTATGGTGATTTTTTATGGACCAGAAGAAGTCCCCGAAGCAAAAGAGTTGGGCCAGAAGAGCCACGAGGCCTCCACAGGGGTGGAGCGCGCGCCCTCTATCCTTGTGAGCTCCTCGTGGACCCCCCCTGACGTGAAACCGACGCCACAAATTCCTATAAATATAGAAACCCCCGAAAAGGAACCTAGATCGGGAGTTCGGCCGCCGCAAGCCTCTGTAACCACCAAAAACAAATCGGGACCCTGTTTCGGCACCCTTCCAGAGGGGGAAATCATCACCGGTGGCCATCTTCATCATCTCAGCGCCCTCCATGATGAGGAGGGATTAGTTCACCCTCGGGGCTGAGGGTATGTACTAGTAGCTATGTGTTTGATCTCTTTCTCTCTCTCTCTCTCTCTCTCTCTCTCGTGTTCTTGATTTGGCACGATCTTGATGTATCGCGAGCTTTGCTATTATAGTTGGATCTTATGATGTTTCTCTCCCTCTACCTTCTTGTAATGGATTGAGTTTTCCCTTTGAAGTTATCTTATCGGATTGGGTTTTTAAGGATTTGAGAACACTTGATGTATGTCTTGCATGTGCTTATATGTGGTGACAATGAGATATTCATGTGACCCACTTGATGTATGTTTTGGTGATCAACTTGCGGGTTATGTGACCTTGTGAACTTATGCATAGGGGTTGGCACACGTTTTCGTCTTGACTCTCCGGTACAAACTTTGGGGCACTCTTTGAAGTTCTTTGTGTTGGTTTGAATAGATGAATCTGAGATTGTGTGATGCATATCGTATAATCAAACCCTCGGATACTTGTGGTGACATTGGAGTATCTAGGTGATATTAGGGTTTGGATTGATGTGTGTCTTAAGGTGTTATTTTAGTACAAACTCTAGGGCTGTTTGTGACACTTATAGGAATAGCCCAATAGATCGATCAGAAAGAATAACTTTGAGGTGGTTTCGTATCCTACAATAATCTCTTCGTTTGTTCTCTCCGCTATTAGTGACTTTGGAGTGACTCTTTGTTGCATGTTGAGGGATTGTTATATGATCTAATTATTTTATCATTGTTGAGAGAACTTGCAATAGTGAAAGTATGAACCCTAGGCCTAGTTTTCAAGCATTGTAATACCGTTTTCGCTCACTTTTACCACTTGCTACCTCTCTGTTTTTATATTTTCAGATTACAAAAACCTGTATCTCTTACCCGTACTAGTGCACCTATACAATTTATTATTGTATTCGGTGTGTTGGGGACACAAGAGACTCTTTGTTATTTGGTTGCAGGGTTGTTTAAGAGAGACCATCTTCATCCTACTCCTCCCATGGATTGATAAACCTTAGGGCATCCACTTGAGGGAAATTTGCTACTGTCCTACAAAACTCTGCGCTTGGAGGCCCAACACGAGTCTACAAGAAGAAGGTTGCATAGTAGACATCATTCTGTGTGTGTAATGATTCTACTTGAGGATAGGAGTATTAAATATGCAGAGGCATCTAGTATGCAATGTTGAATAATAATTTTAGTGATTTGCTACAGTAGATATTGATAAGGTTATTGCATTTATTTATACTAACTTATCTCACGAGTTCTTGTTTAGTTTTATGTGTATGAAGTTTTTAAGATTTATGGAAACCGTGATATAAAAGGAATTAAGAAGATGCAAAAGCTCAAGCTTGGGGATGCCCAACGCACCCCAAGATAATATTTCAAGAAGTCTCAAGCATCTAACCTTGGGGATGCTCCGGTAGGCATCCCACCTTTCTTCATCAACAATTATCAGTTAGTATCGGTTGAGCCTAAGTTTTTGCTTTTTCACATGAGTTGTGCTATTCTTGGAATGTCATTTTATTTTGTTTTGCTTGATGTTTTAAGAAAATACTTAAATCTAAAACTTTTTAAATAAGAGAGAATCCACAATTGGCTACCCATTTACAAAACTACTCGCTTGATCTTCACTTATATCTTTTTGGAGTAGTTCGTTGTTTACTCTTGTGCTTCACTTATATAGGAGTAAATTGTTGAATGAATTGAATATCATGAAGTTGAAATTATATCATGCCTAGTAGTAGCTTCACATTGGGTTTAGAAAGTGAAATCTTTTGAAGCTTGACAATCACAATATTGGTCATACAAGCAATTCATGAATGATTACTATAAGGAAGAGAACTTTCACATGCAAATATATTATCTTGGGAATCTTCTATGATTGTGAATACCCATTAATTATTTTCAAACCTGAGCAAATTAGTTGAAGTTGGACAAGGAAGACAACATAGTGAGTTATGTTTGGGTATATTTGCATAGAAGTTATATTTTATGGATCCTCCAACATGTGGTGTTTGCCTAGGATCTTTTGCTAGCAAAAAATTCGTACTAAGTAGAGATACTACTTGTACATCCAAAAAAAACTTAAACCAGTTTCTTGCCATGGGTGTCCACCATACCTACCTATGGATTGAATAAGATCCTTCAAGTAAGTTGTCATCGGTGCATAAAGCAATAAAAATTGCTCCTAAATATGTTTGATCTTTTATTGTAAGGGAAAATTGAGTGTTGTGCGAACTTGTGATGGAAAAGTAATAAAAGCGAAGGACTGTACAATAAAGGTTGCTATCATAAGGGGCAATATAACGTTACGTTCCTTTGCATTAAGAGCTTGGGCATCCAAATAAAAAGCGCATGACAACCTCTGCTTTCCTCTGCGAAGGGCCTTGATTGCGGCTTGAAGCTACGTCGGCATTTCCCCAAAGAGGAAGGGATGATGCAGCACAGTGGCGGTAGGTATTTCCCTCAGTTATGAGACCAAGGTTATCGAACCAGTAGGAGAACCAAGCAACACAACGTAAAAATCCCCTGCACACAAATAACAAATACTCGCAACTGACGTGTAAAAGGGGTTGTCAATCCCTTTTGGGTAGCGGCGCCTCAAGATAGGCAAACAGACGTGAATAAATTGTAGTATATTGATAGGTCGAACGCCAGACAAAATAAATAAGAATAAAATGCAGCGAGGTATTTTTGTATTTTTGGTTTAGTAGATCTGAAAATAAAAGCAAATGAAATGTAGATCGCAAAGGCAAATAATATGAGAAAGAGACCCGGGGGTCGTAGGTTTCACTGGTGGCTTCTCTCGAGAAAAATAGCAAACGGTGGGTAAACAAATTAATGTTGGGCAATTGATAGAACTTCAAGTAATCGTGACGATATCCAGGCAATGATCAATACATAGGCATCACATCCAAGATTAGTAGACTGACTCCTGCCTGCATCTACTACTATTACTCCACACATCGACCGCTATCCAGCATGCATCTAGTGTATTAAGTTCATGGAGAAATGGAGTAATGCAATAAGAAATATGACATGATGTAGACAAGATCTATCTATGTAGAGATAGACCCCATCATTTTTTCCTTATTAGCAACGATACATATGTGTCGGTTCCCCTTCTGTCACTAGGATCAAGCACCGTAAGATCGAACCCACTACAAAGCACCTCTTCCCATTGCAAGATAAATAGATCAAGTTGGCCAAACAAAACCCAAATATCGGAGAAGAAATACGAGGCTATAATAAATCATGCATATAAGAGATCAAAGAAACTCAAATAACTTTCATGGATATAAAAAGATAGATCTGATCATAAACTCAAAGTTCATCCGATCCCAACAAACACACCGCAAAAAGAGATACATCATATGGATCTCCAAGAGACCATTGTATTGAGAATTCAGCAAGAGAGAGGAAGCCATCTAGCTACTAACTACGGCCCCGAAGGTCTACAAAGAACTACTCACGCATCATCGGAGAGGCACCAATGGAAGTGGTGAACCCCTCCGTGATGGTGTCTAGATTGGATCTGGTGGTTATGGACTCCGCGGTGGCTGGAATTGATTTTCGTCGACTCCCCTAGGATTTCTGGAATATTGGGGTATTTATAGAGCAAAGAGGCGGTCCGGGGGGCACTCGAGGTGGGCACAACTCACCAGGGCGTGCCTGGGCGTCCTGGCGCGCCCTGGTGGGTTGTGCTCTCCTCAGAGCACCCCCCCCCCCCAGGCGCAGCCTTGGCCCATTAGGTGTCTTCTGGTCCATAAAAAATCTCCGTGCAGTTTCGTTGCATTTGGACTCCGTTTCATATTGATTTCCTGCGATGTAAAAAACACGCAGAAAACAACAACTGACAGTTGGCACTAGGTCAATAGGCTAGTACCAAAAATGATATAAAATGATTATAAAACATCCAAGATTGATAATATAATAGCACGGAACAATCAAAAATTATAGATACGTTGGAGACGTATCAGGCCTATCTTTTACTTTTCAGTATTTACTTTTATGCAAAGAGTCAATAGTATGCATTCTCATTTCAATCTCAATTATTCTCTAGTTGGCAAGCATCATGTGGTGGGGAAAGATCTAGGCACATATGACCAGTCAGATATACTTGATCATAATTGATTATTGTTGACAATTATCTCTATGATAAATGAGTTGGGAGGCAATATTAAGCCCCTATCTTTCTCTGTGTTCAATGGATGCCATTTGTTCTAAGAATATGCTTTGAGTACTAGCAATCATGGAAGACTATATGATGATTGAGTATGTGGAGCTCTTACTTATACTCTGTTAAATAAGTTGAATTGCAATTGTTTGGTGACTAAGAATATAGGTTGTTGAGTTTCAAGAGAATTCATTGTTTGAACCTTAACATGTGAATTGGTTGCTACTTTAACATGATGAGTTTTATGAGAAAGAGTTGTTGTTATGATGCTAGGAGAAGTGATTGAAATTACCATTGATCAAACTTATGCACTTTGCTAGCATTCACACTTCATAAATTATTTCTTTTATCATTTACCTACTCGAGGACGAGAAGGAATTAAGCTTGGGGATGCTGATACGTCTCCAATGTATCTATAATTTATGAAGTATTCATGCTACTATATTATCATTCTTGGATGTTTTACAATCATTTTATAGCAACATTATATCATTTTTTGGGACTAACCTATTGACATAGTGCCCAGTGCAAGTTGCTGTTTTTTTGGTTGTTTTTTACATCACAGAAAATCTATACCAAATGGAGTCCAAACGCAGTGAAACTTTTTGGAGATTTTTTCTGGACCAGAAGACACCCGGTTGGCCAAACAAGTACCAGAGGGGATCCCCAAGGGGGGCACAACCCACCAGGGCGCGCCTGGGGGCCCAGGCGCGCCCAAGTGGGTCGTGCCCACCTCAGTGGCCTCCTACACCGCCTCTTCGCCCTATAAATTCCCAAATATTCCAAAAACCCTGGGGGTAACTCTAGATCAGACGTTCCGCTGCCGAAAGCCTCTGTAGCCACGAAAAACCAATCTAGACCCCGTTCCGGCACTCCGCCGGAGGAGGAATTCATCACCGGTGGCCATCTTCATCATCCCGACGGCCACGATGATGAGGAGGGAGTAGTCCACCCTCGAGGCTAGGGGTTTGTAACAGTAGCTATGTGTTTAATCTCTCTCTCTCGTGTTCTTGAGATGTCACGATCATGATGTATCGCGGGCTTTGTTAATATAGTCACATCATATGGTGTTTTCCCCTCCATATCTTGTTGTGAATTGAGTTTTCCCTTTGAGATTTCATTTTATCGGATTGAATACTTTTATGGATTTGAGAGCACTTGATGTATGTCTTGCTATGAATACCCGTGGTGACAATGGGGTATCATATTGATTCACTTGATATGTGTTTTGGTACTCAACTCGTGGATTGCCGAGGTGACATTGGGGCAATCTATGCATAGGGGTTGATGCAGGTTCTCATCTTTTGTTTCTCCGGTAAAATCTTGGGGCACTCTTGGAGGTTCTTTGTGTTGGATTGAGTATTACGAGTCTGAATTTGCTTTGGTGTTATTTTACTATGAACTCCTGATAGATCGGTCGGAAATAATAACTTAGTGTTATTTTAGTACGAACTCTTGATAGATCGATAATAACTTGGTGTTATTTTAGTACGAACTCTTTGATAGATCGGGCGCAAAGAATAGCTACAAACAATTTCTTTTTATGTTCTCCGCTAGATAGGAACTTTGGAGTGATTCTTCATCACACGTTGAGGGATGGTTATATGTTCCAATTAGATTAGCATTGTTGTGAGATTGCACTAGCGAAAGTACGAACCCTAGGCCTCATTTTCAAGCATTGCAATACTATTTGTGCTCACTTTTGTTACTTGCTACCTTGTTGCTTTTTATTGTTACTATTACAAAAATCAACATCTACTATCATTACTACACTTTTATTACCATCTCTTCACCGAACTACTGCACCTATACAAATTACCATTGTACTTGGTGTGTTGGGGGCACAAGAGACTCTTTGTTATTTGGTTGCAGGGTTATTTGAGAGAGACTATCTTCATCCTACGCCTCCCACGGATTGATAAACCTTAGGTCATCCACTTGAGGGAAAATTGTTGTGTCCTACAAAACTCGGCGCTTGGAGGCCCAACACGTGTCTACAAGAATAAAGTTGCGTAGTAGACATCATTGTTCTATTTATATGAGTAATATATTTTATGGTCATGCACCCTTGAAGAGTGGTCTATTTTTGTTGAATCTCGATTGTGGTGATACACATATTCATAATATTGATGCCAAAAGATGCAAAGTTGATAATGATAGTGCAACATATTTGTGGCACTTCCGTTTAGGTCATATTGGTGTAAAGCGCATGAAGAAACTCCATGTAGATGGGCTTTTGGAATCACTTGATTATGAATCATTTGATACTTGTGAACCATGCCTCATGGGCAAGATGACTAAATCTCCGTTCTCCGGAACAACGGAGCGAGCTAATGACTTATTGGAAATAGTACATACTGATGTATGCGGTCCAATGAGTGTTGAGGCACGCAGCGGGTTTCGTTATTTTTTGACCTTCACACGTGATTTGAGCAGATATGGGTATATCTACTTAATGAAACACAAGTCTGAAACATTTGAAAAGTTCAAAGAATTTCAGAGTGAAGTAAAGAATCATCATAATAAGAAAATAAAGTTTCTACGATCTGATCGCGGAGGTGAATGTTTGAGTTACGATGTTGGCCTTCATTTAAAACAATGTGGAATAGTTGCACAACTCACGCCACCTGGAACACCACAGCGTAATAGTGTGTTTGAACGTTGTAACCGTACTTTATTAGATATGGTGCAATCTATGATGTCTCTTACCGATTTACCACTATTGTTTTGGGGTTATGCATTAGAGACAACTGCATTCATGTTAAATAGGGCACCGTCTAAATCCATTGAGACGACACCATATGAACTGTGGTTTGGCAATAAGCTGTCGTTTCTTAAAGTTTGGGGTTGTGGCACTTATGTCAAAAGGCTTTAGCCTGATAAGCTCGAACCCAAATCGGAGAAGTGCGTCTTCATAGGATACCCTAAGGAAACAATTGGGTACACCTTCTACCACAGATCCTAAGGCAAGATCATTGTTGCCAAGAATGGAACATTTCTAGAGGAGTTTCTCTCGAAAGAAATGAGTGGGAGGAAAGTAGAACTTGATGAGGTAATTGTACCTTTTCTCAATTTGGAAAGTAGCACATCAGAGAAATCCGTTCCCATGATGCCTACACCAACTAGAGAGGAAGCTAATGATGATGATCATGAAACTTCAGATCAAGTTACTACTGGACCTCGTAGGTCGAACAGAGCACGTTCTGCACCAGAGTGGTACGGTAATCCTGTTCTAGAAGTCATGTTACTAGACCATGACGAACCTACGAACTATGAAGAAACTATGATGAGCCCAGATTCCGATAAATGGCTTGAGGCCATGAAATCTGAGATAGGATCCATGTATGAGAACAAAGTGTTGGTGGCCATGAAGACATAGAGAATAAATGGATCTTCAAGAAGAAGATTGACGATGATGGTACTGTTACTGTCTACAAAGCTCGACTTGTCGCGAAAGGTTTTCAACGAGTTCAAGGAGTTTACTACGATGAGACTTTCTCACCCGTAGCGATGCTTAAGTCTGTCCGAATCATGTTAGCAATTGCCGCATTTTATGATTATGAAATCTGGCAAATGGACGTGAAAACTGCATTTCTTAATGTATTTCTTAAAGAAGAGTTGTATATGATGCAACCAGAAGGTTTTGTCGATCCTAAAGGTGCTAACAAAGTGTGCAAGCTCCAGCGATCCATCTATGGACTGGTGCAAGCATCTCGGAGTTGGAATATACGCTTTGATGAGGTGATCAAAGCATATGGTTTTATACAGACTTTCGGAGAAGCCTGTATTTACAAGAAAGTGAGTGGGAGCTCTGTAGCGTTTCTAATATTATATGTGGATGACATATTGTTGATTGGAAATGATGTAGAATTTCTGGATAGCATACAAGGATACTTGAATAAAGGTTTTTCAACGGAAGACCTCGGAGAAACTGCTTATATATTGGGCATCAAGATATATAGAGATAGATCAAGACACTTGATAGGACTTTTACAAAGCACATACCTTGACAAAGTTTCGAAGAAGTTCAAAATGGATCAGTCAAAGAAAGGGTTCTTGCCTGTGTTACAAGGTGTGAAGTTGAGTCAGACTCAAAGCCCGACCACTGTAGAAGATAGAGAGAAAATGAAAGTCATTCACTATGCCTCAGCCATAGGTTCTATTGAAGGAAATATGCCCTAGAGGCAATAATAAAGTTATTATTTATTTCCTTATTTCATGATAAATGTTTATTATTCATGCTAGAATTGTATTAACCGGAAACATAATACATGTGTGAATACATAGACAAACATAGTGTTACTAGTATGCCTCTACTTGACTAGCTCGTGAATCAAAGATGGTTAAGTTTCCTAGCCATAGACATGAGTTGTCATTTGATTAACGGGATCACATCATTAGGAGAATGATGTGATTGACTTGACCCATTCCGTTAGCTTAGCACTTGATCGTTTAGTATGTTGCTATTGCTTTCTTCATGACTTATACATGTTCCTGTAACTATGAGATTATGCAACTCCCGTTTACCGGAGGAACACTTTGTGTGCTACCAAACGTCACAATGTAACTGGGTGATTATAAAGGAGCTCTACAGGTGTCTCCGAAAGTACATGTTGGGTTGGCGTATTTCGAGATTAGGATTTGTCACTCCGATTGTCGGAGAGGTATCTCTGGGCCCTCTCAGTAATGCACATCATTATAAGCCTTGCAAGCAATGTAGCTAATGAGTTAGTTACGGAATGATGCATTACGTAACGAGTAAAGAGACTTGCCGGTAACGAGATTGAACTAGGTATTGGATACCGACGATCGAATCTCGGGCAAGTAACATACCGATGACAAAGGGAACAACGTATGTTGTTATGCGGTTTGACCGATAAAGATCTTCATAGAATATGTAGGAGTCAATATGAGCATCCAGGTTCCGCTATTGGTTATTGACCAAGAATAGTTCTAGGTCATGTCTACGTAGTTCTCGAACCCGTAGGGTCCGCACGCTTATCGTTACGATGACAGTTATAATATGAGTTTATGAGTTTTGATGTACCGAAGGAGTTCGGAGTCCCGGATGAGATCGGGGACATGACGAGGAGTCTCTAAATGGTCGAGACGTAAAGATCGATATATTGGACGACTATATTCGGACTTCAAAAAGGTTCCGAGTGATTCGGGTATTTTCGGGGGTACCGGGGAGTTACGGGAATACGAGGAAGAAGCAATGGGCCTCATGGGCCAAGTGGTGGAAGAGAGGAGGCAGGGCGCGCGGCCCCCCTAGCCCAAACCGAATTGGACTAGGGGGCCGGGGCCCCTTTCCTCTTTTTCCTTCCTCTCCTTCCTTGTCCTTCTCCTTCCCTTCCTTCCCCTCTCCTAGTTGGACTAGGAAAGGAGGGAGTCCTACTCCCGATGGGAGTAGGACTCCTCCCTGGCACGCCCTCCCTTGGCCGGCCGCCCCCTCCCCCTTGCTCCTTTATATACGGGGGCAGGGGGGCACCCCATGACACACAAGTTGATCTACGGATCGTTCCTTAGCCGTGTGTGGTGCCCCCCTCCACCATATTCGACCTCGGTCATATCGTCGCGGAGTTTAGGCGAAGCCCTATGCCGGTAGAACATCATCATCGTCACCACGTCGTCGTGCTGACGGAACTCATCCCCGACGCTTTGCTGGATCGGAGCCCGGGGATCGTCATCGAGCTGAACGTGTGCTGAACTCGAAGGTGCCGTACGTTCGGTACTTGGATCGATCGGATCGTGAAGACGTATGACTACATCAACCGCGTTGTCATAACGCTTCCGCTTACGGTCTACGAGGGTACGTGGACAATACTCTCCCCTCTCGTTGCTATGCCATCACCATGATCTTGCGTGTGCGTGGGAAATTTTTTGAAATTACTATGTTTCCCAACATCTATCATGTATGCTATGTTGTGTACCAGAACTAATGTGTGCCTTGCCATAAGTCTGGCAGGGAGGTACCAAAATAATCCAGGAGTGGATCACTGGACAGCGGTCAAGAACATCATGAAGTACCTGAAAAGGACAAAGAATATGTTTCTCATTTATGGAGGTAACAAAGAGCTCGTCGTAAATGGTTACATCGATGCTAGCTTTGACACTAATCCGGATGACTCTAAGTCACAAACCGGATACGTATTTGTATTGAATGGTGGAGCTGTCAGTTGGTGCAGTTTCAAGCAGAGCGTCGTGGCGGGATATACGTGTGAAGCGGAGTACATAGCTGCTTTGGAAGTAGCAAATGAAGGATTCTGGATAAAGGAGGTCATATCCGATCTAGGTGTAATACCTAGTGCATCGGGTCCAATGAAAATCTTTTGTGACAATACTGGAGCAATTGCCTTGGTGAAGCAATACAGATTTCACAAAAAGAACCAAACACATCAAGAGACGCTTCAACTCCATCCATGATCAACTCAAGGAGGGAGACATAGAAATTTGCAAAATACATATGGATCTGAATGTAGCAGACCCGTTGACTAAGCCTCTTCCACGAGCAAAACATGATCAGCACCAAGACTCCATGGGTGTTAGATTCATTACAATGTAATCTAGATTATTGACTCTAGTGCAAGTGGGAGACTGAAGGAAATATGCCCTAGAGGCAATAATAAAGTTGTTATTTTATATTTCCTTATTCATGATAAAGGTTTATTATTCATGCTAGAATTGTATTAACCGGAAACCTTAATACATGTGTGAATACACAAACAAACATCATGTCCCTAGTGAGCCTCTACTTGACTAGCTCGTTGATCAAAGATGGTTAAGGTTTCCTAACCATGGACATGAGTTGTCATTTGATAATGGGATCACATCATTAAGAGAATGATGTGATAGACAAGACCCATGCGTTAGCTTAGCATAATGATCATTCAGTTGTATTGCTATTGCTTTCTTCATGTCAAATACATATTCCTTCGACTATGAGATTATGCAACTCGCGGATACCGGAGGAATGCCTTGTGTGCTATCAAACGTCACAACGTAAATTGGTGATTATAAAGATGCTCTACAGGTATCTCCGAAGGTGTTTGTTGAGTTGGCATAGACCGAAATTAGGATTTGTCACTCCGAGTATCGGAGAGGTATCTTTGGGCCCTCTCGGTAATACACATCATAAGATTGCAAGCAAACAACTAAGGAGTTAGTCACGAGGTGATGTGTTACGGAACGAGTAAAGAGACTTGTTGGTAACGAGATTGAACTAGGTACGAAGATACCACGACCGAATCTCGGGCAAGTAACATACCGACAGACAAAGGGAATAACGCATGTTGTCATAACGGCTCGACCGATAAAGATCTTCGTAGAATATGTAGGAGCCAATATGGGCATACAGGTTCCGCTATTGGTTATTAACTGGAGAGGTGTCTCGGTCATGTCTACATAGTCCTCAAACCCGTAGGGTCCGCATGCTTAACGTTCGATGACGATATTGTATTATATGAGTTGATTTGGTGACCGAATGTTGTTCGGATTCCCGGATAAGATCACGGACATGACGAGAAGTCTCTAAATGGTCGAGAGGTAAAGATTCATATATAGAACGATAGTATTCGGACACCGGAAGTGTTCCGAAGGGTACCGGGTACATATCGGGTCACCGGAAGGGGTTCCAGGCACCCCCGGCAAAAGATATGGGCCTTATGGGCCAAGAGGGGAAACGCACCAGCCACCAGGGGCTGGTGCGGCCCCTATATGGGCGAACCAAAGGGAGAAGGAAAGGAGGGAAGACAAAGGAAAGGGGGGATTCGGCCTCCCCCTTCCTTTTCTCCCCCCTCCTCTTTCCTTCCCCCTCCAGTAAATAAGGAAGGGGGGCAGCCGGCCAAGGAGGAACCCAAGTAGGATTCGGTCCTACTTGGGGCGCCTCCTGGCCTCTCCCCTCCCACTCCCACCTATATATATGTGGGGGCGCCCCTAGCACACCCAGGCAATTGTTAGCCGTGTGCGGCGCCCCCCTCCACCGTTTACTCCCACGGTCATATCTTCGTATTGCTTAGGCGAAGCCCTGCGAGGATCACTTCACCATCACCGGCACCACGCTGTCGTGCTGATGGAACTCATCTACTACCTCGACATCTTGCTGGATCAAGAAGGCGAGGGACGTCACCGAGCTGAACGTGTGGAGAACGCAGAGGTGTCGTGCGTTTGGTACTTGATTGGTTGAAGCGCGAAAAGTTCAACTACATCAACCGCGTTGAGAAACGCTTCCGCTTACAGTCTACGAGGGTAAGTAGACACACTCTCCTCCTCGTTTCTATTCATCTCCATGGATAGATCATTGCGTGTGCGTAGAATTTTTTTTTGTTTTCCATGCAATGTTTCCCAACAGTCGTCCCTTCGCCGGAAGGTGTCACTGGCATCCTAGGGATTGGTGCCCTCCTTTTCTCTTGCTTTTCGTATATCACCGTCTTGTCTCGTGGTTTTTTGTCTTGCGGTGTGACTGGGCTGGCCCTATAACTTTGTTAGCCACGGTTTGGGGAAGCTTCTACAACTGGTTCGTGGAACCTTCCACCGGTTCTGATAGGTTTTGGGAAGGTTCCACGTGGTTTTTTGTTCTCTTTTTTCCTTTTCCATGGTTTATCTTTGTAGGTTATCATTGTTTTTTTTACTCTTGGCTTTCCTTTTTTGTCTATTTGTTTTTACGTTTTCCTTTCCTTTCTTTTCAAATACATGTCAAATTTTATGAATAGACATTGAACATTTTTCGTATACATGTTGAACATCTTTTAAATGCACGCTAAACAATTTTCAAATACATAATGAACATTTATTCAGATACATGGTGAAACTTTTTCAAATGCACACTGAACATTTGTTAAATACATGGTATTTTTTATAAAACACACACTGAATTTTTTTTTTAAAGCGTTCAAACATTTTTTAGTGTTATCAAGTTTATTTATTGTCAAGAATATTTTTCAAAAATACGTGAATACATTTTAACATTGAACGATTTTTTTTCCAAAATATCATCAACATATTTTTAAATGCATGAAACATTTTATTAATTTTGTGAAGAAATTTTGAATATGGTACGAACATTTTTTACAAATTACACACACATTTCTATATTTTTATGAACATTTTTAAAAAACGTCAAGAACATATTTTTGTATGTGAGAACATTTTCTAAAATGGTACAAATATTTATAAATAATACGCGAGCATTTTCACATCCCATGTATATTTCTTAAAAAATTGTGATGAATGTGTTTTTAAATAAGTAAACATTTTCTAAATGCCACTATTTTTTTGAATGGTCTGAACATTTTATTTTACCATTCATGAACATTTTATAGTGTGCGGTGAACATTTTATATAGATTGAGTAAGTAAAATTTTAAGATATATATAAATTTGGAATATATCAAAGTATAAATATAACTAAAAATGAAAAACAAAATAGAAAAACAACAAACGAACATGTATGTAACAACCTTTTTTGGCAAACTCTGAAGCTTATTATTGCAGCAGCACAAAGTTTATAAGGACAGATAAAAGACCATTGGGTTGGCCTAACCAGACATGACGGCCAACCCCTATGGATAAAGCATGCTTTGCGAGTTTGTGAGCTTCGATATTCGAGCTTCTAAATTCATGAATAATATTACAAGTGGCAAAAGTACACTTTCGGTGTATGATTTCCTGTATGATCGCCCCATAAACAGCTCAACTCTTCTGTTGAATGTCTTCCATGACCAACCTGCAAGCAAAGGCCACATGTAGCTTCCTCTCATGAAGATCATCTGTGAGAGCTAGGGCCTCCCTGATTGCAAGATCTTCGAGTGTAGTTGGATCGGATATGTTTGGTCCCTGCAAACCGCACCCACAGCTCCATGTGAGGCTCGTCTACCAACTGCGGCATCGACATTGACCTTCACAAGATCCGTCGGAGGGGCGATTTGTTGGTTTGTTTGGTTATGAAGCAGACACATGTGATCTCGGAGTCTGAAAGGCCTTTAGCTCACGAAGGTATGACTGCACGAAGCCATGGATAGAAAACTGACTTTAATAATTTCCTCATGGATCGCTTTCCGTCGTGCTCCCCATAACGACCATAGAGTGACTACAAAAGGGAAGGTCGTAGTGGACCGGCTTAGTCAAGTTTGCTTTGTTCCTTTATTTTGTACCCTTTTTATTTTTTGCTCACTCGTTTACCTTTTTTCTTTATTCATTCGTTATATCATTTTTATTTTTATTTTTTATTATATTTTCGAAAAAAACAAATGCGGATAATCCATAATTAATTTATATTGATTCCGGAAAGCGTTCAGTCTGTTTAGAAAATGTTTATGCAGCATAAAATATTTGTTCACTCAATTTTTTAAAAATTATATACCAATTAGGATTAAGTTTTCACGCATTTCAAAAATATGTTTGTGAAATTTCTGAAAACAAATATACAATGTAAAAAATGTTCATTCACATAAAAATATGTTTGGGATTTTTCTAAAAAATCTTTATTCAACGTAAAAATGTTGGGTAATTTAAAAAAACCTTTAATACCATTAAAGCAAATGTTCGCAACACTAAAAGAATGTTCATGTGTTTTAAAAAAATTGACATTAAAACTGCTTATTCAATGTAAATAAAAGTCAGTATAATTTTAGAAAGTATTTCACACCTTTAAAATACTGTTTGTGAACAAAAATATATTCTAACACTTAAGAAATCTTTTCTTGTTTTAAATTTATTTTATGATAATTTATGAAAAAATATGTGTTAAAATACAATGTTTGTGACATTTAAAAAAAACGACGTACATTTGAAAAATGTTCAACCAGTGTTTCAAGAAAAAACATCAACGTGCATTTATAAAACGTTCAACGTTGCTAGTGAATGAACTCTTATCACTACCTTTTTTTAAAATACACATGTTTATTTAAGATTGGCAAGAGGATGGCTTCCTCGACTCAAATCTGTTCGTGAATGCCCTCTTATCACTACAGGGAGGCGAGAGAAATTCCTTAAAGGTAGTGTTAAGGGGATGGGGCATTACTGGTGTTAGCGACAAAGGGCGGGGAAAATAGGTTCAAACCCATGACTTCTGGCATGATGGACCATCACTCTAACCAACTGAGTTATTTCCCTCTTTCGTAACTACTGCCGATTCAACAATCACCTATTGATTAATTTTGTAACTATACCGAAGTAGTTGTACAACAAAATGCCCTTCGCCTTTGGTACCTTTTTCTTATATATTATGTTATATACTAAAGGTGTCAAAGCAAAATATATATATATATATATATATATATATATATATATATATATATATATATATATATATATGTATGTATATAATGAACATTTTCTTATTACGCTGGGACTGATTTGTGTGCACGGAAAAGAAAGAAAAAAGGTAGATTGAGCTGGCCCAGATTTGAGCGGCAATAGGCAAGCGTATACTCTTGTAGTAGGCGAGATATAGCATGTGCGTACACGAGGCCCTGTGAGTGGGATGTATAGAGTCCGTTGCGGCCTAGTAACCTAAAACTCTAAGCTCCCCCGACAAGTTGGCCCAACACTTCCCGGGGGGTTCCGGTAAACCCTCGGTACTCTGGAAAAATATTCGAACCACTCGAAACCACCCCGATGTCCGAATACTACCTTTCAATACATGAATCTTTACCTCTCGATCATTTCGAGACTCCCCGTCATGTCGGTGATCTCATTCCGGACTCCGAACAAACTTCGGTCACCAAACACATAACTCATAATACAAATCGTCATCGAACGTTAAGCATGCGGACCCTACGGGTTCGAGAACTATGTAGACATGACCGTGGCATATCTCCGGTCAATAACCAACAGCGGAACCTAGATGCTCATATCGATTCCTAGATATTCTACGAAGATCTTTATCTTGAGCCATCATGACAAACAATCAATCCAACACACAAGCACAGAAGAAGCAAGTGAAAAGAGATGAACGTAAAAGAGCGAATAAAACGGCAAATGTGAAGTAGGGGAGAGGAAAACGAGAGGCAAATGGCAAATAATTTAATGCGAGGGAGAAGAGTTTATGATGGATACTTGGTATGTCTTGACTTGAGCATAGATCTTCCCGGCAACGGCGCCAGAAATCCTTCTTGCTACCTCTTGAGCATGCGTTGGTTTTCCCTTGAAGAGAAAAGGGTGATTCAGCAAAGTAGCGTAAGTATTTCTCTCAGTTTTTGAGAACCAAAGTATCAATCCAGTAGAAGACTACACGCAAATCGCCTAGTACCTGCACAAACAATCAAGAACCTTGCAACCAACGCGATAAAGGGGTTGTCAATCCCTTCACGGCCACTTGCAAAAGTGAGATCTGATAAAGATGATAAGATAAATATTATTGGTATTTTTGTTATATAGATTGGAAAATAAAGATTGCAAAATAAAATAAATAGTAAACTAGAATTGTAGATCGGAAACTTATATGATGGAAAAAATAGACCCGGGGGCCATAGGTTTCACTAGTGGCTTCTCTCATGATAGCATATATTACGGTGGGTGAACAAATTACTGCCGAGCAATTGATAGAAAAGTGCATAGTTATGAGAATATCTAGGCATGATCATCAACATAGGCAGTGGGAAGGGGTCCTTAGGGCAGGCTTTGTTGAGGTCTTTGAAATCGACACAAAGGCGCCAGGATTTGTCCTTCTTTGGTACCATGACCAGGTTGGCTAGCCAATCCGGGTGTTTTATCTCTCTAATGAACCCGGCTTCAAGTAGTTTGGCTAGCTCCTCCCCCATAGCTTGTCGCTTGGGTTCGGAAAATCGCCGCAGCATTTGCTTAACTGACTTGAACCCCTTTATTATGTTGAGGCTGTGTTCGGCCAGTCTTCGTGGGATTCCTGGCATATACGAAGGATGCCAGGCAAAGATGTCCCAATTCTCACGCAGGAATGCTCTTAGAGCGGCGTCGACCGTCGGATCCAGTTGTGCTCCAATGGTTGTTGTTTTATTAGGATCCGTCGGGCGAACTTGGAATTTGACTATTTCGTCTGCTGGCTTGAAAGAAGTGGACTTAGGCCTTTTATCGAGGATTATGTCGTCTCTATCCACTGTGGAATGCAGAGCAGTGAGCTCCTCGGCCGCAAGGGCTTCGGATAATGCCTCGAGGGCCAGGGAGGCGGTTTTGTTTTCAGAGCGGAGTGTTATGTCCGGATCACTGGTGATAGTGATAACTCCGTTGGGCCCGGGCATTTTGAGCTTCATGTACCATAATGGGGTATGCCTTGAAAGCATGTGAATGCGTCTCGCCCCAACAGGGCGTGATATCCCCTATTGAAAGGTGCCACATGGAAGATTAACTCTTCGGACCTGTAGTTCTCCAGCGTGTCGAATACCACATCAAGTTTAATTTTCCCCGAGCATCGCTCTTCTCAACTGGGGATAATGCCTCGAAAGGTTGTACTGCTCTGCTCGATGCGGCTCTTGTCTATTTGCATTTTATCGACCATGTCCTTGTAGATGAGGTTAAGTCCGCTGCCGTCGTCCATGAGTACTTTAGCAAGTCAAAAGCCGTCAACAATTGGATTTAAGACCAAAGCGGCTGGTGCGCGGACTGATTGAGCCCTTAGTTCATCGTTGGCGGTGAAAGTTATCGCCGAATCAGTCCAAGGGTTTACTGTGGCTACTTGGTTGACTTCGGCAAGGTCACGGAGTTCCCTTTTACGCCGATTATTTGAAGAAAAGGTCTCGAAGACCGTAAAGACGTTGAGATCGTCGTCCTCCGGAGGGTATTTCTCGGAGGTCGTATTGGTGCGGATATCCTCATCGCTCTTGGCCACCTGCCGTAGTACCCAAGATGCCCAAAGGCTGTGTGTTGGTTCGGAACTTGGCGTCGTGTGTATCTGACAGGGCTAGTCGAGCCATTTATCAAGGACAGTTCTGTGTCCCGTTGAGGGCTTAATTTTCTTGTCCGTAGGGTGATGATCAGGTGTCCCGTGAGGGTGCATCCTTTTTGCCCATCCGGTGGGTGGCTTAAAGGCCGGCGGTTCCCACCGAGCTGTCTGGGCTTTCCAGGCGCTTTCCATGGCACAATATTTCTGTACTATGTGTGCCAAATCTGCAAAGTGCAGTATGTGGCGTCGGTTGAGGGCATTGAGGATACCCTCGTCCGTATAGTTGCGGAAAAATACTGAAACCGCGTCGTCGTCGCAGCAATCTTTGATCTTGTTTTTAACAAGGAGGAATCTGGCCCAAAAGTGATGGACTGTTTCTTGAGGTTGCTGCCGCACATACATTAGGTCGCATATGTCCGGAGGACCAGAATTGCTCGGGGAATATTGCTTGCGGTGGGTGGGCAGGCTTAAATCCGAACCCTGACCCACTGTGGGATACAGAGTTTTAAGAATTTTTGAGGTCACTAGCCCAGGATCTGGAGTATCCTGGGAGTTTTAAGGCTCGACGCCTGGTTCTATGTTCAGAGGACAGGGAGTCTCTTCCCGAAGATGGGTATCCGGCTCGTAGGGCTCAGAAATCCGAACATAGCTTGTTCTCAACATAGGTGGAGAGTTATCTACTTGGCTCGCTCCTCCACAACCGCAACTAGATGGGTGATCGGCAGGGACCTGATTTCCCTCTGATTGGGTTTAAGCCTGATCCGATCATAGTCTGTTGTGACCCCAGGGCAGCGATGCGTTCTAACAGTTCGTTCAAAGACGAAACATCTGCCGAATCCATCTTATCGGAGTGTTCGAGGCCAATGCGGAGACGATTTTTGGTGGTTTAGGGGACCAACTTTGGCTTAACGGCCGAGTGGGCGCCCATTGTAAAACTGCCGAGCTGGAGGACCTAACCAGGAGCTAGGGCCCTTCCAGAGGTAATTTTGTCGTTGACGATAAGGCGAGCCATCGATCCTTCTATGGACGACACAGAGGAACTCTCAATGAAAGCACCAATGTCGGTGTCAAAACTGGTCGATCTCGGGTTGGGGGCCCCGAACTGTGCGTCTGAGGATCGAAGGTAACAGGAGACAGGGGACACGATGTTTACCCAGGTTTGTGCCCTCTTAATGGAGGTAATACCCTACTTCCTTCTTGATTGACTTTGATGAGTATAGGGGTTACAACAGTTGATCTACCTCGAGATTGTAATGGCTAAACCCTAGATGTCTAGCCTATATGATTTGTGATTTGCCTCTACGAACTAAACTCTCTGGTTTATATAGACACCGGACGGGGCTAAGATTGTACAGAGTCGGTTTACAGAGAAAGAAAACTACACGTCTGGCCGCCAAGCTTGTTGTCCACGCAATGGAGAGTCCCATCCGGACACGGGGGAAAGCCTTCTATCTTGTATCTTCACGGTCCATTAGTCCGGCCCATGTCACATAGCCCGGACGCCCGAGGACTCCCTTATTCAGGACTCCCTCAACCGTCCGCCTGTGTTCCACACGAGGTATGTCATCGTACAGTTTGCACCACCGGGACCACATGCCAAGTTAAGTGCAATTTTGTCGTCAATTTTGCATTTAAAACTAATAAGTTTGTGGTGAAAGCAAGATCGTAGTTTTGGATATCGGCGCTGCAAACAAATAAGATTGATCTAGAAGAAAAAAGAAATAAGATTGTGAAATAAGTGAAGTGCTTTATTTTTCTTTTGAGAGGACTGTCGTATAGTGGAATTAGAGGACCGCAATTGGGGTAAACCATAAAACCAAACAATAATTAGGATGAACCCTAAGATGATTGAGTTTTAAATATATTTTTAGGTGTCCAAGCACATATCAATTTATTCTGCATCCATTCCAGCACATGGGCCCTTTGCTAGTAAATAGTAATGATAAGAGAATGTATAATGGAATGATGCAACTTTTATTTGGAAGATAGAACATTGTTTTGCCGGTTTGATAAATAACTTTTCACAAAAATGTTTTGTAATTAAATCTTAATCACCACATGTCTTGGAGATACATAAACACTTATTTTAAGGAAAATATATACACTTTCTTTGCCAGCACTAAATAATTTAAAGAGCTAATAACAGAAGATTTTATTTAGGCAATAGATTAGCTTCCTCTTTTTTTGTTTGTCCAAAGAAACTAGAGCACGAGACATTGGCCTTGCCGGCCGATATATACATGGACGATATGGACCAACAATGCCATAAAAACCATATCTTCTCCTTAATATATAAGGAACAATGCATGTATATATATAGAAGTAAATCAACCTTTTATACTATGATTCACCTCACGTGTATACGTCCGCCTTACAGAATCCTTAATTGATGCACATATTGATATGCATTATTCCACATATGTCCCCCACGCATACCCCATGAAGTTCTATAAAAGGACACCAAAATTAACTGTAAATCGATGTAGTATAAACGTCCTTGATTTTCAGATATGGCTAGTCGCACGTGCTCCTCCTCCGCTGTCGTGCTCGCCATCTCCGTCGTTGCGGTGCTTCTCAACGCGGATGTGGCGCTGTGCGGCTGCAGCTACAAGCGCTTCTTCGCGTTCGGTGACTCCCTCATCGACACCGGCAACTTCGTGTACACCATCGGCAATGGCCCGTCGCCACTCAAGGAGCTCCCCTTTGGCATGACCTTCTTCAAGCACCCCAGCGGCCGCATCTCCGACGGCCGTGTCGTCGTCGACTTCTATGGTGAGCCGCCGTCGCCATCATCGTTTACTGATATTTCGCCAAAGGCCTAAAGCGATGTGTGCATGCATGTTTCAGCGGAGGCGTTGGGCCTGCCGCTGCTGCCGCCGAGCATCCCGGAGGAGGCGACCGGGCAGTTCCCCACCGGCGCCAACTTTGCCGTGTTTGGAGCCACCGCGCTGCCGCCGGAGTACTTCAAGACCAAGTACAACTTCACAGTGAACCCGCCTTCCACCCTCGACCGGCAGCTCGCCTCCTTCAAGAAGGTCCTCGCGCGCATCGCTCCAGGGGACGGTGAGTAACATAGTACATGCATGTGTGCACGTGCATGCAAAGCATGCATGCGTCGTCTGTTTCACGTACGTACGTGTGGTTCAATAGATCTGGAGCATATACTATATTATTTCTCGTATTGTGCCTTGCAGTCGCCACGAGGGCTCTCCTGAACGATTCCCTGGTGCTAATGGGCGAGATCGGCGGGAACGACTACAACTTCTGGTTCGGCAACCCCAGTAACCCCCGCGAGACACCGGAGGAGTACCTGCCCGACGTGGTCGCCCGCATCGGCGCCGCCGTGCAGGAGATGATCGACCTCGGCGCCAGGACGATCGTCGTCCCGGGCAACTTCCCCATCGGGTGCGTGCCGGCGTACCTGAGCGCCCACCAGACCAACGTCAAGGCCGACTACGACGAGCTGCACTGCCTCAAGTGGTACAACGAGTTCTCGCAGAAGCACAACCAGGCGCTGCGGCAGGAGCTCGCCCGGCTCCGGTCGAAGAACCCCGGCGTCATGGTGGTCTACGCCGACTACTATGGCGCCGCCATGCAGTTCGTCCAGAAGCCGCGGGCGTACGGCATCGCCGACCCGCTCGTGGCGTGCTGCGGCGGTAACGGGCCGTACCACACCGGCGGGGCGTGCAACAGCATCACGAAGCTGTGGGGCAGCCCCGACGGGTTCGCCAGCTGGGACGGCCTGCACATGACGGAGAAGGCGTACAAGATTGTTTCCGACGGCGTGCTGGACGGGCCGTTCGCCGACACCCCGCTGCGCCATATTTGCTAGATATGGGGTTTTTTTTCTGAGCATTAGATATGGGTTTCTTGGTGATCCTAGGATGATTATTGGTGTCGATTCGTATAGCTGCAGTACACGCTAATAAAAGAGTTGTTATTATTCGAATTAATGTAAAACAAGTGACACACACAAGAGATCAATGGACAGCAGAGGAAATTTTACAAAGGATTTGTGCATGACACGTGAAATCCATTTCTTGAGCCGGTGAAATCTGTTTTTTTTAGGGTGGAATCTGGTTTTTAGCAACGTGACATGTTTGACCACGCATTCCCTTCTTGTGGCTCGTATTTTTAAATAGAAGGCCAGGCCCGGCATTAAGAGCATCTCCAACAGTCGCGCTTCGCGCCGCGCGCTAAAAACTAGTTGTCGCGCGCCGTTCGGCTGGTTTTGCGCAGCCGCCAGCGCTGGCTCCAACAGCCGCGTTAAAATACGCGCGCACACCGCTCCAGCAGCTTGCAAAAAATGCAGCGCGCCCGACTCGCCGGAGCATTGCATATATGGCATTTGGGACACAAAATGAATTTGAAACATTCAAAATGCAATGAACATAACATATAAAATTTCACACAAACAAGTTGATGAATAAAAGTTCATGCCCACAAGTTCAAAATCATGCCCACAAGTTCATCTGCGGCGGCATGAAGAGGCCGCGCGCGAGGCCGATGGTCGGCAGAGCTCCGGCGGAGGCGAGGCCAACGCCCCCCGCGCTAGGGTTTGCGGCGGCGGCGGCAGAGGAGGAGGGGTCGCGGCTATAGGATGGGGTGAGCGGGGTGCCGGCGCATGCGTCCATGGGTGCAGTTCGCCGGCGCCGGCGCGCGCTGGGCGTAGGAGGCGGAGAGGAGAGAGTGCGGCGCGAGCGCTCGAGTGTGCCGCGCGCGGAAGCGGGCGCCCCAAATACATCGCGCGAGATAGCGAAAACGACCGCGCGCCCAACTCCTTATATCAGGCGTGCGGTTATTGCGCGCCCGCTGAAGCCACACGCCGGATTGCGCGCGATAAAATGACTAAATTTACGGCACGGCGCTTGTTTAGCGCAGCTGTTGGAGATGCTCTAAGTCAATGTCGCACTCGCAGACCCAAAGGCCACGAGAAACAAAACAACACAAGAACCGAGCAACACAACAGCTGATGGTCGCCGGATAGCAACCAAACAAGTACCCCTGAGTTAATCCGCGGCCTCGCAGCTCCTATTTTGCTCGTAGGTCGCTAGATAGAAACCAAACAAGTACCCCCTAAGTTTGCTACGTTCCATATTCGGCGGCTGCTGCTTGCCGAGACAGCGGTGACGCTCCCCGTCGTTCCCATATTGATGGCGTTGTCTTCATCCCCGGACTTGTGATGTTTTGGGTGTGCTTTGTGGAGCTTTATGCTTGGTGATGCCTTTCGACTACACCGGTGGCACAAAGGTGCCGTGGCGTCGTCTCGGCCCGGTGTAACCGTTTGAATGTACCCAATGGCACAGGTGGTGTCGCGACGTTGTGCAGTCTTGGTTGCCCGGTGCTTTTCGATTGTGTCGACGGTGTAGTGTCATGGTTTAGTCTCGGCTCGCCGCTGCAGTTCGAGCACCTGTAGTGCCCCTTGTTGTGTTGCTCGAGCTGCAGCGACGAGCCGAGACTAAACCATGACACTGCACCGTCGATGCAATCGAAAAGCACCGGGCAACCAAGACTGCACAACGCCGCAACACCACCTGTGTCATGGGGTACATTCGAACGGTTACACCGGGCCGAGACAACGCCACAGCACCTGTGTGCCACTGGTGTAGTCGAAAGGCATCACCAAGCATAGAGCTCCACAAAAGCACACCCAAAACATCACAAGACCGGGGGATGAAGACAATGTCATCAAGATGGGAACGACGGGGAGCGTCGCCGCTGTCTCGGCAAGCAGCAGCTGGCCAACCATGGATTTCTCCCACCGGCCACATCCTCCTCACGACGCGGTGCAGGGCAACCACCAATAGCGCCGGGCAGCGCTGGGATGGACGGCCCCAGATCCAGGCGAATCCCACCGGCAGCGATGCCGGCAGGCACCCTTGACGCCGAGGACACCAGTGAGGACCACTAGTGCGACGCCCCCTGCAGGTGAAGCCACGAGACAGCGACAACCCACCAGGGGATCTGGGAGGTGGATGGCTCCCAAGATTCAGGAGCCACGATGCCACCTTCGTTTGGCGAGCGCGCGGAGGAGCACAACGACAACAGAACGGGCGGCGGTGGAGGACGAGGGAGGAGGCCCGTGGCAGAGCACGGGACGGAGCGCAGGGGCAAAGACATCCAGATCGGACCCTGCCATGGCAGCCAACATGGCAGGGCACGAACGCGGTGGGGAAAACCACCGGTCTCGGGCGCTGCCGGAGCCAGCTCGCAGTGCAGCATGGGGAGGCGGAGGTGGTCGATGCCAACGGTGGAGAGGGACGAGAGCCAGCCAGCCGGGGCTGAGGCAGCCAAGCGGGAGGGCGTCGGGTCCGAATCCGGCCACGGACAGCCCCCCCGAGCAGGAGGAGGGCGGATCCGGAGGCTGGCATGCCAGATCCAGCACGAGAGAGGGAGGGAGAGACCGGCTCGGGGAGCCCGCCATGGCCATGTCGGCGGAGCTTTCGGGTTGGATCTTGAAGGAGCAGGTGGGAGGTGGTCGATGCAGGAGGTACCTCGCCGCCGCCGTCCGTCGCTAGGCTTCGCCCCGTGGCCTCCTCCAGCGATGGCGAGGGGAGGGAGTGGTGGAGAGGGGCGGAGGGTAGGTGGCGGCGGCGGCCTCCAGAGTCGCCCGAGGAGAGCGACCCGGGAGGCGGAGCGAGAATTTGCAGTCTTTCACCCTGTCGCCCCCCCTCGCCATGTGTTGTTTTTGCTTTATTTCTTCCTCTTGTGCCTCCTTGTACTTCTGGTTCACTTGAACCCTATCTTGTACTAGTAAGCTTGCACGTGCAACGCACGTTTGGACAAAAACACCTGATTTGAAACATAACCAGATGTAGGATAGATTTCTCAAAAAAAAAATCATGTTGTGCACAACACCTAATTCATAAATCATACTAATAATTTATAATATCATTCTCCATGAATCAACATACTTCCTGAAACAAATATATATCACATGCCTTTGCATCAATTATATAATCTTTTATCTCAATGCACAATTTCTCAACACATGGTGCCTAAATTTTTACAATCTCCTGTAAATGAATTATAGTATGTGAACAACATGTCCACGCAGGCCTTGGTCTATCATAGTATGGGTCAAATATACAACCATTTGAAATTTCGATATCATATTGTTACAGTATATTCCAGTAAGAAATTAGGATGCCCTTGTTGGGCAATGGACCATTTTAAAACTTCATCACCACCGTACCTACCCACATACAAGTATTGTTCAGTAAATAACCATTTATGTATCAACTAAATTCAGTAAAGGACTATTTACTATGAGAAAATCAAGTTTTGTTCAGAAAAGAGAGAAGTGCCAATTATTACTTCAGTTATAACTGCTACTGCTAGCTGCTCTTGCTTCCCTTCAGCCCAAATTCACTATTACTATGCATCAAAACCTTGCATATCAAATTATATGGAGAACATATGTTGCAATGAACCATTAACTGATCTAAAAACCAACATTGGCATCCAAACTGGGCCGGCTCTCCATCTAAAATCAATCTTAAAGAACTAAGAAAAAGTTGCAACATCAAATGAATTTGGGCTGAAGTGAATTTGCCTTTGGTTGACCAATATTCTTCGTCTTTTTGTTCCAATATTCTTCATTTTTGGTTGATCAAACTCCATCTCATATTATGATTTATGAAGCGGTCATTTAATAACACCACAATATCCCAAAGTAGCAGGCATTTTATTTCCCTAAAAAAAGAAGTAGCAGGCATATTCTTAAGCTTGTGTACAAGCTTTGCGAAGAAATTTTATAACCCCTCTAGATTGTCTGAGCAGCAGTACTGATTTCAGATTGCCGGTTGTATCTCAAACTGAAATCATAAGTTAAATACTTGTGACAACCTACCCAGAAAATCTCAATCTCAATTATAATTGCTTCCGAATAAATTACTGTGATGCAACAGTAACTTGTAGATGGCAACCAGAATGAAATTGTATCAAAACGGACCAATCTTGCTAATAAACTCAACACATAATAGAATTAGACCTTGCACTTCAGGCAAGTTACAACCATCAAATTTATCTTCTCTAGTTCGCAATAAGAAAACTTTGATTTGTGATATGATGATGACCAGGCAGCCAAGGAGAAGTGGACATGCAAGAGAGGAGTCGTGACTTCACGATGGTGGTTGTTCTCTGCACATACCTTGCTGTGGTGTTCGTCCTCCACTGCAGCGTCCTGCGTGTCCCGTCCTTGCCTCCCCACGCCTTTCACGCGACATATCTTCAACCTCCTAACCATCTTCGATCCAATGATGCTGAGTTAAGAAATCTGCCAGGAATGACATCGAAAATTAATAGTGAAGCACGATCCTTGAGATAACATGGTTATCATAAAAGTACAAATATCTATCAGGAGACCAAACCTACTAATTTAAACCACGCTTCAAATCTTGCGCAACTTCCCCTATATAGAAGCATGGTTTCTTCTCATGTAAATGTGGGAAATCTGACATGGATGCATATATGCAACAAAAATTTTGTAGTGTCATACGCACAATATTTTGGAAGTCATGTAATATGGAAAAACATCACTTCAAATCTAGATACCAAGATTCAATAGCAAGAAAGTATTAACTGGATAAATAAGACACTTTATTACTACCTACAGATATGATGCAAGGCAATATCATATATTAAATAATTTGAAGTATGTTATCTAATAACTTCAAAGTAAAAGCCAACTTGAAGAATCTTTTATCTGAAGTTGTTGCTTCAGACCATAAACTACAAAGCTAAAAACAAAATTTTCTGTGGTATCAATATTTCTTATTTCCATAAGAATTAAACTCGTGACATGTACTGCATCGAGATTATTCACAAATTTAAAATTCAAATATGTTATTATCACATCGGTGATCCATCTATGTGCGGATCTTCCTCTCTAAGCTATTTTCTCTTTACGGAGATCTTGGATAATCCTTTTGTCCTCATACAAATTGCCTGGGATATGAGGTATACTAAACAATAGGCCGTTCCCCTAGAAGAAACTGAAAATTAAAATATTGTCAGACTTGTCAAATAAATATGCGAAATCAAATCGCACACTTGCGAATTGTAAGCTCATGCTATTATTCAATCAAATACAACTGGAAAGTTGTGAAAATTGTAAACTATGTATCACGAAAATGTTTCAATCTGTAGAGGGGTCCAAACCATGTACTCCATACACCCCTTGTTCAAAGACTATTGTTCTAGACCTCGATAACAAGAAAGAAACTAATTGGAGATGATTGAGCTGATCTCATACCTGAAGCGTGAATGCCCACTATCATGGCATCGTTTCAATCCCAATGTATGCAGTGCAGATGGATTTGGTACACCAGAACGTCTGAAAGCAAACACGATTGTCCTATTCGTAAATTTTCGTGAATGCAGGATAGGTAAAATTCAGCTTGCATGAACCATTTCAAAAATCACTTTTTAAGTTCCAAATTACTTTCCGGAGAAAAAAATCACCTGAGACGAAGAACAAACCAGATCAAAGACTGGGTGTTGCCGGCAAGTCCCGTGGCTTGCTCGATCCAAATCGCCGTCTGAAATCTGCTAATGCACATGGAGCTTATGGGCAAAGCTTGGGTGCAGAGGACTACCATGGTTGCCGATGTGGGAGGACGGGACGGATCTTGGCTGCATCCGGTGACCTGGGGAGGAGAACCATGGGCTCGGCGGTGCCATCCGGATCAAGGGCGTGCATGGTCGTCCGCTGGGTAGGGATAGGGAGATGATAGGAGGGGGTGGGAGGTGCTGCTGGCGTCGCGAGTCACGGTGGGAGAGGCGCCGCGCACTGGTCGGTTCTGCGACGGTTATGGTGGCGGAGGAGGGTCAGGCGGCGGCGCATGTGGAGTAGGAGTTCGACCCTCGTCCGGTGACCAGAGGGAGGCGGCGTGGGTCGCGGCCTCGCAGGGCAGTTAGCGAGCGAGGGGATCATATTGCGATGGCTTTTTTTTTTCCTGCCCTTGCGTGGTTGTAGGGACTGCCAATGTGCGGGCCGGTGCTTCGTATATTTCTCCGCGGTGAAGCACGTTCAGCCAACCTAAATTACTAAGTACACATCAGATAACAGATTAAGTTAAAACTAGCCATTAGATTAAATTTAGTGGGTCTAATCGTGCGGTGCTAATCAAATTATGTACCTCTGTCGTGTGGTGTTAAGAAAGAATTAGTTTGATTGTTTAATAGTAGTATAGATTAGGCTGCAAAGCCTATAGGCAACAAATGAATACCATTCATGTGGGGAGGATTACTTCTCCCTCCCCCCCTGAAAATTCAAAAAAAGAAAAAAATATTCGGCGGCCCAAATAGGATGGCAGATTTGCTATTTCGGTTTAGGGAGGTTACGGAATCTTTCGAGTCTAGTTTTCTCTGTATATTTCTTTCAAAAAAATATTGTTTTTTTATTTTCGTTTGTTCTTTTATTTTTATTTTTCTTCCCTTAATATTCTTCTCTTTCATTTGGCAAAGGTTTATCGAATTCGCAAATATATCTTACAATTGTGAATATTTTCTGTATTTGAGAACAATTTTTAATCATGAACATTTTTTTTCCAAACTTGGTACTGTTTTTTTTAAGTCATGAACAGTTTTCAAACTCACAAGCATTTTTTCACTTCGTGAATATATTATTAATTCGAGAACAGTTTTCTGAAATTCTTGACAAAATTTCAAACTGTCAAACATTTTTTAAAATTAGTGAACATTGTTGAAACTCACAAACTTTTTCTTGAAATTTATGATATTTTTAAATTTCTACAAGCATTTTTGGACTCGCGAACATTTTATAAATTATTGAACTTTTTTATAATTTAGAAAATGATTTTAAAATACTTAAAAATAATAATATTGTAAACATTATTTTAATCGACAAACACTTTTTAAAATTTGGGAACAATATCTGAAATGCATGAATTTTTTTGAATTTGTAAATATATTTCTAATTCTTGAATATTTATTAAATTTTAAGAATAACTTTTCAATTTGTTAACATTTTTAGAATCAATGAAGACTTTTAAATTTTGGCAACAATTTTTAATTTTTTTGAACGTTTTTTAGTTTGTTAACATTTTTTAGAAAATTGCAAACATATTTGAAATTCATGAAAAGAAAATCTTAGGCAATTTCATAAAATTTAGAACATTTTTTATTTTTTGAAATCCGGAGTTAGATTAGAAGAAGCAAAAAGAAACAAAAAGGGAAAAGAAAAGAGAAAAACAAAAATGGGGGGCCCGTCCCACATACGGGCCAGCCAAAAATGGCGCGCTGGGGGTGCGCGCCGCGTCTTCCTAGCATCCGCTGCGTAGAATAGGAGCTCCCATCTCTTCTTATGCCCTCGATGTAGGATTAGGCGTCTGGCCTGGGGCTACCGACAATGATCCAACCTAATTATCATTTTGTTTCTCGATACAGGCTTCCCCTTCCCGTGGTTCCATCTATCAGGCCGAAGTGGGGTGTTTATGTATTTTTATGTGTTGTTTCTTCTCGAAGGAGCAATGGATGTGCGAAGCCGACGTCTTCCCCTCATTCTTGACCACCACGGAGGCGGAAGGAATGGGCATGTGCCCTCGGAAATTCTGTTCTGAGCCCGGTCTTAGATACTCTCGGTATCCCTGCCGTCGCTACTTCTCGAGATCCCAACAATGTCCCGTATTTATGCGTCGTATCTGATGTGTATTTGGATAAAAGCTTCAACCAGCCCACCGCATTTATTGCTGCTAGTTGAAGGGAGCGTCAACGATCCCGGTCCATAGAAATAACGACCCTGATATTTTCCTGGATCTTCATGGACCGTAGTTCACGCAGGATAACCAGCGGATTGGTTGGCTACACTGCATGTGTTTCTGTTTGACTGTTCCTGGCAGTTACCCCATGTCGCACACTGTGCAGGATGCAATGGGCTTGGATCTTTGCAGGAAGGTTGATGGGTTTGTGTTCCCTGTAGACATAAGACATGTAGTTGCTCGCCGTGAAAGAGCAGCATGGCGAGGCTGGCCTGGGTGAGGAATGAGCGCGACGGGCCGGGAGAGAGAGGTACGTAGAAGGTGAAGGTTACGTCGAGGAAGACACAGACAATGGGGTTTAGGCGGCGTGTCTCTGCGAGGAATATGGCGGCCCCTCCACCTTAGAAGACTCCGAGGAAGGCAGACGAGCTGCTTGAACTCTGCGCGCCCGCGGCCAGAACAGCAGTACTGCTACGTGCTAGCCGTCCTAGCGCCCGGTCCGGGGATGAGGACGACGTCCACATTGTGCTCCTGCAGCGGCGACACCGAGCAGGAGCTTACCCAAAGCTAAACATCCATGACCGCCATGTCGACCACCGTTGTGGCTTCCCTTTCTTGCCGGTTGCCGCACCCAGTCGACCTTTTCCTCACCATGGGCGAGAAAGTGCGTGCGTACGTCGATGCAGAAGTCCACTGAATGAGAAGACCGCAGCCGGCCCGATGATCGCAGCGGCCATGGCGGCTGCGCTGGTGCCGCGGGAGGTCGCGGAGGCTGCGGGTCTCCGCCTTTCACTGTCGCTCAGGAACTTTTGGCTCAGTAAGAGGTGCCGAGCCCCCCATGGATGGCGCCGAGGCGAAAGGGCGGCTCGCTGCTAGCGCTGAAACTAGCGAGCGCCCTAGAATAACACGTACCGCCACAACGAACTTTCCTGCGCCATGGTCCAGAATCTCAACCGCACGGAAGCGTCCAAAAGATTTAAAATTCGCTCGCGCTCGTCTATCGTATCGTACTGTTCCATACTGTATATCTGCATTACCTCCTATTCCACGGTCCACACCTAACTAATAAATGTGACTTTCACGCATCCCAAAACTGAAGTGAACGCACAGGATATCGGGACCATATGTGCCCGGGCACCAAATCGCCATGTCCCTGTTGGGGAACGTAGCAGAAATTCAAAATTTTCCTACGTGTCACCAAGATCTATCTATGGAGAAACCAGCAACGAGGGGAAGGAGAGTGCATCTACATACCCTTGTAGATCGCTAAGCGGAAGCATTCAAGTGAACGGGGTTGATGGAGTCGTGCTCGTCGTGATCCAAATCACCGATGACCAAGTGCCAAACGGACGGCACCTCCGCGTTCAACACACGTACAGCCCGGTGACGTCTCCCATGCCTTGATCCAGCAAGGAGAGAGGGAGAGGTTGAGGAAGACTCCATCTAGCAGCAGCACAACGGCATGGTGATGGTGGAGGAGCGTGGTAGTCCAGCAGGGCTTCGCCAAGCACCTACGGGAGAGGAGGAGGTGTCACGGGAGGGAGGGAGGCGCCAGGGCTTCTGGTATGGATGCCCTCCCTCCCCTCCACTATATATAGGGGCAAGGGAGAGGGGGGAGGCGCAGCCTTGCCCCTTCCTCCAAGGAAGGGATGCGGCCAAGAGGGGGGAGGAGTCCATCCTCCCCAAGGCACCTCGGAGGTGCCTTCCCCTTTGAGGACTCTTCCCTCCCCAAGTTTCCTTGGCGCATGGGCCTCTTGGGGCTGGTGCCCTTGGCCCATATAGGCCAAGGCGCACCCCCTACAGCCCATGTGGCCCACCGGGGCAGGTGGACCCCCCCCCCGGTGGACCCTCGGACCCCTTTCGGCACTCCCGGTACAATACCGGTAAAGTGCGAAACTTTTCCGGCGACCAAAACAGGACTTCCCATATATAAATCTTTACCTCCGGACCATTCCGGAACTCCTCGTGATGTCCGGGATCTCATCCAGGACTCCGAACAACATTCGGTAACCACATACAAACTTCCTTTATAACCCTAGCGTCATCGAACCTTAAGTGTGTAGACCCTACGGGTTCGGGAGACATGTAGTCATGACCGAGACGTTCTCCGGTCAATAACCAACAGCGGGATATGGATACCCATGTTGGCTCCCACATGTTCCACGATGATCTCATCGGATGAACCACGATGTCAAGGACTCAATCGATCCCGTATACAATTCCCTTTGTCTAACGGTATTGTACTTGCCCGAGATTCGATCGTCGGTATACCGATACCTTGTTCAATCTCGTTACCGGCAAGTCTCTTTACTCGTTTCGTAACACATCATCCCGTGATCAACCCCTTGGTCACATTGTGCACATTATGATGATGTCCTACCGAGTGGGCCCAGAGATACCTCTCCGTTTACACGGAGTGACAAATCCCAGTCTCGATTCGTGCCAACCCAACAGACACTTTCGGAGATACCTGTAATGCACCTTTATAGCCACCCAGTTACGTTGTGACGTTTGGTACACCCAAAGCATTCCTACGGTATCCGGGAGTTGCACAATCTCATGGTCTAAGGAAATGATACTTGACATTAGAAAAGCTTTAGCATACGAACTACGATCTTTGTGCTAGGCTTAGAATTGGGTCTTGTCCATCACATCATTCTCCTAATGATGTGATCCCGTTATCAACGACATCCAATGTCCATGGTCAGGAAACTATAACCATCTATTGATCAACGAGCTAGTCAACTAGAGGCTTACTAGCGACATGGTGTTGTCTATGTACCCACACATGTATCTGAGTTTCCTATCAATACAATTATAGCATGGATAATAAACGATTATCATGAACAGGGAAATATAATAATAACTAATTTATTATTGCCTCTAGGGCATATTTCCAACAGTCTCCCACTTGCACTAGAGTCAATAATCTAGTTCACATCGCCATGTGATTAACACTGATAGGTCACATCGCCATGTGACCAACATCCAAAGAGTTTATTAGTGTCTGTAAACTAGTTCACATCATCATGTGATTAAGACTCAATGAGTTCTGAGGTTTGATCATGTTTTGCTTGTGAGAGAGGTTTTAGTCAACGGGTCTGAACCTTTCAGATCCGTGTGTGCTTTACAAATCTCTATGTCATCTCCTAGATGTAGCTACCACGTTCTATTTGGAGCCATTCCAAATAACTGTTCCACTTGGAGCTATTCTAAATTGTTGCCCCATTATACGTATCCGGTATCTCTACTCAGAGCTATTCGGATAGGTGTTAAGCTTGCATCGACGTAACCCTTTACGACGAACTCTTTTACCACTTCCATAATCGAGAAAAATTCCTTAGTCCACTAGTTACTAAGGATAACTTTGACCGTTGTACTATGATCCATTCTTAGATCACTCTTGTACCCCTTGACTGACTCATGGCAAGGCACACTTCAGGTGCGGTACACAGCATAGCATACTGTAGAGCCTATGTCTAAGCATAGGGGACGACCTTCGACCTTTCTCTCTATTCTGCCGTGGTCGAGCTTTAAGTATTAACTTCATACCTTACAACTCAGGCAAGAACTCCTTCTTTGACTGATCCATCTTGAACACCTTCAAGATCATGTCAAGGTATGTGCTCATTTGAAAGTACTATTAAGCGTTTTGATCTATCCTTATAGATCCTAATGCTCAATGCTCAAGCAGCTTAATCCAGGCTTTCCATTGAAAACACTTTCCAAATAACCCTATATGTTTTCCAGAAATTCTACGTCATTTCTGATCAACAATGTGTCAACATATACTTATCAGAAATTCTATAGTGCTCCCACTCACTTCTTTGGAAATACAAGTTTCTCATAAACTTTGTATAAACCCAAAATCTTTGATCATCTTATCAAAGTGCACATTCCAACTCCGAGATGCTTACTCCAGTCCATGGAAGGATCGCTAGAGCTAGCATACCTTTTAGCATCCTTAGGATCGACAAAACCTTTCTGATTGTATTACATACAACCTTTCCTTACGAAAACTGGTAAGGAAACTCGTTTTGACATCCATCTGCCAGATTTAATAAATGCAGCTAATGCTAACATGAATCCAACGGACTTAAGCATCGCTACGGATGAGAAAATCTCATCGTAGTCAACTCCTTGATCTTGTGAAAAACTCTTCGCCACAAGTCGAGCTTCATAGATGGTGACATTACCATCCACGTCCATCTTCTTCTTAAAGATCCATTTATCTCAATGGCTTGCCGATCATTTGGCAAGTCCACCAAAGTCCATTCTTTGTTCTGATACATGGATCCTATCTCGGATTTCATGGCTTCTAACCATTTGTCGGAATTTGGGCCCACCATCGCTTCTTCATAGCTCGTAGGTTCATTGTTGTCTAGCAACATGACCTTCAAGACAGGATTACTGTACCACTCTGAAGTAGTACATATCCTTGTCACCCTACGAGGTGAGTGACTTGATCCGAAACTTCATGATCAATATCATAAGCTTCCACTTCAATTGGTGTAGGTGCCACGGGAACAACTTCCTGTGCCCTGCTGCACACTGGTTAAAGTGATGGTTCAATAACCTCATCAAGTCTCCACTTGTTGGGGAACGTAGCAGAAATTCAAAAATTTTCCTACGTAACACCAAGATCTATCTATGGAGAGACCAGCAACGAGTAGAAAGGGGAGTGCATCTACATACCCTTGTAGATCGCTAAGCGGAAGCGTTCAAGTGAACGGGGTTGATGGAGTCGTACTCGTCGTGATTCAGATCACCGATGATCAAGTGCCGAACGGACAGCACCTCCGCGTTCAACACACGCACAGCTCGGTGACGTCTCCCACGCCTTGATCCAGCAAGGAGAGAGGGAGAGGTTGAGGAAGACTCCATCCAGCAGAAGCACAACGGCGTGGTGGTGATGGAGGAGCGTGGCAATCCTGCAGGGCTTCGCCAAGCACCTACGGGAGAGGAGGAGGTGTCACGGGAGGGAGGGAGGCGCCAAAGGCTCAGGTGTGGATGCCCTCCCTCCCCTCCACTATATATAGGGGCAGGGGAGAGGGGGAAGGCGCAGCCTTGCCCCCTACTCCAAGAAAGGGGTGCGGCCAAGAGGGGGGGAGGAGTCCATCCTCCCCAAGGCACCTCGGAGGTGCCTTCCCCCTCGAGGACTCTTCCCTCTAGGGTTCCCTAGGCGCATGGGCCTCTTGGGGCTGGTGCCCTTGGCCCATGTAGGCCAAGGCGCACCCCCTACAGCCCATGTGGCCCCCCGGGGCAGGTGGCCCCACCCGGTGGGCCCCCGGGACCCTTCCGGTGGTCCCGGTACAATACCGATGACCCCGAAACTTGTCCCGATGGCCGAAACAGGACTTCCTATATATAAATCTTTACCTCCGGACCATTCCGGAACTCCTCGTGACGTCCGGGATCTCATCCGGGACTCCGAACAACAATCGGTTACCACATACAAGCTTCCTTTATAACCCTAGCGTCATCGAACCTTAAGTGTGTAGACCCTACGGGTTCGGGAGACATGCAGACATGACCGAGACGTTCTCCGGTCAATAACCAACAGCGGGATCTGGATACCCATGTTGGCTCCCACATGTTCCACGATGATCTCATCGGATGAACCACGATGTCAAGGACTCAATCGATCCCGTATACAATTCCCTTTGTCTAGCGGTATTGTACTTGCCCGAGATTTGATCGTCGGTATACCGATACCTTGTTCAATCTCATTACCGGCAAGTCTCTTTACTCGTTCCGTAACACATCATCCCGTGATCAACCCCTTGGTCACATTGTGCACATTATGATGATGTCCTACCGAGTGGGCCCAGAGATACCTCTCCGTTTACACAGAGTGACAAATCCCAATCTCGATTCGTGCCAACCCAACAGACACTTTCAGAGATACCCGTAGTGTACCTTTATAGCCACCCAGTTACATTGTGACGTTTGATACACCCAAAGCACTCCTACGGTATCCAGGAGTTACACGATCTCATGGTCAAAGGAAGAGATACTTGACATTGGCAAAGCTCTAGCAAACGAACTACACGATCTTTGTGCTATGCTTAGGATTGGGTCTTGTCCATCACATCATTCTCCTAATGATGTGGTCCCGTTATCAACGACATCCAATGTCCATAGCCAGGAAACCATGACTATCTGTTGATCACAACGAGCTAGTCAACTAGAGGCTCACTAGGGACATATTGTGGTCTATGTATTCACACGTGTATTACGATTTCCGGATAATACAGTTATAGCATGAATAAAAGACAATTATCATGAACAAGGAAATATAATAATAATACTTTTATTATTGCCTCTAGGGCATATTTCCAACAGTCTCCCACTTGCACTAGAGTCAATAATCTAGTTCACATCGCCATGTGATTAACACTCACAGGTCACATCGCCATGTGACTAATACCCAAGAGTTTACTAGAGTCAGTAGTCTAGTTCACATCATTATGTGATTAACACTCAAATGAGTTTTATGTTTGATCATGTTGCTTGTGAGAGAGGTTTTAGTCAATGGGTCTGAACCTTTCAGATCCGTGTGTGCTTTACAAATCTCTATGTCATCTCCTAGATGCAGCTACCACGCTCTATTTGGAGCTATTCCAAATAACTGTTCTACTTTGAGCTATTCTAAATTATTGCTCCATTATATGTATCCGGTCTCTACTCAGAGCTATCCGGATAGGTGTTAAGCTTGCATCGACGTAACCTTTACGACGAACTCTTTTACCACCTCCATAATCGAGAAAATTCCTTAGTCCACTAGTTACCAAGGATAACTTTGACCGTTGTCAGTGATCCATTCATGGATCACTCTTGTACCCCTTGACTGACTCATGGCAAGGCACACTTTAGGTGCGGTACACAACATAGCATACTGAAGAGCCTACGTCTTAAGCATAGGGGACGACCTTCGTCCTTTCTCTCTATTCTGCCATGGTCGAGCTTTAAGTCTTAACTTCGTACCTTACAACTCAGGCAAGAACTCCTTCTTTGACTGGTCCATCTTGAACACCTTCAAGATCATGTCAAGGTATGTGCTCATTTGAAAGTATTATTAAGCATTTTGATCTATCCTTATAGATCTTGATGCTCAATGTTCAAGTAGCTTAATCCAGGCTTTCCATTGAAAAACACTTTCAAAATAACCTTATATTCTTTCCAGAAATTCTACGTCATTTCTGATCAACAATATGTCAACAACATATACTCATCAGAAATTCTATAGTGCTCCCACTCACTTCTTTGGAAATACAAGTTTCTCATAAACTTTGTATACACCAAAATCTTTGATCATCTTATCAAAGCGCACATTCCAACTCCGAGATGCTTACTCCAGTCCTTAGAAGGATTGCTGGAGCTTTGCATACTTATTAGCATCTTTCGGGATTGACAAAACCTTCCGGTTGTATCACATACAACCTTTCCTCAAGAAAATCGTCGAGGAAACAATGTTTTGACATCCTATCTGCAAGATTTCATAAATAATGCAGTAATCGCTAATATAATTCCAACAGACTCTTAGCATCGCTACGAGTGAGAAAATCTCATCGTAGTCAACTCCTTGAACTTGTCGGAAAACATCTTAACGACAAGTCGAGCTTTCTTAATGGTGACATTTACCATCATTGTCCGTCTTCCTTTTGAAATCCATCTGTACTCATCAGCCTTACGACCATCGAGCCGTTCTGCCAAAGTCTGCACTTTGTTTTCATACATGGATCCTCTCTCGGATTTTATGGCCTCAAGCCATTTATCGGAATCCGGGCCCACCATCGCTTCTCCATAGCTCGTAGGTTCATTGTTGTCTAGCAACATGACTTCCAAGACAGGATTACCGTACCACTCTGAAGTAGTACGTATCCTTGTCACCCTACAAGGTACGGCAGTGATTTGATCCGAAACTTCATGATCAATATCATAAGCTTCCACTTCAATTGGTGTAGGTGCCACGGGAACAACTTCCTGTGCCCTGCTACACACTGGTTGAAGTGATGGTTCAATAACCTCATCAAGTCTCCACCATCCTCCCACTCAACTCTTTCGAGAGAAACCTTTCCTCGAGAAAGGACCCGATTCTAGAAACAATTCATATTGCTTTCGGATCTGAATTAGGAGGTATAACCAACTGTTTTGGGTGTCCTATGAAGATGCATTTATCCGCTTTGGGTTCTAGCTTATCAGCCTGAAACTTTTTCACATAAGCGTCGCAGCCCCAAACTTTCAAGAAACGACAACTTAGGTTTCTCTAAACCATAATTCATACGGTGTCATCTCAAGGGAATTATGTGGTGCCCTATTTAAAGTGAATGTGGTTGTCTCTAATGCCTAACCCATGAACGATAGTGGTAATTCGATAAGAGACATCATGGTACGCACCATATCCAATAGGGTGCAACTATGATGTTCGGACACACCATCACACTATGGTGTTCCAGGCGGTATTAATTGCGAAACAATTTCCACAATGTCTTAATTGTGTGCCAAAACTCGTAACTCAGATATTCATCTCTATGATCATATCATAGACATTTTATCCTCTTGTCACAATGATCTGCTACTTCACTCTGAAATTACTTGAACCATTCAATAATTCAGACTTGTGTTTCATCAAGTAAATATTCTCAACATCTACTCGAATCATCTGTGAAGTAAGAACATAACGATATTCACTGCATGCCTCAGCACTCATTGGATTGGACACATCAAAATGTGTTACTTCCAACAAGTTGCTATCTTGTTCCATCTTACTGAAAACGAGGCTTTTCAGTCATCTTGCCCATGTGGTATGATTTGCATATCTCAAGTGATTCAAAATCAGTTGAGTCCAAACGGTCCATTTGCATGGAGTTTCTTCATGCATATACACCAATAGACATGGTTCGCATGTCTCACACTTTTCAAAAACGAGTGAGTCCAAAGATCCATCAACATGGAGCTTCTTCATGCGTTTTATACCAATATGACTTACATGGCAGTGCCACAAGCAAGTGGTACTATCATTACTATCTTATATCTTTTGGCATGAAAATGTGTATCACTACGATCAAGATTCAATAAACCATTCCTATAGGTGCAAGAGCACTTATTCAGGTTTAATACTAATCTTGATGGTATAGGGAGCGTGCGATGTTAGATCACATCAAACTTGGAAACACTTCCAACACATATCGTCAGCTCACCTTTAGCTAGTCTCCGTTTCATTCCGTAGCTTTTATTTCGAGTTACTAACACTTAGCAACCGAACCGGTATCTAATACCCTGGTGCTACTAGGAGTACTAGTAAAGTACACATTAACATAGTGTATATCCAATATACTTCTATCGACCTTGCCAGCCTTCTCATCTACCAAGTATCTAGGGTAATTCTGCTCCAGTGGCTGTTCCCTTTATTACAGAAGCACTTAGTCTCGGGTTTGGGTTCAACCTTGGGTTTCTTCACTTGAGCAGCAGCTGAATTGCCGTTTCATGAAGTATCCCTTCTTTCCCTTGCCCTTCTTGAAACTAGTGGTTTCATCAACCATCAACAATTGATGCTCCTTCTTGATTTCTACTTTCGCAATGTCAAACAACGCGAATACCTCAAGGATCATCATCTCTATCCTTGATATGTTATAGTTCATCACGAAGCTCTAGCAGCTTGGTGGCAATGACTTTGGGGAAACATCACTATCTCATCTGGAAGATCAACTCCCACTCGATTCAAGTGATTGTTGCACTCAGACAATCTGAGCACAAGCTCAACGATTGAGCTTTTCTCCCTTAGTTTGCAGGCTAAGAAAATCGTCGGAGGTCTCATACCTCTTGACGTGGGCACGAGCCTGAAATCCCAATTTCAGCCCTCGAAACATCTCATATGTTCCATCACGTTTCGAAAATGTCTTTAGTGCCTCAACTCTAAACCGTTTAACTGAACTATCACGTAGTTATCAAAACGTGTATGTCCGATGTTCGCAACATCCACAAACGACGTTTGGGGTTCAGCACACTGAGCAGTGCATTAAGGACATAAGCTTTCTACTGATCGCATAATCGCTACTATCAACTTTCAACTATATTTTCTCTAGGAACATATCTAAAACAGTAGAACTAAAGCGTGAACTACGACATAATTTGCAAAAGGTCTTTTGACTATGTTCATGATAATTAAGTTCATCTTATGAACTCCCACTCAGATAGACATCCCTCTGGTCATCTAAGTGATCACATGATCCGAGTCAACTAGGCCGTGTCCGATCATCACGTGAGACGGACTAGTCATCATCGGTGAACATCTTCATGTTGATCGTATCTACCATACGACTCATGCTCGACCTTTCGGTCTCCGTGTTCCGAGGCCATGTCTGTACATGCTAGGCTCGTCAAGTTAACCCTAAGTGTTTTCGCTGTGTAAAACTGTCTTACACCCGTTGTATGTGAACGTAAGAATCCATCACACCCGATCATCACGTGGTTCTTAGAAGCGATGAACTGTAGCAACGGTGCACAGTTAGGGGAGAACACTTCTTGAAATTGTTGTAAGGGATCATCTTATTTACTACCGTCGTTCTAAGCAAACAAGATGCATAAACATGATAAACATCACATGCAATCAAATAGAGTAGTGACATGATATGGCCAATATCATATAGCTCCTTTGATCTTCATCTTCGGGGCTCCATGATCATCTTGTCACTGGCATGACACCATGATCTCCATCATCATGATCTCCATCATCGTGTCTTCATGAAGTTGTCACGCCAACGACTACTTCTACTTCTATGACTAACGCGTTTAGCAATAAAGTAAAGTAGTTTACATGGCGTTCTTCAATGACACGCAGGTCATACAAAAAATAAAGACAACTCCTATGGCTCCTGCCGGTTGTCATACTCATCGACATGCAAGTCGTGAATCCTATTACAAGAACATGATCAATCTCATACATCACATATATCATTCATCACATCCTTTGGCCATATCACATCACATAGCATACCCTGCAAAAACAAGTTAGACGTCCTCTAATTGTTGTTGCATGTTTTACGTGGCTGCTATGGGTTTCTAGCAAGAACGTTTCTTACCTACGCATGAACCACAACGTGATATGCCAATTGCTATTTACCCTTCATAAGGACCCTTTTCATCGAATCCGATCGGACTAAAGTGGGAGAGACAGACACCCGCCAGCCACCTTATGCAACTAGTGCATGTTTGTCGGTGGAACCGGTCTCACGTAAGCGTACGTGTAAGGTTGGTCCGGGCCGCTTCATCCCACGATGCCGCCGAATCAAGATAAGACTAGTAACGGCAAGCATATTGAACAATATCGACGCCCACAACTACTTTGTGTTCTACTCGTGCAAAGAATCTACGCAATAGACCTAGCTCATGATGCCACTGTTGGGGAACGTAGCAGAAATTCAAAAAATTTCCTACGTAACACCAAGATCTATCTATGGAGAGACCAGCAACGAGTAGAAAGGGGAGTGCATCTACATACCCTTGTAGATCGCTAAGCGGAAGCGTTCAAGTGAACGGGGTTGATGGAGTCGTACTCGTCGTGATTCAGATCACCGATGATCCTAGTGCCGAACGGACAGCACCTCCGCGTTCAACACACGTACAGCTCGACGATGTCTCCCACGCCTTGATCCAGCAAGGAGAGAGGGAGAGGTTGAGGAAGACTCCATCCAGCAGCAGCACAATGGCATGGTGGTGATGGAGGAGCGTGGCAATCCTGCAGGGCTTCGCCAAGCACCTACGGGAGAGGAGGAGGTGTCACGGGAGGGAGGGAGGCGCCGAGGGCTCAGGTATGGATGCCCTCCCTCCCCTCCACTATATATAGGGGCAGGGGAGAGGGGGGAGGTGCAGCCTTGCCCCTTCCTCCAAGGAAGGGGTGCGGCTAAGAGGGGGGGAGGAGTCCATCCTCCCCAAGGCACCTCGGAGGTGCCTTCCCCCTTTAGGACTCTCCCCTTTTCCTCCACTCTTGGCGCATGGGCCTCTAGGGGCTGGTGCCCTTGGCCCATGTAGGCCAAGGCGCACCCCCTACAGCCCATGTGCCCCCCCCGGGGCAGGTGGCCCCACCCGGTGGGCCCCCGGGACCCTTCCGGTGGTCCCGGTACAATACCGATGACCCCGAAACTTGTCCCGATGGCCGAAACAGGACTTCCTATATATAAATCTTTACCTCCGGACCATTCCGAAACTCCTCGTGACGTCCGGGATCTCATCCGGGACTCTGAACAACATTCGGTAACCACATACAAACTTCCTTTATAACCCTAGTGTCATCGAACCTTAAGTGTGTAGACCCTACGGGTTCGGGAGACATGTAGTCATGACCGAGATGTTCTCCGGTCAATAACCAACAGCGGGATCTGGATACCCATGTTGGCTCCCACATGTTCCACGATGATCTCATCGGATGAACCACGATGTCAAGGACTCAATCAATCCCGTATACAATTCCCTTTGTCTAGCGGTATGGTACTTGCCCGAGATTCGATCGTCGGTATACCGATACCTTGTTCAATCTCGTTACCGGCAAGTCTCTTTACTCGTTCCGTAACACATCATCCCGTGATCAACCCCTTGGTCACATTGTGCACATTATGATGATGTCCTACCGAGTGGGCCCAGAGATACCTCTCCGTTTACACGGAGTGACAAAATCCCAATCTCGATTCGTGCCAACCCAACAGACACTTTCAGAGATACCCGTAGTGTACCTTTATAGCCACCCAGTTACGTTGTGACGTTTGATACACTCAAAGCACTCCTACGGTATCCAGGAGTTACACGATCTCATGGTCAAAGGAAGAGATACTTGACATTGGCAAAGCTCTAGCAAACGAACTACACGATCTTTGTGCTATGCTTAGGATTGGGTCTTGTCCATCACATCATTCTCCTAATGATGTGATCCCGTTATCAACGACATCCAATGTCCATAGCCAGGAAACCATGACTATCCGTTGATCACAACGAGCTAGTCAACTAGAGGCTCACTAGGGACATATTGTGGTCTATGTATTCACACGTGTATTACGATTTCCGGATAATACAGTTATAGCATGAATAAAAGACAATTATCATGAACAAGGAAATATAATAATAATACTTTTATTATTGCCTCTAGGGCATATTTCCAACAGTCTCCCACTTGCACTAGAGTCAATAATCTAGTTCACATCGCCATGTGATTAACACTCACAGGTCACATCGCCATGTGACTAATACCCAAGAGTTTACTAGAGTCAGTAGTCTAGTTCACATCATTATGTGATTAACACTCAAATGAGTTTTATGTTTGATCATGTTGCTTGTGAGAGAGGTTTTAGTCAATGGGTCTGAACCTTTCAGATCCGTGTGTGCTTTACAAATCTCTATGTCATCTCCTAGATGCAGCTACCACGCTCTATTTGGAGCTATTCCAAATAACTGTTCTACTTTGAGCTATTCTAAATTATTGCTCCATTATATGTATCCGGTCTCTACTCAGAGCTATCCGGATAGGTGTTAAGCTTGCATCGACGTAACCTTTACGACGAACTCTTTTACCACCTCCATAATCAAGAAAATTCCTTAGTCCACTAGTTACCAAGGATAACTTTGACCGTTGTCAGTGATCCATTCATGGATCACTCTTGTACCCCTTGACTGACTCATGGCAAGGCACACTTCAGGTGCGGTACACAACATAGCATACTGAAGAGCCTACGTCTTAAGCATAGGGGACGACCTTCGTCCTTTCTCTCTATTCTGCCATGGTCGAGCTTTAAGTCTTAACTTCGTACCTTACAACTCAGGCAAGAACTCCTTCTTTGACTGGTCCATCTTGAACACCTTCAAGATCATGTCAAGGTATGTGCTCATTTGAAAGTATTATTAAGCATTTTGATCTATCCTTATAGATCTTGATGCTCAATGTTCAAGTAGCTTAATCCAGGCTTTCCATTGAAAAACACTTTCAAAATAACCTTATATGCTTTCCAGAAATTCTACGTCATTTCTGATCAACAATATGTCAACAACATATACTCATCAGAAATTCTATAGTGCTCCCACTCACTTCTTTGGAAATACAAGTTTCTCATAAACTTTGTATACACCAAAATCTTTGATCATCTTATCAAAGCGCACATTCCAACTCCGAGATGCTTACTCCAGTCCTTAGAAGGATTGCTGGAGCTTTGCATACTTATTAGCATCTTTCGGGATTGACAAAACCTTCCGGTTGTATCACATACAACCTTTCCTCAAGAAAATCGTCGAGGAAACAATGTTTTGACATCCTATCTGCAAGATTTCATAAATAATGCAGTAATCGCTAATATAATTCCAACAGACTCTTAGCATCGCTATGAGTGAGAAAATCTCATCGTAGTCAACTCCTTGAACTTGTCGGAAAACATCTTAACGACAAGTCGAGCTTTCTTAATGGTGACATTTACCATCATTGTCCGTCTTCCTTTTGAAATCCATCTGTACTCATCAGCCTTACGACCATCGAGCCGTTCTGCCAAAGTCTACACTTTGTTTTCATACATGGATCCTCTCTCGGATTTTATGGCCTCAAGCCATTTATCGGAATCCGGGCCCACCATCGCTTCTCCATAGCTCGTAGGTTCATTGTTGTCTAGCAACATGACTTCCAAGGCAGGATTACCGTACCACTCTGAAGTAGTACGTATCCTTGTCACCCTACAAGGTACGGCAGTGATTTGATCCGAAACTTCATGATCAATATCATAAGCTTCCACTTCAATTGGTGTAGGTGCCACGGGAACAACTTCCTGTGCCCTGCTACACACTGGTTGAAGTGATGGTTCAATAACCTCATCAAGTCTCCACCATCCTCCCACTCAACTCTTTCGAGAGAAACCTTTCCTCGAGAAAGGACCCGATTCTAGAAACAATTCATATTGCTTTCGGATCTGAATTAGGAGGTATAACCAACTGTTTTGGGTGTCCTATGAAGATGCATTTATCCGCTTTGGGTTCTAGCTTATCAGCCTGAAACTTTTTCACATAAGCGTCGCAGCCCCAAACTTTCAAGAAACGACAACTTAGGTTTCTCTAAACCATAATTCATACGGTGTCATCTCAAGGGAATTATGTGGTGCCCTATTTAAAGTGAATGTGGTTGTCTCTAATGCCTAACCCATGAACGATAGTGGTAATTCGATAAGAGACATCATGGTACGCACCATATCCAATAGGGTGCAACTATGATGTTCGGACACACCATCACACTATGGTGTTCCAGGCGGTATTAATTGCGAAACAATTTCCACAATGTCTTAATTGTGTGCCAAAACTCGTAACTCAGATATTCATCTCTATGATCATATCATAGACATTTTATCCTCTTGTCACAATGATCTGCTACTTCACTCTGAAATTACTTGAACCATTCAATAATTCAGACTTGTGTTTCATCAAGTAAATATTCTCAACATCTACTCGAATCATCTGTGAAGTAAGAACATAACGATATTCACTGCATGCCTCAGCACTCATTGGATTGGACACATCAAAATGTGTTACTTCCAACAAGTTGCTATCTTGTTCCATCTTACTGAAAACGAGGCTTTTCAGTCATCTTGCCCATGTGGTATGATTTGCATATCTCAAGTGATTCAAAATCAGTTGAGTCCAAACGGTCCATTTGCATGGAGTTTCTTCATGCATATACACCAATAGACATGGTTCGCATGTCTCACACTTTTCAAAAACGAGTGAGTCCAAAGATCCATCAACATGGAGCTTCTTCATGCGTTTTATACCAATATGACTTACATGGCAGTGCCACAAGCAAGTGGTACTATCATTACTATCTTATATCTTTTGGCATGAAAATGTGTATCACTACGATCAAGATTCAATAAACCATTCCTATAGGTGCAAGAGCACTTATTCAGGTTTAATACTAATCTTGATGGTATAGGGAGCGTGCGATGTTAGATCACATCAAACTTGGAAACACTTCCAACACATATCGTCAGCTCACCTTTAGCTAGTCTCCGTTTCATTCCGTAGCTTTTATTTCGAGTTACTAACACTTAGCAACCGAACCGGTATCTAATACCCTGGTGCTACTAGGAGTACTAGTAAAGTACACATTAACATAGTGTATATCCAATATACTTCTATCGACCTTGCCAGCCTTCTCATATACCAAGTATCTAGGGTAATTCTGCTCCAGTGGCTGTTCCCTTTATTACAGAAGCACTTAGTCTCGGGTTTGGGTTCAACCTTGGGTTTCTTCACTTGAGCAGCAGCTGAATTGCCGTTTCATGAAGTATCCCTTCTTTCCCTTGCCCTTCTTGAAACTAGTGGTTTCATCAACCATCAACAATTGATGCTCCTTCTTGATTTCTACTTTCGCGATGTCAAACAACGCGAATACCTCAAGGATCATCATCTCTATCCTTGATATGTTATAGTTCATCATGAAGCTCTAGCAGCTTGGTGGCAATGACTTTGGGGAAACATCACTATCTCATCTGGAAGATCAACTCCCACTCGATTCAAGTGATTGTTGCACTCAGACAATCTGAGCACAAGCTCAACGATTGAGCTTTTCTCCCTTAGTTTGCAGGCTAAGAAAATCGTCGGAGGTCTCATACCTCTTGACGTGGGCACGAGCCTGAAATCCCAATTTCAGCCCTCGAAACATCTCATATGTTCCGTGACGTTTCGAAAACGTCTTTAGTGCCTCAACTCTAAACCGTTTAACTGAACTATCACGTAGTTATCAAAACGTGTATGTCCGATGTTCGCAACATCCACAAACGACGTTTGGGGTTCAGCACACTGAGCAGTGCATTAAGGACATAAGCTTTCTACTGATCGCATAATCGCTACTATCAACTTTCAACTATATTTTCTCTAGGAACATATCTAAAACAGTAGAACTAAAGCGTGAACTACGACATAATTTGCAAAAGGTCTTTTGACTATGTTCATGATAATTAAGTTCATCTTATGAACTCCCACTCAGATAGACATCCCTCTGGTCATCTAAGTGATCACATGATCCGAATCAACTAGGCCGTGTCCGATCATCACGTGAGACGGACTAGTCATCATCGATGAACATCTTCATGTTGATCGTATCTACCATACGACTCATGCTCGACCTTTCGGTCTCCGTGTTCCGAGGCCATGTCTGTACATGCTAGGCTCGTCAAGTTAACCCTAAGTGTTTTCGCTGTGTAAAACTGTCTTACACCCGTTGTATGTGAACGTAAGAATCCATCACACCCGATCATCACGTGGTGCTTAGAAGCGACGAACTGTAGCAACGGTGCACAGTTAGGGGAGAACACTTCTTGAAATTGTTGTAAGGGATCATCTTATTTACTACCGTCGTTCTAAGCAAACAAGATGCATAAACATGATAAACATCACATGCAATCAAATAGAGTAGTGACATGATATGGCCAATATCATATAGCTCCTTTGATCTTCATCTTCGGGGCTCCATGATCATCTTGTCACTGGCATGACACCATGATCTCCATCATCATGATCTCCATCATCGTGTCTTCATGAAGTTGTCACGCCAACGACTACTTCTACTTCTATGACTAACGCGTTTAGCAATAAAGTAAAGTAGTTTACATGGCGTTCTTCAATGACACGCAGGTCATACAAAAAATAAAGACAACTCCTATGGCTCCTGCCGGTTGTCATACTCATCGACATGCAAGTCGTGAATCCTATTACAAGAACATGATCAATCTCATACATCACATATATTCATTCATCACATCCTTTGTCCATATCACATCACATAGCATACCCTACAAAAACAAGTTAGACGTCCTCTAATTGTTGTTGCATGTTTTACGTGGCTGCTATGGGTTTCTAGCAAGAACGTTTCTTACCTACGCAAGACCACAACGTGATATGCCAATTGCTATTTACCCTTCATAAGGACCCTTTTCATCGAATCCGTTCCGACTAAAGTGGGAGAGACTGGCACCCGCTAGCCACCTTATGCACCAAGTGCATGTCAATCGGTGGAACCTGTCTCACGTAAGAGTACGTGTAAGGTCGGTCCGGGCCGCTTCATCCCACAATACCGTCGAAACAAGATTGGACTAGTAACGGTAAGCATATTGAACAACATCAACGCCCACAACTACTTTGTGTTCTACTCGTGCAAAGAATCTACGCAATAGACCTAGCTCATGATGCCACTGTTGGGGAACGTAGCAGAAATTCAAAAAATTTCCTATGTAACACCAAGATCTATCTATGGAGAGACCAGCAACGAGTAGAAAAGGGAGTGCATCTACATACCCTTGTAGATCGCTAAGCGGAAGCGTTCAAGTGAACGGGGTTGATGGAGTCGTACTCGTCGTGATTCAGATCACCGATGATCAAGTGCCGAACGGACAGCACCTCCGCGTTCAACACACGTACAGCTCGGTGACGTCTCCCACACCTTGATCCAGCAAGGAGAGAGGGAGAGGTTGAGGAAGACTCCATCCAGCAGCAGCACAACGGCGTGGTGGTGATGGAGGAGCGTGGCAATCCTGCAGGGCTTCGCCAAGCACCTACGGGAGAGGAGGAGGTGTCACGGGAGGGAGGGAGGCGCCAAAGGCTCAGGTGTGGATGCCCTCCCTCCCCTCCACTATATATAGGGGCAGGGGAGAGGGGGAAGGCGCAGCCTTGCCCCCTACTCCAAGAAAGGGGTGCGGCCAAGAGGGGGGGAGGAGTCCATCCTCCCCAAGGCACCTCGGAGGTGCCTTCCCCCTCGAGGACTCTTCCCTCTAGGGTTCCCTAGGCGCATGGGCCTCTTGGGGCTGGTGCCCTTGGCCCATGTAGGCCAAGGCGCACCCCTACAGCCCATGTGGCCCCCCGGGGCAGGTGGCCCCACCCGGTGGGCCCCCGGGACCCTTCCGGTGGTCCCGGTACAATACCGATGACCCCGAAACTTGTCCCGATGGCCGAAACAGGACTTCCTATATATAAATCTTTACCTCCGGACCATTCCGGAACTCCTCGTGACGTCCGGGATCTCATCCGGGACTCCGAACAACAATCGGTTACCACATACAAGCTTCCTTTATAACCCTAGCGTCATCGAACCTTAAGTGTGTAGACCCTTCGGGTTCGGGAGACATGCAGACATGACCGAGACGTTCTCCGGTCAATAACCAACAGCGGGATCTGGATACCCATGTTGGCTCCCACATGTTCCACGATGATCTCATCGGATGAACCACGATGTCAAGGACTCAATCGATCCCGTATACAATTCCCTTTGTCTAGCGGTATTGTACTTGCCCGAGATTTGATCGTCGGTATACCGATACCTTGTTCAATCTCGTTACCGGCAAGTCTCTTTACTCGTTCCGTAACACATCATCCCGTGATCAACCCCTTGGTCACATTGTGCACATTATGATGATGTCCTACCGAGTGGGCCCAGAGATACCTCTCCGTTTACACGGAGTGACAAATCCCAATCTCGATTCGTGCCAACCCAACAGACACTTTCAGAGATACCCGTAGTGTACCTTTATAGCCACCCAGTTACGTTGTGACGTTTGATACATCCAAAGCACTCCTACGGTATCCAGGAGTTACACGATCTCATGGTCAAAGGAAGAGATACTTGACATTGGCAAAGCTCTAGCAAACGAACTACACGATCTTTGTGCTATGCTTAGGATTGGGTCTTGTCCATCACATCATTCTCCTAATGATGTGATCCCGTTATCAACGACATCCAATGTCCATAGCCAGGAAACCATGACTATCTGTTGATCACAACGAGCTAGTCAACTAGAGGCTCACTAGGGACATATTGTGGTCTATGTATTCACACGTGTATTACGATTTCCGGATAATACAGTTATAGCATGAATAAAAGACAATTATCATGAACAAGGAAATATAATAATAATACTTTTATTATTGCCTCTAGGGCATATTTCCAACACCACTATCCTCCCACTCAACTTTTCGAGACGAACTTTTCCTCGAGAAAGGACCCGATTCAAGAAACAATCCATATTGCTTTTGGATCTGAATTAGGAGGTATACCCAACTATTTTGGGTGTCCTATGAAGATGTATTTTATCCGCTTTGGGTTCGAGCTTATCAATCCTAAAACTTTTTCACATAAGCGTCGCAGCCCCAAACCTTTAAGAAACGACAACTTAGGTTTCTCTAAACCATAATTCATACGGTGTCATCTCAACGGAATTACGTGGTGCCCTATTTAAAGTGAGTGCGGTTGTCTCTAATGCCTAACCCATGAACGATAGTGGTAATTCGATAAGAGACATCATGGTACGCACCATATCCAATAGGGTGCAACTATGATGTTCGGACACACCATCACACTATGGTGTTCCAGGCGGTATTAATTGCGAAACAATTTCCACAATGTCTTAATTGTGTGCCAAAACTCATAACTGAGATATTCATCTCTATGATCATATCATAGACATTTTATCCTCTTGTCACGATGATCTTCAACTTCACTCTGAAATTACTTGAACCATTCAATAATTCAGACTTGTGTTTCATCAAGTAAATATACTCAGTATCTACTCAAATCATCCGTGAAGTAAGAACATAACGATATCCACTGCATGCCTCACCACTTATTGGACTGCACACATCAAAATGTATTACTTCCAATAAGTTGCTATCTTGTTCCATCTTACTGAAAACGAGGCTTTTCAGTCATCTTGCCTATGTGGTATGATTTTGCGTATCTCAAGTGATTCAAAATCAAGTGAGTCCAAACGGTCCATCAACATGGAGCTTCTTCATGCGTTTTATACCAATATGACTTTCATGGCAGTGCCACAAGTAAGTGGTACTATCATTACTATCTTATATCTTTTGGCATGAAAATGTGTATCACTACGATCGAGATTCAATAAACCATTCCTTTAGGTGCAAGACCATTGAAGGTATTATTCAAATAAATAGAGTAACCATTATTCTCTTTAAATGAATAACCGTATTGCGATAGACATAATCCAATCATGTCTATGCTCAACGCAAACACACAATGACAATTATTCAGGTTTAATACTAATCTTGATGGTAGAGGGAGCGTGCGATGTTTGATCACATCAAACTTGGAAACACTTCCAACACATATCGTCAGCTCACCTTTAGCTAGTCTCCTTTTATTCTGTAGCTTTTATTTCGAGTTACTAACACTTAGCAACCGAGCCGGTATCTAATACCCTGGTGCTACTAGGAGTACTAGTAAAGTACACATTAACATAATGTATATCCAATATACTTCTATCGACCTTGCCAGCCTTCTCATCTACCAAGTATCTAGGGTAATGCTGCTCCAGTGGCTGTTCCCTTATTACAGAAGCACTTAGTCTTGGGTTTGGGTTCAACCTTGGGTTTCTTCACTAGAGCAGCAGCTGATTTGCCGTTTCATGAAGTATCCCTTCTTACCCTTGCCCTTCTTAAAACTAGTGGTTTCACCAACCATCAACAATTGATGCTCCTTCTTGATTTCTACTTTCGCGATGTCAAACAACGCGAATACCTCAAGGATCATCATATCTATCCCTGATATGTTATAGTTCATCACGAAGCTCTAGCAGCTTGGTGGCAATGACTTTGGAGAAACATCACTATCTCATATGGAAGATCAACTCCCACTCGATTCAAGTGATTGTTGCACTCAGACGATCTAAGCACAAGCTCAACGATTGAGCTTTTCTCCCTTAGTTTGCAGGCTAAGAAAATCGTCGGAGGTCTTATACCTCTTGACGTGGGCACGAGCCTGAAATCACAATTTCAGCCCTCGAAACATCTCATATGTTCCGCGACGTTTCAAAAACGTCTTTGGTGCCTCTACTCTAAACCATTTAACTGAACTATCACGTAGTTATCAAAACGTGTATGTCCGATGTTCGCAACATCCACAAACGACGTTTGGGGTTTAGCACACTGAGCGGTGCATTAAGGACATAAGCTTTCTACTGTCCGCATAATCGCTACTATCAACTTTCAACTATATTTTCTCTAGGAACATATCTAAACAGTGGAACTGAAGCGCGAGCTTACGACATAATTTGCAAAGATCTTTTGACTATGTTCAGGATAATTAAGTTCATCTTATGAACTCCCACTCAGATAGACATCCCTCTAGTCATCCAAGTGATTACATGATCCGAGTCAACTAGGCCGTGTCCGATCATCACGTGAGACGGACTAGTCATCATCGGTGAACATCTTCATGTTGATCGTATCTACTATACGACTCATGCTCGACCTTTCGGTCTCTGTGTTCCGAGGCCATGTCTGTACATGCTAGGCTCGTCAAGTTAACCCTAAGTGTATTGTGTGTGTTCCGAGGCCATGTCTGTACATGCTAGGCTCGTCAACACCCGTTGTATGTGAACGTAAGAATCCATCACACCCGATCATCACGTGGTGCTTAGAAGCGACGAACTTTAGCAACGGTGCACAGTTAGGGGAGAACACTTCTTGAAATTTTTGTAAGGGATCATCTTATTTACTACCGTCGTTCTAAGTAAACAAGATGCATAAACATAATAAACATCACATGCAATTATATAGTAGTGACATGATATGGCCAATATCATATAGCTCCATTGATCTCCATCTTCGGGGCTCCATGATCATCATCGTCACCGGCATGACACCATGATCTCCATCATCATGATCTCCATCATCGTGTCTTCATGAAGTTGTCTCGCCAACTATTACTTCTACTACTATGGCTACCGGTTAGCAATAAAGTAAAGTAATTACATGGCGTTGTTTAATGACACGCAGGTCATACAATAAATAAATACAACTCCTATGGCTCCTGCCGGTTGTCATACTCATCGACATGCAAGTCGTGAATCCTATTACAAGAACATGATCAATCTCATACATCACATATCATTCATCACATTTTTCTTGGCCATATCACATCACATAGCATACCCTGCAAAAATAAGTTAGACGTCCTCTAATTGTTGTTTGCATGTTTTACGTGGCTGCTATGAGTTTCTAGCAAGAACGTTTCTTACCTACGCAAAACCAGAACGTGATATGCCAATTGCTATTTACCCTTCATAAGGACCCTTTTCATCGAATTCGTTCCGACTAAAGTGGGAGAGACTGGCACCCGCTAGCCACCTTATGCACCAAGTGCATGTCAGTCGGTGGAACCTGTCTCACGTAAGAGTACGTGTAAGGTCGGTCCGGGCCGCTTCATCCCACAATACCGTCGAAACAAGATTGGACTAGTAACGGTAAGCATATTGAACAACATCAACGCCCACAACTACTTTGTGTTCTACTCGTGCAAAGAATCTACGCAATAGACCTAGCTCATGATGCCACTGTTGGGGAACGTAGCAGAAATTCAAAATTTTCCTACGTGTCACCAAGATCTATCTATGGAGAAACCAGCAACGAGGGGAAGGAGAGTGCATCTACATACCCTTGTAGATCGCTAAGCGGAAGCGTTCAAGTGAACGGGGTTGATGGAGTCGTGATCGTCGTGATCCAAATCACCGATGACCAAGTGCCGAACGGACGGCACCTCCGCGTTCAACACACGTACAGCCCGGTGACGTCTCCCATGCCTTGATCCATCAAGAAGAGAGGGAGAGGTTGAGGAAGACTCCATCCAGCAGCAGCACAACGGCATGGTGGTGGTGGAGGATCGTGGTAGTCCAGCAGGGCTTCGCCAAGCACCTACGGGAGAGGAGGAGGTGTCACGGGAGGGAGGGAGGCGCCAGGGCTTCTGGTATGGATGCCCTCCCTCCCCTCCACTATATATAAGGGCAAGGGAGAGGGGGGAGGCGCAGCCTTGCCCCTTCCTCCAAGGAAGGGGTGCGGCCAAGAGGGGGGGAGGAGTCCATCCTCCCCAAGGCACCTCGGAGGTGCCTTCCCCTTTGAGGACTCTTCCCTCCCCAAGTTTCCTTGGCGCATGGGCCTCTTGGGGCTGGTGCCCTTGGCCCATATAGGCCAAGGCGCACCCCCTACAGCCCATGTGGCCCCCCGGGGCAGGTGGACCCC
>NC_041391.1:187962494-187977080 GCF_002162155.2 Triticum dicoccoides | reverse complement strand
GGACCCCTTTCGGCACTCCCGGTACAATACCGGTAAAGTGCGAAACTTTTCCGGCGACCAAAACAGGACTTCCCATATATAAATCTTTACCTCCGGACCATTCTAGAACTCCTCATGACGTCCGGGATCTCATCCGGGACTCCGAACAACATTCGGTAACCACATACAAACTTCCTTTATAACCCTAGCGTCATCGAACCTTAAGTGTGTAGACCCTACGGGTTCGGGAGACATGTAGTCATGACCGAGACGTTCTCCGGTCAATAACCAACAGCGGGATATGGATACCCATGTTGGCTCCCACATGTTCCACGATGATCTCATCGGATGAACCACGATGTCAAGGACTCAATCGATCCCGTATACAATTCCCTTTGTCTAACGGTATTGTACTTGCCCGAGATTCGATCGTCGGTATACCGATACCTTGTTCAATCTCGTTACCGGCAAGTCTCTTTACTCGTTCCGTAACACATCATCCCGTGATCAACCCCTTGGTCACATTGTGCACATTATGATGATGTCCTACCGAGTGGGCCCAGAGATACCTCTCCGTTTACACGGAGTGACAAATCCCAGTCTCGATTCGTGCCAACCCAACAGACACTTTCGGAGATACCTGTAATGCACCTTTATAGCCACCCAGTTACGTTGTGACGTTTGGTACACCCAAAGCATTCCTACGGTATCCGGGAGTTGCACAATCTCATGGTCTAAGGAAATGATACTTGACATCAGAAAAGCTTTAGCATACGAACTACGATCTTTGTGCTAGGCTTAGGATTGGGTCTTGTCCATCACATCATTTTCCTAATGATGTGATCCCGTTATCAACGACATCCAATGTCCATGGTCAGGAAACTATAACCATCTATTGATCAACGAGCTAGTCAACTAGAGCCTTACTAGGGACATGGTGTTGTCTATGTACCCACACATGTATCTGAGTTTCCTATCAATACAATTATAGCATGGATAATAAACAATTATCATGAACAGGGAAATATAATAATAACTAATTTATTATTGCCTCTAGGGCATATTTCCAACAGTCCCATGTGCCCTAGCCTTCTTACCGCCAGAACGGATCCTTCATTCTTCCGCCAGAACGAAACTCCACCGAGCCTCACATTCATACCCCAAGCACACAAGCCCCGACGCACATGCTGGCGACCACGGAGCTGCGTGTGTCCACGTCCGTGGTGGTGGCAGAGGTGGGAGACGCTTCCACGGGGGATCAGGAGCAGCGGCGACATACTTGTGGTGGTGAATGGTAGGGAGACAGCTGAGGGTGAGGGCAACGAAGGTCATGCTAATGGACCTTTGCATCGGTCTGGTCCACTGCTGCAAAAAGATACTCCCTTCATTTTTGTATACAAGGCCACTATCAAAATTACAATTTGCAACTATACAAGGCCACTAACATTAATCGAGGCAAGATTGATGGTGTTTGCCTCGTCTAGAATCCAAGGACATTAATATATATCCCTTGCATGCATGCGGGAGTGAGAAGGTTGGCTTGCATTCCCAAAAATGGAATGTTGTTTATCTTGGTACCTGTAATATGGGTAAAAAGTGAATTCTACTCTAGTATTTCTTACATGTTGTTTATTTTTCAAACTAGACAATCGTCCATGCGTTACAAAAGATATAAATATTCTAGTACGTTAGATCGTGATTTACCTCCCTATATTAATGTATTGTAGCAATAAGCAATTATGAAATGAAAATTTTCCCATGATTTACCTGCCCAAATAAAATTTAGAATTTTATTGTATTTGGTATTTGCTTCTCAAAGAGAATAGGATAAGCCAATAAATGGGGCTGAACGAATGGCAAGGACGACAGAATCTTATGTTCTTTTCAAGGAGAGATACTCTCATACTCCGTTGCATCCCTCATATGACAGTTTTTAGAAATGTTGAATCCATTAATTTTTTTAATACAGCACATACACTCACCTCTATAATATGCCGACGAACATCTTACCTTACAAGCATCTTTAAGATATTGCGCCAACACAATATCTTTTGAGATCGACGAAGTCATTATGAACGCCTAGTAGTCGATGGATCTCCTCACATAGGCAGAAATCCGCGTAGACACATTAAAGCTTAGCTACGCATGCTAGCATACCCAAGTTCAGCAGCAAGCCTAGTTCGTTAGCTTATTAATTTCCATGCATCCGGTGCGCAAACACGGCTCGTCGGCCGTGCCCTTTACTGCGCGTGCTCTCCCAGCCGCCACCGCCCGCCTGGCCCTGGACGCCGTTGCCGGAGAAGCAGCTGCTGAGCTCCCTCATGAACCCGGCACCGCCAGTGCGCGCGCCGGCCGGCCACGCCCTCTTCATCGACGCCGCGGAGGCAGTAGCCTGATGATGATGACGATGGTCGCCGTAGGCCAGCTGCTGCAGCTCCCTGTCGTCCTCGACGATCGTGTCGAGGCTCCTCGGCACCTTCCTCGGCCGCACGACCGACACGAGCTGCGGCGGCGCCACCTCCGTCACGAACCTCGACCTCACCTGCACCTTCGCCATGACGTTGATCGATCACACCTTAAGAGTGTCAGTGCGTAGGCCTTTGCGTTGCGTGTGGCTACCTCAGGGCTCACGGCGGGGCGTATTTATACTCGCACGGAACCAGCTCCATGCCATGGGCCACACGGCAGAGCTAGAAGCGGACGGCGGCGTCGCCGTCGTCGCGGCCTCCGCGACAAGACGGGTCGCACAAGTGTACGGGTCCAGGAGCTATAGCTCGCTCTCCAGCCACCCATGCACGCACGGTGCCGCGCGCTCGCCGACGCAGCTTTCCGGGAAAAGGCGGGCGTGATGGCGCCATGCATGTCCCGGTCGCGTCGAGCCAGCGTTCAACGTGGAGTTTTTTTTTTCGGGGTAACAGGCGTTCAACGTGGAGTTAATGCGGGGCATGCTGGAGCGCGCGCCCGCGACGGCGACGGCAGCCGGCGACGTGGCGCACGCACGGGCGGCGTAGAGGAATTTGTTTCGTTTTCCATTGATCGTTGCCATGCATGCATTTTTGTGTGGTTTTGCGGCTGGAGCTGGGTACGTGTACGTTGGCGACGCTCTTGTCAGGCAGGCCGGACGGCCGACGTTATCCATATACGGCGCTGGAAGAGCGTCTGAGAAGCTCAGCAACGCCGTGCGCAGCCGGGCACGAAGACGGTATATATACACATCAGAGAATTACGTTTTCCTCTCAACTTTTTTTTTTCCATATATGGCCGGTGACGAGACGGTGACCACTGGCCGTCGAAAGAGGTAACGCGTGGCCTGGAAAATTATAGCAAATACATTGAAGGAAAAAGAGCAGAGACAACTATTGGTTTTCTATATGAGTTCAGTTATACTCAATCAAATCATCTTGAAGTTGACTGTGAGTTGCACGATCACGTATTTCATGATTAAATTTGATGAATTGTGCAAAAGTTGCCATTCCACTCTCAGGCTCAACGTTTTCGCCATGGTAATCCCATCCTAAAAAATATTGTCATCATGCTTATCCTCTACAATTATGTTGTGCATGATCACACAAGCAACCATCACCTCCCACATAGTCTTAGTGCTATCCTAAAAAAACATAGTCTTAGTGTTCCATGTTCTAGCAGGGTGTCAAAAATAGCCCATCGAGATTGGAGCACACCAGAAGCACGCTCTACATCCTTCCTAGCATTCTCTTGTTTTTCGGTAAACCTAGCCGTTTTCTCTCCTTGGGGTTCAGCTAGATAGTATCCCTTGTTGTGTTGGCGGGAAGTGATCTTAGAGTTGACATATGGGGCGTTGCTTTCCGAAAGCCTCGAGAACACCGGAGAGCACCGAAGCACATTGATGTAATTGTGAGAACTCGCCATGCCAAAAAAAGGATGCCAAATCAAGAGATCTTGTGATGCCACAACTTCAAGTATGGCCGTGCAACCATCAACATGTCCCTTATATTGCCCCTGCCAAGCAAATGGAAAATTCTTCCACTCCCAGTACATACAATCTATGCTTCCAACCATGAATGTGGCGTTGGTGTGCCGAAGGGCGGCGACACCCCTTGGCAGGGCACGGGCCGCGAGCTACGTACACCATCTGCGGCAAGAAGCGGAGCCAACGTCGGCGCTGGATGCGGTGGCAGATGGGTGGGTGCCGGAGGTGGCGAAGAGGCCGAAAGCTGGGTGGCGGCGGCGAGGGCGATGAGGCCCTAGCTGGGGAGCTCAAGCTCATTTTGGAGGGGGCTGGAATGGCCTGTGTGCCACCAACAAGCTAGCGGGCCAGTGGAGGACAAGAGGAGGACACCGCGGGCGTCCGAGGCATTTCCGCGCGGACCCAAAACCAGACCAAATTTGTGCTGGAAATGGGTCGAAGTGGACATGAAAATGAGGAGTTAATTGCAAAAAACCACCACATTTGGGGTATCAATTGCAGAAAACCACCTAGTCCCTAATTTTATGCAAAAATCACCGCGTTTCTAGTAATCTTTTTTACAAATTGCACTGATCAGGTGATTTGTCCCATTTAACCACTTTCTGACAAGTGGGACCAGATTGTAAGAGCAAAAAATTTACACACACACCCCTTGATCTAAAACACAAAAGCAATCAGACCCCCACAGCCCGGGCAGAGACACGGTGGGCGTCGGGTTCCTGGCCTCGACCGCGCTGCTTGGCCAGGGACGCCGGAGCGACGCGCTGGGCGGAGCAGCCGGCCATCTCCGCAGCCACGAGGGCCAGCAGTGCACAGAGGGGCGGTTGCGCGCCAGTTGTCGGCGTCAGGAGGCGGGGCAGCGACCATGGCTGGGTCCGACAGGCGCCGTGGTTGCTCCCCTGTGAAGGAGAAAGAGAGAGTTGAGAGGATAGGAAAGAGAAAAGAGGGGAGGAGGAGGTACACGGCGGCGGGGAGGCCCTTGTCGCCAGAGGCGACGGAAGACGGCGGCACCGCCGCCCCGCAGGTTCCGCGGTGGCTGCGTGTCAACCACGGAGTTCAACGCCTCCACGCACAAAAGCTCGTCGACGCCAAGTTCTTCCGCAAGGAGCTTGTTTCCTCCTCCTCCCCCTCGCTCCCTGGCGTCGGAGCCGGCCTCCCAAGCCCCGCTCCTTGGCCCGCATTGGCGTGGTGACTGGTGAGGGAGGGCGCCTCACCGCGGCCGGAGCTCAAGCCGCCGCCGCCCTTGCTGCTCACCTGCATCGGCGCCGGCTAGGTGACGGGGAGGCACACCGGATGCACGCGAGTAGCTATGCCCGCCGCACGAGCGCGAGCAGCAGCGGCGTCGGCCACGCTCACCGTCCATCCCGGCCTCACGCCACGTTTCCCCCGGCTCTCAATGGTGGCAGCCCGGAGAGGAAGTGGTCGGCGGCGTCCACCACCGGACCAGTGGGAGGCGTTCAGAGTGGGAGCAGGGGATCAGATCGACCGGGAGCAGGGAAAAACAGGGGCTTGATTGCTTTTTGTTTTTAGATCCAGGGATGTGTATGTCATTTTTTGCCAAGTCGGCTTCTTAGAGTCCGGTCCCACCTGTCAGAAAATGATTAAATGGGCTAAATCACCTGATCAGTGCATTTTTGCAGAAGGTTTACTAGAAACGCGGTGATTTTTGCACAAAATTAGTGACAAGGTGGTTTTCTGCAATTGATGCCTCACATGTGGTGGTTTTCTGCAATTAACTCTGAAAATGAGCATCCATCCATTTGCGTCGGCGCGTTGGGCCGTGTTTCTGGTCTACACGGATCAAAATAGACACGGGTGAATGAAATGCGTCGGCCCTTCGGAGTTGCCCTTGTGCATGCATGCTGTTGCGAGCAGCCTCAAGGTTCTTGAAAATTATCAATGAAAATAGAGTGAATTTCAGTTTTAACCTCGACTACTTGTGTACTTGTGAGACATATTTGTACACCTTTTAAACAATGCCGTTCAAGATCACCATAGGTGCCAAGGCCTCGTGGTTAACAGAAACATTGGCTCCCATTGAAGAGCATGGCCTGAAAGATTAGGACAAATCAAGACAAAATTTCCACCAGCACCAAGTCTAAGATTTGAATCCGGGAAAGTGGTTCCACCACAAGAAACCTAACCAATTAAGCTCTCCTAAGTACAAATGACAGGCACATAAAGGTAATGATTTTCTGAATATTTTGATATTTTATTTGCATTTTTATGAGTTCATATGAATTTGTTATGAATTTTTAAAGTATTAGTCAAATAATCAAAGGTCACACGGACAACCTCAGAGACAAAACAAAAGGCAAAACTGAGCAGAGCCAAAAAAAAGGGCAAACCCCATAGGCTGACACAACAAGGGGCAAAAGTGTAATTCTCCCTTTTTTTTATTTGACTCTCATCTAGCATTGAACCCATGCTTCCTCGAGTAGCCGCAAAGATGAGTTCGTAATGTTAAACCCTTGAGAAAAATATGAAGAAGCCCAGACCATGGAATTGCGGCACAACATATATAACACGTGAATTTTCTGCATTAGCCTATTAGCATTATGCATTAACCTTAAGATACTCCTCCTTATTTGGAGCTAGGATGCACCAAACGGGTTTCTTTACGAGAGATACAAAAAAAAAACTAAGCTCAATTTTCTCAAAGGACTAAATACATAGCAAGCTCAATTTTCACGAAGGACAACATACATAATAGTCAGATTGATGTTACTTTGTGTCTTCAACATACATCGGTGTCATCCATATTCCTTTCAGAGTAGGTACTATAAGACAATAAGAGATTTATGGTTGAATTTTCCTTCAAGTATAACTCTAATCTATCTTGCAACATCATGAGTTGTGCGCAAATTCAGTTGAAGACACAATGTTGCAAGCCGTGGAAGATATATGCCATTAGCATTATTTTGAAGACACAATGTTTCCAGAGATATTTCACATCTTTTCCATATACTTAATCCGTGTTTATGAAAAAGATGATGGAAGGATGGACCTGATACACAAAATGGGACATTGTTGTGCAAGTGTTGAACTAACCAAACATTATGAATACACTACGAAGCAACTTTTGCAAATATAGAGCCAAAACTGGTACAGATAAGACATTGACCAGCCATGTGACTAAATACCTCATGAAGGTTCTTTGAAATTGACATTTGGAATTTGGATAGCATAACTTAAAGAGAAGCAGCATCTACCATTAAAATGAGAATGGACACATTCTTTTCCAAAATAAAATAAAATAAGACCATGTATATTGTGCCCTGCACACAAAAACAAATCGTGCATGATTACATGAACGGAATTTTACATGATTACATGACAGAAACACAACAAGTTTCATATGCATGATTACACAAACGAATTTTTACATGGTTACATGGTAGAAACACAAAAAATAAGACCATGTATATTGTGCCATGCACACAACAAGTTTCCACATGAACGAATTTTTACATGATTACATGATAGAAACACAAGTGCGGTAAACTTAATGCAAGCCTCATATGCACGGGCGTACATACATGTGTCCACATCTTCTTCACAGCTCGATGCGCACATGATAAATTGTAACCCTGTGGGGGTTAAAAAATAGGCCAAAATATGAATTACTTGTAGAATAAGAGATAAATTGCCGTGTTCAACGTACAAATTTTGAGATCTTAAGTTTATGTAAATAATCAGGATAAGTATATGTAATTTTTTTTGGAAATATAAGTATGTGTAAAAAAATCAGGACAAGTCTTGTTTGTAGGCAACAATAATAATTCACTGAAGAGGGACTGATGGATCAGTCGTGCTGACGGGCCCATATGAAGGCATGAGGTGTGAGCCCAACCGTACTAATAAAAATGAGCCCATTTGCTGCCTCTTTTTTTCTGGCCTGGGCGGCTATCTAGGCCCATGCGATCACCGGTCCCACTTGCAGACACTGCTTCAGCCTCCGCATTAAACCCTAGTACCCGTCATCCGCCGCCGTCGCATATAACCTCTCCCGGTAATACCTTTCTCACTCTTAACGAAACTCCGGCGGCGGCGGCGACTCGCGACCTGAAGCACAAGGAGAAGGCGCCTCGATCCCTCGTCGCCTCGCGCCACCATGGTATACCTTCGTCTCCGTCTCCCTTCAGCTGGCATTTACATGGCTGTCGAGTTCGCGCGACGGATTCGCTGTGCGGACGCTTGTTCAGTGGGGTGAATCCGGCAAGATGTGCAGCTGCATCTTGTGATCTAAGGCGTTCCTTCTGCTATTGTATGGAACTTTTGCAGTATCATTCGGTGCTGGCTTATGATGAAACTGTAGCTCTGCGATTTAGGTGCCTATAGATTGGAACTGTAACCTGGTGCTTTGATTTTTAACAGCTGAACTGGTAGAGAAATTTCAAGTTAGTAATGGACGAACGGTTACTGTGGTTTGCAGGTGATGATCTTGGTGGTGAACTGTTTGTGTGTGTTTCAAATGATTTGGGTTGCTCATTTTGGGAGGGGATAAATCTGGTTTTTGTTCACAAATATTCCCAAGAGCTGCAGTTTTTAATTTAAACGCACTTGCAATTCACACTTAGATGATACAGAGAAACAGAAGGAGGCTAAGATTTAACTTAAACTCATTTGACATTCTTTTTGTTTAATTGCTGAGAATACTGCATTGGCAGATTTTGGAAGATTTCTCAGGCTCTGTTTGGTTGAGCTGCAGATTCTAAAAAAGCTGCTGTAGAAAAGCTGCTGTGAAAATGCTGCTGTGGAAAAGCTGGAGGCTGTTTGGTAAAACAGCTGTGAAATTGTAGATTTGGCTGTGAATTGTCTATATTGCCCATGGGGCCTGAGTTCATATATTTATGTACTTATTGACCGTAGGTCTGTGATATGTACATTTGTAGGTAACTGAACGATCATTTTTCAAAGAAAAATTATGACAATGTAGGCGATTCATAGCTAATGCATAGGCAATACAACGACTGTACTTTGATGTTGCATACATTTAAATAGATATTAATCCCGTAATATTATTACAAAACACATGCACCATAGAAAACACATATGGTTCACATGGTGTTGACCTCCATCGACATAGCTAAACATCGAGATATGCTACAATACTATCAAAATTTCTTCCACTTTACATCAATATACCACGATATGACAAGCAATATGCAGCAACATATCAAAATGTCATCCACTTTACATGAATATACAACAATATGACAAGCTACATGCATCAATATATCAAAAATCATCCATTGTTCATCACTTCACATGAATTCACTCACTACCAACAGAGCAAAAAAAACCTACTTGGTACAGGACATGGGAAGGGGACAAGGGCAGTGGGAGGAAAGGGGTGCAGCTACATGGCAGAACGGATGGAGGAGGTCGCGGCAGGGCTGCGGGAGGCGGCGCCGGCGGCGGGGCGCGCGCGGTGGAGGGACGGCGGCCCTTGCTGCTCCGGTGGCGCAGGCCGGTAGTTGAGGAAGGAGGAGGCCACGCCGAGTAGTGGAGAACGGAGGTCTCCGCGGGGAGGCGGACGGTGGACGCGGGAGGCAGCGCCGGTGGCTGGGCGCGCGGCGGCGGATGGGCGGCGCCGGCGGCAGCGGCTAGGAACCCTAGCTGTCGCTCGGGTCAATGTGAAACGAGCAGGGGTTTTTTCTCTTGTGGTGGATGCCTCGCTCGGGAAGAATAGGATCCAATCGTTTTTCACTTGCCAGTGGCAAACGTGGGTAAATACTATGAAACTTTCAGGGGACAGCTAAAACTGCACCGCTGAAGTTGGGGGTTCACCCGCTGCGAAAATTACACTGCGGGGAAGCTGTAGATTTTGCAACTTCTGCTTCTCATTTTACCCCTTTGGTTAGATTGTAGCTTTGAAAAGCCAGAAGCTGGTTCCAAAAGTCCAACCAAACACGGCCTCAGTATGCTGCTTTGATTAGTTACATAGTTATTGTGCAATTATGTCAAGTATGTGCTAAGCTAAATCTGATTTGCCTTGCTAGTCGAAGAGGAAAACCAGGGAGCCTAAGGAGGAGAATGTTACTCTTGGACCTGCTGTCCGTGAAGGGGAGCATGTCTTCGGAGTTGCTCATGTCTTTGCATCATTCAATGACACATTCATCGTATGTACTGGTTTGCCTATTACATGCTTTATTATGGTCGTCACCGTCATGTGCTGTTCGGTTTCTTACTGGTGTTAGCCTCCGTCTGCAGCACGTCACTGACTTGTCTGGGAGAGAGACCCTTGTTCGTATTACTGGTATGCTCTGTACCTTTTCTTTTAGTGGTTGAGCTATATTTTATGGTTTAAAAATAAATCTGATTGTCCCCTAATCAATGCAGGTGGAATGAAGGTCAAGGCTGATCGTGATGAGTCATCACCATATGCAGCTATGCTCGCTTCTCAAGATGTTGCGACGCGTTGCAAGGTTTGTATGGGCTTTCATTGGACTATTTTCTGTTTGGGTGCCTTCAGGATTCTGATATATGTGCTTGCGCTTCCAGGAACTTGGCATCACTGCTTTGCACATTAAGCTCCGTGCCACTGGAGGCAACAAGACCAAGACTCCTGGACCTGGTGCTCAATCCGCTCTCAGGGCACTCGCTCGTTCTGGCATGAAAATTGGACGCATTGGTAAATTCTGGCATCCGCTGCATATATGCAAATGAAGAATACATATCTTGTTACCCCCCTTCATGGACAGCGGGTCCAAGTGTACTTTGCTGTTTCATTGTGGTGTCACCCTTATTGGGCATAGAACTAATGATGGTATGTCTCATTCTCTTTGCAGAGGACGTGACCCCTGTTCCCACTGACAGCACTCGCAGAAAGGGCGGCAGGAGAGGAAGGAGGCTGTAGACGCCTTCTTTTTCATCGTCTCTCATGGTCGTCATCAAGAATTTGTAGTTTGAATAGCCTTATTATAGATCCTATGTAGTCGCCCGTCAGTTTACTCCGAGTTCAGAATATTTGACTGTCGCTTAATTCAGAGCTGTGCTTCGCTTCAGAACATCTCTGGTCGTGTATTTATGCGAAAGTATTAGTCCGCGCATGCCTTTATTATGCTTTCTGATAAGTAATACTCCCTGTCCGGAAATACTTGTCGAAGAAATGGATGTACTCTCTTCGTCCGGAAATACTTGTCATCAAAATGGATAAAAGAAGATGTGTTATCCATTTTTCCGACAAGTATTTCCTTATGGAGGGAGTCTATCTGATAATATGCTGCTGGAATGCCAATGCTAGGTGCTATCTCATTCAGGAACCATCATATTGCATTTGTCATTGATCATAACGGAAAAGAATCTGAGCAGAGACACGTTGCCCTCTGAAAAGGAGCAAATAGTCTTCCGGCTTTGAAAAGGAGCAGTAAAAGATAGCTTTGGAAAGCAGTACTAGAAAGCAAGCATGGCGTATCCAAACAATGCCACGAACGAGCCGGCGAGGCCTGCCACCGTGAGACCGGCGCCGCTGGCGGCTCCAGGAGGTGCGCCCTTGGCCGGCGTTGAGTTACTCGCCTCACCCGCCGGAGCATTTGGGGTTGCTGGGGAGTTTGGCGGGGCGCCACCTGAGGGAGCAGACGGCGGGGTCGTTGCTGTTGCTGCAGGCGACCCCTGGCTGGGCGTGGGAGCGCCCTTGGCGGCGGCGGCGACCATGACGATGAGCTTCTCGTTGGCGCGGCAGTTGGCGTCGACGCCGCTGATGAAGAAGAAGGCGCCGGCGCGGTCGAGGTCGAAGACGGTGTTGCCGTCGCTGAACTGCTTGTCGTAGGTGTTGGTGTTGCAGGCGTTGTAGTCGGCCGGCGCCACCAGCAGCACCGAGTCCTTGTCCTTGGGGTACACGAACACTGCACAAGCAATGCATGCATGAACCCCACACACACGCATCAAAGTCACGTCACCGAGATGCAAATGTGCAAGCAGCAGGAAGTCACGTACCGAGCTGGTCGCCGACCTGGAAGGTGGTCTTCTCGGCCCAGGTGTTGTAGGACTCGGCGCCGGCGCCGGGCACGCCCCACCCGTTGTCGCCGCCGACGTTGTACTGCGCCGTGCCGGCCACCGCCGCCATGAGAGCGGCGCAGGCGAGCACCACCACCAGGCCACAAGATCTATGGCTCGACATGGCTAGCTACAAAGTAGAAACTGCACTCTTCGATGATGCTTGTATTGGCCGATGGGTAGTATACACATTCTCTGGAGGCGGCCATGGGTACGTATTTGTAGTCGTAGGCACATGCATGCCGCGTACATGAGCTGATCGAGCAGGCCGGCTTTACACGCTGTGGGGTGCCTTGCTTTTGGCGGTCGCCTCAAGCTACGTAGAGTTAATTGCACGTTGGTACCACACTTGCTGACCTACTCACGAATCAGTACCACTACTCGTGCATGTCGCAGTTTAGTACCAACTCAGGGCCTAAGTGATGCATAACGGGCTGACAGCCGTATAAGCGCGTATTGACCGCGTATCCGACAGGTCGGGCCCACATGTCAGGTGACACGCTGGCCGAATCGGCGCGTGCCCGGTGCGCTGACTAGGACGAGGCCGGTGCGGTCGGTTACATGGGCTCGGTCGGACTCGCCTCACTCTCGCTCGACCTCACTCTCACTCTCGCTCTCCATCCTCTCTCCGATTCGCCGCCGCCCTCCGCCCGCCGCCGCCGCCACCTCAACCGGCTCGCCGTCGCGCCATGGAGGAGGAGAGCAGCCAGGACTCAATCGCGCAATACATGAACCTCTCCGACGACGAAGCCATGCATTACCGGGTGAGTTGTAGAGCTAGGGTTAGGGTTGGGTTATCAGATTTGGGGGGATTTGATTTGATTTGGGGATTTTGTTTTCCTTTTGTTCCTGTAGATCCCTGCTAGCATTGAAGACGAAGACTACAGTGGCATTGAGACAGCATCCAGAGTTCTTTGCCATCAGCATGGTGTGGCGGCTGAGAGGCGTGTAGCATTCGAAGCATTTAACACGGGCAGGAGGTTCTTAGTCTGTCCTATGAGTGTAAGATTCTGTCCAAACTCTGTGTTAATGGTATTGTTTAATCTAGCCATGTGCATAGAATTGTGCAGTCCAGTGCATGGAATTCATGTTCTTTAATCTAGCCATGTGCTGATGCACATTGTTTAATGAGTAATCTTGTACCATAGCTCTGATGGTCATTTTGTAGCTGTGTGAGGGTCATTTTTGTAGCCATTTAGTACTACTGGTGCTAATCAGTGGATTGGAAAATGTTTGCAGTACAAGAGTACTCACTTTGCAAATTATTTGATTGTTTAAGGTCAGAGAGATTCAATGTTAGAAGCTTAAAATTCACCTAGTGTTATATTATTAAAGTTGGCTATATTATTAAAGCTGTTTCCCAAGGATGCTTAAAGTTCATTTTTAATTCGGTGGCTAGTCATTTAGGGTCCTACATTGTTTTAAGATGCTCATGCTATGGTTGTTTATATTGCAGGAAGATGACAACTGTGGTGTTGTTCTCTGGGTTGACCCAGAGTGGCCTCCTACATTGCAGAATGCCTTGTTGAAGCTATGGGAAATGTATCATGACAGCAAGAGTGATAGGAGGAAGGATAACCTGGAGAGTTCATTCACTATTCACCAGTTGACTGAAGAAAAAAATAATCTAGAGGCCAACTATGACAAATTGGTTGAAGATGTGCACCAACTGTTCAATGCTCAAGAGGATAGGATGGTAGATTTCAGCTATTTGCAGGCTAAGATGCAGAATGTGCATGTTTCTGATTCAGTATCTGACATGAAGACAGAGATGGGGAAGAAAGATGCAGAGATCTTCAAGCTGCAGGAGAAGTATAAAGTACTGATGAACCTGACAGAATCTCAAGGCACTTGCATCAGAAACCTGAAGTTTAATCATCTAAAAGAGAAGGAAGTGCTTAGTACATCCACCAGGAATCTGCAATTCCAGGTTGATGAACTCAAAAAGTCTGAGGAAAAGCTGACCCAGGAGAACACCCAGCTGCTCCTTCACATGGGTGATCTCAAGAAGGGGCATGAGAAGCTCACAGCAAGGAGGGATCAGCTAAAGATTCAGATTGCTGAACTGTTGAAGTCAGAGGAGAAGAACAAGCAGAAATTGAAGGGGATCCTGGACATCTTGTCAGAATGAAGATGTAGAGGAAGAGCAAGAGCAAGATCCAGATCAACATGAAGAAGAAGAATGCTTGCTTTGCTGACCTTTTGTGAAGTATGGTGTTGTTGTGAACTAAGTTATGTACTATGTTGTGGCTTAAAGTTGTTGTGAACCACTATGGTGTTGTGGTGAACCACTATGTTGTTGCTTTAAGTTGTTGTGAACCACTATGGTGTTGTGGTGAACCACTATGTTGTTGCTGTGAACCACTATGTTAACTCTTAGTTGCTGTGAATCACTATGTTAATCAATATGTTGTTGTTGTGAACCAGTAAGTTGTGAACCTTGTTGTGAACCAGTAAGTTGTGAACCTTGTTGTGAACCACTATGGTGTTAGGCATTTAGGGTCCGTCGACGTCGAGAACCCCCTAAACCAAAGTGGTTAGGCATTTAGGGTCTGTCGACGTCGAGAACCCCCTAAACCAAAGTGGTTAGGCATTTAGGGTCTGTCGACGTCGAGAACCCCCTAAACCAAAGTGGTTAGGCATTTAGGGTCTGTCGACGT
>NC_041391.1:187928927-187962167 GCF_002162155.2 Triticum dicoccoides | reverse complement strand
AGGGTCTGTAGACGTCGAGAACCCCCTAAACCAAAGTGGTTAGGCATTTAGGGTCTGTCGACGTCGAGAACCCCCTAAACCAAAGTGGTTAGGCATTTAGGGTCTGTCGACGTCGAGAACCCCCTAAACCAAAGTGGTTAGGCATTTAGGGTCCGTCGACGTCAAGAACCCCCTAAACCAAAGTGGTTAGGCATTTAGGGTCCGTCGACGTCAAGAACCCCCTGAGCCAAAGTGGTCAGGTAAACAAAGTGGTTAGGCATTGCCAATAACCTAATTGCAAATAACACTAATCACCAAATTGATAGCATAACATTGCCCATAACATTAAGATAGTTGATAGCAATTCAGTACACTCAAACATAATCATCCAACCAGTTTGACTTGTTGGTTCAGTACAATTAAACCTAAGCATCCAACCATGCCATGGTTCAGGACACAAAACATTGATCACTTGCCATAGTTTTGAGAAACAACAACTCATTTCACACACTCATCAGTTACCACTAGGATCAAACCACCTCATCCAACCAGTGTGACTTCTTGGGGCAGAAGATTAGAAGGAGTTGCATATCTTGGGGCAGTGAATGGCCTTGCACCACTAGTTGATGGGTGTGAACTTGCACCAGTCCTTGCACCAGACCTTGCTCCAGATCTTGCACCAGTCCTTGCAGGTGGAGGCTGTGATCTTGGTGCAGGCTGGGATCTTGCAGGTGGAGTTTGTGATCTTGCAGGTAGGGGCTGTGATCTTGCAGGTGTAGGTTGCTGCTGTGACCTCTTGGTCTTGTAAAAAGAAGTGAGATTGGTATTAGTAGACAACATTAAAATGCACTAGTCAACAAATAAAAAAGAAGTGAGATTTGGTATTACCACATGTTTGTTTTTCCTCATAGCCAAATCTGGTTTCAATTGTTTCAGGCAGTTGGTGTATCTATGGCCTTGGAGACCACAGTTAGAGCATGTTATTGTGGCCATTCTACTGCTGTCTTTTGGCTTTGGCACTTCAAACTTGCCCTTCATCCTCTTCTCTTGCTTTCTTCCTCTCCTAACATGAAATTCTGGTGGCTCTATGTCTGGTCCAGGTGTCCTTATCCAGTCATGTTCACCAGGAACAGGAAAGATCATAGGTTCATATGCTGCCACATAAAATGATTTTCTGAAGAATTTACAAACAAAGTCCTCTGGAAACCTCTTGGCCTTGTTAATTGCTGAAATTGCATGGTTACATGGTAGGCCACTGAGGTCCCATTTTCTGCAACCACATGTATGATTATCCAAGTTCACAGGGTGTGTTTGCTGCCCACTGGTCACTTGCCATAAATTAACACCAGCTTGAATGGGTTTGCAATATCTAGCCCTCTCTTTTTCCAGCTCTAACTTCTCAGCATAGTGTGGTGTGATCTCCTAGAAAGCTGCCTTTCCTCTCTCTCTCTTCTCATGCCACCTCACCATTTGCTTGTCCTTAATACCATCAACCATAGTCCTAATAGGTTTTTTCCTAAAATCAAGGATATACTTGTTGAACACCTCAGATAGGTTGTTAACAACCAAATCTGTCTTGCAGTTAGTGTCAAAAGCATGCCTTGCCCATGTATTCTTAGGAATTGCATTAAGCCACTTCCAAGCATCCACACACTCATTTCTCAAATAATTCATAGCAATATTAAACTTATATTCATTGTAAGCATAACTGGCATTATCCATGCATTTCTTTAGATCTTCCCCCCTAAAACCAGCATTCTGGAAATTTGCATATAAGTGTCTAAGACAATATCTCTGGTGGCAGTTTGGAAATACTCTATTCACTGCATTGAGTAGCCCCTGTTGAAATTACAACAACAAACTAAGCTACTGACTACAGATATAGTTGAAAAAAACCAAGAAACTATGCTACTGAAATTACACAGCAAACTAAGTACTTACCTTCTGTCTATCTGACATGATAGTATAAGGACCAAATTGGCCAACTTCTCCTCCTAGACATATCTTGAGTTGGTGCAGAAACCAGCACTAATTTGCTGTATCCTCCTGACCAACAATGGCAAATGCAATTGGATAAATGTTGTTATTGCCATCTCTGCCAGTGGCAGCAAGGATCTGTGCACCTGTGGTCAGCTTAATAAAGCATCCATCAACACCTGTTTTGCAAAAAAAAGAACCAATTAAGTCAGTACATAGCAAAGAAACTACAGCAAAGGTGAAATCATGTACATAGCAATGAAACTAAAGAAAAGAAACAAGTAACTAACCAATGAAAGGTCTGCATCCAGTGAGAAATACCTCCCTTGCTCCATTTAAGCAGAAAAACATTGCATGAAACCTTGGCCCTGGATGTGGTATTTTTTTGTTGCTTTAGGAACTAGAGTTGTAACTACAACCCTACTTCCAGGGTTTGTCTGCATGATGGTTGCTGCATAGTCCCTTAACCTGGGATACTGCTTCTTGTGCTCTCCTAAGACAGCTTCCACAGCTAAGTTTTTGGCCCTATAGGCCATGTGCTTAGGAACCTCAACACCATACTTCTCATTGCAGGCATCAATCAGAGTTTGTATGCTAGTGGTTGGATCAGACCTGAACAATGGCTCATATGTCTTTGCAAGCTACTTTGCACTAACCCTGGAAGACTCTGTACTGGTAGGGCAAGTGTGCTCCAGGTTCATTTTTTTATAGCAAAAGTCTTTTCACCTTTGATCACAGCAGCAACGATGTGGAACTGACAGTGCTCATTTCTGCAACTTGCAATGATCCTTTGGTCAGAGTTTCTATGATATCTGAAATCTCTTGCCTGTGAAATGTGCAAGCTCAACAGAGCATCTCTGAATTGCTGCTGATTTGTGAAGCACATGTACTTACATAATTGCTGGTGTGGGTGCTCCATTTTTTCATTGAACCATATCCTAGGTTTTCTTTTCTGTGCCCTACTCTTCTTATTTTTCTTTAGGACAAATTGCAGTGGCTCATGCCCATCATCTTCACTATCCATCAGCCAACCAGTTTCTTCTTCATCTGATGAAGGAATGAAATCTTTCTTCAACTCCTTTAAAACACTAGAATGTGTTCTAGTGGTGGGGCACCTCCTAATTGGCAGCTTCTGTTTCTTTTTTGGAGGTTCTACCTGCAACTGTTGAGCTAACTCCACATTCAAGCTCTCCTCCATCTCTTCATCCCCACTCTCTTCCTCCTCCATCTCAAACGGATCCTCAACCTCAGTGTCACCCTCATAATGAAGTTGTTCCTCCTCTTCTGACTCATCATCTGAATATTCATCTTGATCATCTGCTAGTTGTTCCTCATCTGCTTGTCTCTTTCCATCTATTATCTCTGTGTCTTGAGAAATCCTGTACTTCTCCAAGTAATTGTCACTGTCATATGCCCCTTCTGAATTATCACTACTGTGATATCCCTCCTGCAACAAGACTTCATCCTCCATCACAGATTTCAGCTTTTGTTTACCTAGATTTTTGCTCTCTTGTGTGCAAAAACCACTAGCACCAACATTGGTACTACTACTACCCTGACTTTTAAAAACAACACCTTGGTCATCAACAACAAGCACAGCTGGCTCACTGAGATCATACACAACTGGTGGTGCATAAAGAATGGTCTGTAGTTCAGCATTTCTCTGAATTGCAGCACTGTCAGTGGCTGTTGCTCTAACTAATAGATTCAAAACTAAAGTATGCTCATGTTGCTTCTTAATATTCTGCAATTTAATGTTTGTGTCAATCAAGTCTAGGCCATGCTCTCTCTGCTCTCCTATGCATGTGTTCTCCATGTGATACAATTCATCAGAGAATGTAAATCCTTGTGTATGCAACAGTGCATACAGATTGAGAAAAGTGACATCAGAACTGCATATCTTTCTATCCAAATTATGTAGGGCATCAAAGTGAATCCTAACATCCCAGATAGCCTCCTCCACACTACAAGTGCCAGCAAATTTGGACATTTTCATTAACACTAACCCTAGCCCCCAAATTGGAAGAAAGAACAGAGGAGAGGGAGGAGGACTTACAGCACCCCACCACATCCATGGGTCCAGTGATGGCTACTGAAAGGGTTGGCGACCCACATCTCTGCCATCCGCAAGCGCTGCTCCATGCTCAGCGGGGCCTCCTCCATTTCTTCCTCGCCGCTCGAGTAGTACGACGAACTGTCGCCGTCATCCTCGGCCAATCCTGGGTGCGCATCGGGCCCGAGGCCAGGAAGATCTCCGTACCCGCCCACACCTCCACCGCTGCTCGAGCTGCCGCCTACACCGCCGCCGCCCGGATTCGCCGTCGCCATTGACACAGAGGAGCACGGGGAGGAGAGGGAGAGGGGAACGAGAGTTAGGGTTCGAACTGGCGGCTCAGTTCGACCTAGCCTGTTAGGTCGGCCTCGTCCTAGTCAGCGCACCGGGCACGCGCCGATTCGGCCAGCGTGTCACCTGACATGTGGGCCCGACCTGTCGGATACGCGGTCAATACGCGCTTATACGGCTGTCAGCCCGTTATGCATCACTTAGGCCCTGAGTTGGTACTGAACTGCGACATGCACGAGTAGTGGTACTGATTCGTAAGTAGGTGAGCAAGTATGGTACCAACGTGCAATTAACTCAGCTACGTATGTAGAGGAAGCAGAGGAGGCATGCACGTGCCCGTGGCCTGTCTCCTTTTTCGTGCGGCGCGCCCCTGTGCCACCCCATTGCGACTGCGTGCATGCGTGCGTGCGTGTGGCTTTCGAATCGATGCTTTGCCGGCTGCACTTGCACCCGGAATATCGGCGTCGTGGCTTAGCTTGTGTACGTTGGGATCCACGCGACGTGATGGCTGGCTGGTGCCATTGGTCGGGTCAGCTGTAACGGTTTGTAGTTTTGCACCACCTGGGTTAATGGTGACTTGGTGATTGATGTGGAGTAAGGAGAAGATCAACGCACATCTACAGAAGACAGATCGATCTACAAGCTGTTTACACTCTTTAATTTGAAAGAAGAAGTAACACTTTTGACTTACAAGATGTATAATGACTCTATTCCTTTTTTCACCATTTTTAATCACTAGCAAAAGAGCCCGTGCGTTGCAAGGGAAGAGAAAACATAAGACATGCTCTTAACCCAACAACCATCACTCAAGACCACAATAGGTCCATCTTCTTTATTTTTACGAGGCATCATATTTGTGTTGTCGCTTATCCTCCTTCTCACCCTCACCGGTGATGGTCTCGGTGTTCACACAAAACAAAACAAAAACGTGTTTGAATATGATTAATCCTAAGGCGTCTCTCTCTCCCTCTCTCTCTCTCGCTATTTCTCACTCCCGCGATGAGAAATCTATTGTTTTCCCATGTGACATTTTTCAGAGGTATGTATGTATAGTTAGAGATGTTTTCTTTTCCCTATATGGTTATAGTGGGGTGTTTATTTGTAATCCGGATCGCCGCCGGTATGAAAAAGAATGGATCTTGCGCTATAAATTATAAGTTTGCTTCCAAAACAATATTTTAAAAATATTTAAAGGTAAAATTAACAACATATTTCGATTCCACACATTTTTCTAATAAAATTTCATATATAATATGTTAAAATCGAAGTTACGGTTTAAAAGATACGAATAATTTAGAAAATCATTTGTTTGACTTAAATATATTCTAAAATAATATTTAAAATACTTAACAGGTAAAAATAATCTCATATTCATATTCTACATATTTTTCTAATCAAATTTCACACATAACATGTTTAAATCGGAGTTACGGTTTAAAAGATATGGATGATTTAAAAAAATATTTGTTTGACTTAGATATGATCTGCGCATGAATTACCTAAAACATCAGGGTTTTTTTTTCAAAAAATATAAAATAACGGTTCGGGTGTGACTTAAATCCGAACCGCGGGTTGATTTCATCAAAACACAGGGACTTTTAAAAAAAATGCCATGACGGACGACCGAAGCCAAATTTGCTTTATTATTAGGTAAAGATAAAGGAATGTCTATCTAGCTTTTTCATAGGTCAGTTGTATTTTCATATTTCTTTTCGGTTTTCGACTAGCTTTTGCTAAAATCTTACTTGCCTACTATTTGAAAAAAGTTCTCAGCGACTTACGGTTGCACAATACTAAAATCAAAATAGCAAAACGTTTGTGCAACTCCAGTTGCATGTTACTGTGAAATTATGTCTTTGAGTTTTAAATGGAGTGATATGAAAATAAGAACAATAAGGTGTTGATCACCTAACCACTCTTGTGCCGGACAGGGTGCAACAGTGGGGAGGTATTGATCGGGGGCAACCTGTGATGGAGGTGTTGAAGGGTTGCTATGTGACGGTGAAGGTGATGTGTGCTCGAGTGGTGGCCTTCATCAGGCGGTCGTGATGACAACGTTGGTTAATCCGACGGCGGCCGGATGGATTCAGTGCGGCGATCTCGGTCTGGCTGGAGCACTGGAGGAGAGGTCGCCGGGGCATGGTTCTGGACGGTGGCAAGCTCAACATCAGATCTGGATCTGCCGTACATCGGCATGGCTGAACTTTTCAGTTTTTTTTAGGGATTCTTCATGCTTTGTTTGGGTTTGTTTCGTTTGGGGCGGCGAAGCGGTGGTGCTGTCTCAAGGTAGGAATAATGTTCTCCCCCGCCCTATGCTCGTTCTGTTGGTGTGTTCTTCGTTGGCGAAGGGCGTGTGAGCTATGTATCTTGGTCGGTCTAGGTTTCTGGTGAATTAGCTTGGATTCGTCCGGCTTTCGGGATCTTTGGAGTTTCTACAAGCCCTTATTGGCAGGTTTTTTTCTTTCCTCCGGGGCGGCGATTTGCTTCGCAGCTCGTGGCCCTCACGTCCCCTAGTCTACATGGACAACTTCCTAGCCGCTGCTTCTACACGCTCCTGAGTTTTAAAAAGTTTGCTCCACCAAGGTGGAGGCCCAGAGGCGACATCGGGCTATGCTCACGGCGCACCGCGGGTGGGCATCGGAGGAAGAAGACTTCGGCACCCCACGATTTTGAATGTAATTCCATTTTCACTGTTATGGTCTATTTGTAAGGACCTATGCTACTTAATATATGCCGCTAGAACTTTTTTGCAAGAAAAAATAGATTATATCCACAAAATAAACAAAGTTTTCGTTTATCCACCAAATGTAAAAGAAGTTTGGATAAACCAAAAACCTGGTTAGAATGGGAAAATCAAGATGCATAACTTTTTGCTATGACTAGACCGTGGTGAGCCCTGAGCCGTGGGTTATCATTTTTTAGAAGTTGACATCCTGTAATATGATGTTGGACGCCGATAACCACCACACATGTGGTGGAAGCAACACCTGACCACACATTCCATGACCACAGATTGCACCACGTCATCACATGCATGCACAAATGACGAGACTGATGATGTCATGAGGAATCTTTTGGGTTTTCAGCTTTTAAAATGTTTTATCTCTTAAATAAAAAAGCCCATTGAAAAACCATTTTCACCATTAAATCCGTCGCGACGAAAGCTTCGAAATTAGATCCCATATCGATGTGTTTCAACGACTTTTTTGGGTTAAAAGTTGCCATGTCTATTGCACATAATTGCCATGGTCTTTACATTGAAGTTGCCATGATATGTTTCAACTACTTTTTCTTCTACGTTTAAAGTCAATTTTGACATATTGTAAAATAAGGAATTAAGAAACTAAACTTGCCATTGTGAATTACTAAAAAAAATTCATAATCCATGAAATAATTTTTACATGGTTCATAATTAAAAATAAATCAGTGGTCAATTACTTTAAAAATGCATGGTCAATGACTCAAGTTTGCCATAGATCATAAACTTAAGTTGACATGATGAACTAGTTAAATTTGCCATGATACATGCACTAAATTTGCCATGGTTCATACAAAAACTAATTTCCATGGTCAAAAATACGGAAATTATCATGATCTATAAACTAAAATTGCCATAATCTATAAATTAAAATTGCCATTATGAATTACTAAAAATTCCCATGATCCATGAATTAAATTTGACGTGGTTACTACTAGAAATTTCCATGCTCAATTAATAAAATTGGCCATGAAAAATAGTTAAAAATACAGCGGTAGCTCTAAATGTAGAAGAAATAAAATAGATGAAACATATCATGACAACTTTAGTTTAAACTCTATGGCAATTACAGTGTAACAACATGACAACGTTTGGCAAAAAAAAGACATCGAAACATATCAATATGGGACCTAATTTTGAAATGGTGAAAACGGATTTTTAATTGGATTTTTTGTTTAGGAGATAAAATATTTTGATGTCCGAAAGACAAAAAAGATTCTGCTAATGTCATATGTTTGATGTGGTAAGATGGATGGTAATGAGCGGGTTTGGACCATGTTGCTTCGTGCCATATGTGTGTCACTTATCATTTGGGTATGATGTTTCCTATTTTGCGCTTATAGCGTTGTTTACAGCGTTATTAGTAGAAGGCGCATATCCCCCTCCCTCGATCGGTTCTCTTAGGGGCTGGCCTGTGGAAGGCACTCACCGGAAATCCCTTTCCCAGTTGTAGGAAGCTTCTAGAAGCTTCCCTAGAAAGCTTCTAGAAGTAAGTTCTTTTTTGGTTATTGGTTTTTCTTTTTCGGTTTTTGGTTTTTCTGGACTAGCTTTTGTTTTTTTTTCTTTTCTTATTTTTCTTTACTCCCCTATTGTATTTTTTTAAAAGAAAATTCAAATGCGTGAACTTTTCAAAATTCAAAATCTTTTTTCAAATCTGTGAAGTAAGTTCAAATCCATGATTTTTTAAAATCATGAACCTTTTTTCAAAACACGTGAACTCTTTTTTGAATCCATGATTTTTCAAACACATAAATATATTCAAGTCCATGAACTTTTTTCAAACTTGTGAACATTTTTTTAAAATGCTTGAACTTTGTGCAAATACATGAATTTATTTTTGCAAATCCATGATTTATTTTTCATAATTTTAAACATTTTCGTATTAGTGAACCTTTTTGCAAATATATGAAGATTTTTTAATCCATGATTTCTTTTCGAATTTCGTCTTTTAGGAATTTTCTAGATTCATTTTTGCAAAAGTCAAATGGTCAACAGTTGATAGGTCAACTATCGACAAATGGAAGCGAACAAAGGAGACATGCACATCGAGCACCTAGTTCTCGTCGTTGTTGTTGCGCCAGCCCCAGGTGGATTTTTGAATAGAAGGCTTTGAATGATGCACTTTCTCTACGTCTAAAAGGGTGGCCTTGAATGCCGGCATCAACGTCAACTGCAGAGGAGCCGAACCCGTACGAGAGATGGGATACGAAGAACAGCAAAGCGGTCTGACCCCCAGCTGCAGCCTAATTACTGAAGGAATTTTTTTTATAGAGTTAAATTAAGCAGAGGTCAGTCATTAGGCACAGGTATAGCCTTTTACTCATGGATATACTCATACCCTTCTTACCATGATTCACAAGTGTACTTGTGTTAAAGTTCTGTTGTGAGCTTGTGGACCTATGTTAAAATTGTCACCAATTTTCAATTTAAATTAAGATAATTATCATGTAATCATCTATTTGTTTGAGTTGAGATCAATGTTTTTTTGTCAAATATGTTATAGATTAATGTAAAATCATGAATAACTTGTGTAATGTTAGATTACCCATTGGGTACCCAATGTGTATGGGTACCCGTCGGGTATAGGTACGGATAAAGTTTTATACCCGTGGGTACGGGTATGGATAGAATTTTGTACCCATTGACTACACGGTTATGGGTATGGTATTGCTCAACCCGCCCCATACCCTACCCATTACCATCCTTATCCGCCACTGGGTGAAAGGGCATTCAACTTGTTGCCTAAATTGTACTCCCTCTGTTCACAAATATAACGTATTTTGGATATTTTGATATGTACTAAATATGACAGAAATAAATGAACAAACACACTAAGACGTGTCTACATATATCCAACTTTGAAAAAAGTTATAACATCTTATATTTGTGCAGAGTTATTAGATCGTGTATGTTTTTCTAAGAAACAATTGTACATATTTTTTTGAGACACAGAAACCTTGGGCTTTTGATTGGGATATTCACGTTACAAACTTTTAATGGGGTAAGAGCTTACGGATTGGTCGTTCTAACTTTTTTGCCATCAAGCTTGGAGAGGTTTAATCAACGAAAGAACTCCGGGCACAGTCAGCAAAAGTCTAGTGAGCAGGAATGGAGGTGCAAAGTCGGGCCAACTCTCGGTGACCATCAGCGAGCAAGCATGTTTACCGCTAAGATGGGTTGGTATGATGGCTGGCATTTTTACGTGTTGAACATCAAAAGAAGAAACGAAGAAGCTAGCTCTAATAGGTTCAACCATGACTTTTTACCAGGCTTATACGAGATAAATACGTACGCATGTGCATGTGACGTAAAAGTGGTTGGGTTCATCTGAACCCAATGATTGTACGTTGGCTTCGCCTCTACCTTAGCATATCACATACTCCCATGAAGGGTAGTATGCCACACTTGGATCATCTTTCCTTCTTCCTCCAGCCATTTTTAGCAACAACATCCCAAACTTGTAAACATTGGACTTTGCTTTATATGGAAGCAAAGCTCCTACATATCATCTCGTAAGGCGCTTAGTGGCACGAAACTATTTTGTCTTGGGTACAGTTTGATGAGATCGAAATCATCAACTTTCGGGATAGGATTGTTGTCAAGCAAGATGCTATGAGAGTTGATGTCAAAGTGTAAAAATCTATATCTCACACCCCTGGTGTAGGTAGTTGATAACCCTAGCAATGCTCAAAGCAACCTCAATGAATTTGTCCAAGGAGAAACTATTATTGGCATGTACTCGACAAGTGTCCTCATTTCTTCTGAGAAGAAGCTGACCAGACGCACCACATTGACATGGAGGATTGTGCCAATAGTGGAGAATTCACTTATGAAATCTTCTCCATTGCAAGTAACCCTTTAGCATTTTGACAGTGACATGGAGTCCGCCGGGGGGTAGCACACCCTTGTACATATATTTGTAGACACCTTAGGTCTACTTGTCTCTAAAACTAGATGAATGCCCCACGCGTTGCTTCGGGAATTTGTGTGATGTGAAGTACAAACGTTGATACACTACAATTTGTAGATGCATGAATAATAAGGAATATCATTTTTAAATATTTTTGTAGTATTAAGTAAAAAACAAGAATTAAATAACATCAAACTTCTTTGTATTGTCTAGGGAGGGATTACTTTTTTTTACAAACTTAGGCACACCAGATGCATTGAGTAGCACCCTTAGCATCGAATGGCAATGACATATATCTTCTGAGATTTTTCTTCCAAATAAAAGCACAACAAAAAATTAATCGCTAACATATCAATCAAATTGAAGAGGTGGCAGGAAAACGAAATAGATGAGATGTGCCATCTAAGACCTTTATGCATGCGCGCATCTTAGAAATGAGGAGTACAATCGAAAATCGATGCAACCAATTACACACAATTTACATCGAATGGCAAATAATGATTGATGTGATGTGGAAACACACATGCGCAGAATAATAGCAATTAGTGACTTCTAGCGGGGTTTTTCTATATAAGATATATAGATGGCTTGTGACTGCATCAATGTATGTGTAGGCATACCCAGAGGCGGACCACGAAAAAAATTAAGGTGGGGCGAAGTCTCACTAAGATTTTTCTTTATGCAAATCAAAGGAGTCAATACACACTAACAGTGCACACTGCAAACGATAACCAAATACAACAGAATTGCAGACATGTTTCAATAGAAAAACAACCTAAAACATACCGATAATGAAGCATTTAGTGGCGTGTAGAAGACCCAGGCAATGGCAGTGCCCTACCCTCCTTCTGAAAATCTTCCTTAATTTTATTGAGATCAATACTTTTGAAGATCTCTCGCTCAATGTAACACACCAACAAGTCATTTAGCCAGCCATCACACATCTTGTTGCGCAACTCAGTCTTGATGATTTTCATTGATGAGAAGGCTCTTTCAAATGTTGCCGTCGCTACCGGTAGTAGCAATGCCAACTCAATGAGGCGATAAACAGCAAGAAACATGACATGCCTTTCAAGTTCAACCATCTTTTTTGCTAGACTTGCAATATCATGACAAGCTCTAAAGTCTTCAATTCTTATCATATGGATAATGAATAGCTCTAGGTTATCAACTATATGTTCACGTTCATAATCTGAGAAATCCTCATGATAAATCTCTATGAGTCTAGCAAGCTTATTCACATTGAACCTAGAAAAGGAGTTTCTAGGGTCAAGACAAGAGAAGTTCTGGAGCAGCTCTGAAGATACCTCATTAAAACGATGATCAAACTTTGTGGTGATGGAGTCTATGGCAGCATAGAAGGTGTCCACACGGAAAAAATGGTCAGCCGTGACATTGTTTCGTCCACCTTTTCTTGATTTCCCCCACTTTGTAAAGATGTCATCCATATTTGGTATGGGAATGTCATTTTTGGCGCAAAAGGCTTTGACATCTTCCAAGAGTGGCTCCCAACCATTATTTCTCCAGTTGATCAAACGTGTTCTCACATCCATAACCAATGACATTGCCTGAAATGAGACAATTACAATTTTAGATGCATGTATGCTTACATGAAGAAAACATATCAAGCAGACTAGATACATATAGCATGTTCCATCACATACCTGAACAACATTTTGATCCTTCTTTTGCAATAGAAGAGACAAATCATTTGTCCTGCAAAGGATTTTTAGTATCAACTTCAAGATGAACACAAAGCTAAAAGTCTCCATTTGATGAACCAAACCTCCAGCCCTACATGGAACACGCACATCATCCTCAACAATGCCCAAAACCTCTATGACTGCATCCCACATTGATTCAATGCGAGATAAGGTTGTGTAATGAGAGCCCCATCTTGTATCTCCACTGGATTCATCATGCCCACGAAATGGTTCACCTTGCAATGCTAGATAACTTACAATGACCAAAGATGTATCCACACGAGTTTCATACTTGACTAGTGAACCTTTGCTGTAAGTTGTAACTTTACTTTTCACACTTGCCCTTTGAATTTTAAAATCATCACATGCTGTTTTTGCATTTTTCCAACAGTCAAAACCCAATTTGGAGAAAACATCATGCCCAAATTTATCATCCATTCGGTCATGCTTAAAAAGATAACAATAGAAGCAATAGGCCTTATGCTTTGTTACACTATATTCCAACCAATCAAAGTCCTTATACCATTGTGGCCGGAAGCATCTTCCATCTTTATTTGGGGGGAAAGTGCAACTAGTTGGTCGAGTTGCACCCATTCGTATATAAGCAAATCTAACATCATCTCTAATGTTGGGGGCAAATCTATCAAGTGGACGGCGAAGTCCAGGATCACCATTTATGTAATCTTCACTAAAAACAGATATACCTCCAACTCCATGAACTTCAACATTCTCTTCCACTATAGCTTCAAGAGAGTCTGTAGTTTCTTCCACTTGTTTAGTTTGCATCAATTTATCATGCTCTACTTCCACCAAACTCACTTGATCTTGATGAGTGGCATGTGCCGAAACATTGACACTTTCACGGGTACTTGGGGTTCGATTTCGAGCTGCTGCCACTACCAAGCACTTCAAAATATCTTTTCAAATCTGCAATTCACAACTAGAATGTTCACAACATTAATATGTCACTACAATCTGCTTGAATTTGAGGCGTCAAGCTACTGTTAAAATTTGCTACAAAATTTCAGGAAAATTGAGAAATCACCTCCTCCCCTTTCATTTGGGTTTCCTGTTCCCTTCCTCTTCCTTTCCATCTTCGGGCAATCTGGCCGGGACTGTGCTGGACTAAGAAGTGTCCGGACGGGAGGACAACCAGACTGCTGTTGGCCTGCCGCTGCTGCTAGGTGCTCGGCATCTGCACTCTGCAGGCACTTTTCGCTTCTAGAATCTAGACGACTAAAAGGAGTATCCAACTTCAGTGGACAAGAAATTCACAGCGATTTGAATGGTAAGCTTAGCTTGGCACTTGACTTTCTCGTAACTGAATCTTTTCACCCCGGCTGGAGACACCGCTTGCACGCAGAGCCCCAGATCGCCGATGCCGCTTGCTCCCAGAGCGCCGCCGCTGCTTGCTGCCGCGGTGCCGCCCTCCTCTAGCCCCCTAGACAGCCGCCGCAGTTGCCTTCCTTGCCCGGCGTTGCTTGCCCCGCCCACTCCTGGTGACCTGGCCAGCCGCCTCCGCCGCGCTAGCTTAGGGTTAGGGTGTGCGTGGCCTCGTGGGGTGGGGATAGAACATAGCGGTCGCCTCTGGTCTGGTCGAGTGCGTGTGCGTTCTGCTCGTGGCCGCCGCTCCCTCGCTCGATGCCTTGGGCCTTTGTTACATGTTGGCCCATTAGGTCGCAGTCGCTCGCTGCGCGGCCCGTTAACAGCGACAGTAGCATATTTTCTGCTAGCGTCGACGTACACGATCGATGCATACTAGTATTAAAAATCTTTTTGCTCAAAATCAAGGTATGGCAGGCGCCATACCCTGCCCATCGGGGATCTCCGCCAGTGGACATACCTCATGGGCCAATCATTTGTTGTATCCAGAGAAACTTTTCAACCACATCCATTGTGATTGTTTTTCAGTATTCGTATAGAAGGAAGATCAATACCAGTCACTGCCAGAGGTGTCAGCACGAACATGCATTGTACTGCCCAAACTAATTGGGATATTATTAGTTTGATGGTCACATATATGCATACAAAGTTATAGATGCGATGATCAAAAAGGGTAATTATGACATACCAACAAGGATTTTGGGGATGTTAATAGAAGATATTATAGCGGTAATATCCACATATGTGAGATTCATAATTTGCATCGTTGCTAGTGCATGATAACCTTTTAAGCATTTTAAGAATCATACCTCACACCAAAAATAACATAAATATGACTCATTGTGTTTGCACCAGATATTTGCTTTCTAAAGTCGCTGCAAGTCCAGAGGGAGGCCCTCCTCTGTGAATGTTGAGCTCGATGGTTGTTGTTCTCCCTCCTTAACCTCCACTCCGGAGGCCCGCTTGGCTTCTTTGGGATACAATAGTTACTCGAGTCTGAGGCAGCGTTGCTCCACTAGTGCTTGGAGAAGATTGCCCAATGTAGGGGCGTCTTACTACCGAGAATCAACAAAATCCATTGCTTCTTCAGTTTCAACCTCCAGATCCCATGCGAGATCATCCAGAGGCCCCAATCTTGGTTCTCCCCTTCGATGGCTGGTGGCGGCTGGAGTTCATCTTTGGTCGGCATCATTGGAGAGTGCTGGACGCGTGTGCAACTGCATGGCATCCATAGAAAGCACCTATCAACACGTGGCTAGTTCCATGGGTAGTTTTAGCCACGTCCTTTGTAAGGGTGGCTTGTACTTTTCATCTTTGTTGGCCCTTTGTAATTCTATGGGCTGTAATCTTCTCTGGGGCATGTCTAGCACCACCCGGTGTTAATGAAAGCAGATTTTAAGTTTGCCAAAAAGAAGTCGCTGCAAGTCACCATTGAATAGAAACTGATTTAAGGATTAATGAGTTCATAGTTTATTACAAAATAAACTGAATTCGGGGCAAAACAGACGGTGATGTTCTCATACCCGCATATAGAGGCCAAGGACAGACTCACCTTGTTGAATTGTTCACATGTCCTTTCATAATCCTAGAAAGGTTGTTGATCCTACCATCAAATGGTAATTCAACAGGAAATTACTTCCTTGTCAAGTGCATGATATCAACATAACTTGCCTTCAATAGTTGTTTACGTGGGATTGATGAGCCATCAAAGGGTTCCATGGCCAAGTATCAACAAGAATGCTCAAGATATTAAATCTCGCAACGTGCGTCATCCCTAACATAAGCAAATGAATTGTTCGCACTCAAGCAATCAACATGCATGTATTGATCGTTATTCCTTGTTACATCAAAATGACACAGGCCTCAAATATCAAATTGCATTAGGATATCCAATCATACATCAAATGCTCTGATATCAAGACAAGACATGCTACAAATATCAAATGTCACTGGGATAACAATCATAATTTTTTACATCAAGATGCACTCTCACGGATGTTGAGTTCAAGATGCGGTGTAGTAGGCTCTTGCTACCTCTTGAGCACTGCGTTGGATTTCCCCAAAGAGGAGAGGATAATGCAGCAAAGTAGCGTAAGTATTTCCCTCAATTTTTGAGAACCAAGGTATCAATCCAGTAGGAGACCACGCACAAGTCCCTCGTACCTACACAAAACGATAGCAACTCGCAACCAACGCTTAGGGGTTGTCAATATCTTCACGGTCACTTACGAGAGTGAGATCTGATAGAGATAATATTTTTGGTATTTTTGATAGATAGATGCAAAGTAAAAAGTAAAGGAAAAAAACAAAGCAAGTAAATAAAGTGATATGGATTGGTATGATGAGAATAGACCCCGGGGCCATAGGTTTCACTAGTGGCTTCTCTCAAGAGCATAAGTATTCTACGGTGGGTGAACAAATTACTGTTGAGCAATTGACAGAATTGAGCATAGTTATGAGTATATCTAGGCAATGATCATGTATATAGGCATCACGTCTAAAACAAGTAGATCGAAACGATTCTACATCTACTACTATTACTCCACTCATCGACCGCTATCCAGCATGCATCTAGAGTATTAAGTAAAAACAGAGTAACCCCATAAGTAAGATGACATGATGTAGAGGGATAAATTCATGCAATATGATAAAAAACCCATCTTGTTACCCTCGATGGCAACAATACAATACGTGCCTTGCAACTCTTTCTGTCACTGAGTAAGGACATCGCAAGATTAAACCCAAAGCTAAGCACTTCTCCCATTGCAAGAACTACCAATCTAGTTGGCCAAACCAAAAAGGATAATTCGAAGAGACATGCAAAGATAACTCAATCATACATAAAAGAATTCAGAGAAGAATCAAATATTTTCCATAGATAATACTGGATCGTATACCCACAATTCATCGGCCTCAACAAACACACCGCAAAAAGAAGATTACATCGAATAGATCTCCACGAGAGAGGGGGAGAACATTGTATTGAGATCCAAAAAGAGAGAAGAAGCCATCTAGCTACTAGCTATGGACCCGAAGGTCTGAAGTAAACTACTCACACTTCATCGGAGGGGCTATGGTGATGATGTAGAAGCCCTCCATGGTGGATGCCCCCTCCGGCGGAGCTCCGAAACAGGCCCCAAGATGGGATCTCGTGGATACAAAAGGTTGCGGTGGTGGAATTAGGTTTTTGGCTCCTGTTCTGATCGTTCGGGGATACGTAGGTATATATAGGAGGAAGGAGTACGTCGGTGGACCTCTGAGGGGCCCACGAGGTAGGGGGGCACGCCCAGGGGGGCGCCCTCCACCCTCGTGACCTCCTCGGGCACTGCTTGGAGTAGGGTCCAAGTCTCCTGGGTCATGTTCGGTTGGAAAATCACGATCCCGAAGGTTTCATTCCGTTTGGACTCTGTTTGATATTCTGTTTCTTCAAATACTGAAAAAGGCAAAAAAACAACAATTCTGGGCTGGGCCTCCGGTTAATAGGTTAGTCCCAAAAGTAATATAAAAGTGGAAAATAAAGCCCAATATAGTCCAAAACAGTAGATAAAGTAGCATGGAGCAATCAAAAATTATAGATACGTTGGAGACGTATTAGGCATCCCCAAGCTTAATTCCTACTCGTCCTCGAGTAGGTAAATGATAAAAAAGAATTTTTGATGCGGAGTGATACTTTGGCATAATTTCAATGTAAATCTTCTTAATTGTGATATGAATATTCAGGTCCGAAAGATTCAATACAAAAGTTTATATTGACACAAAAATAATAATACTTCAAGCATACTAATCAAAGCAATCATGTCTTCTCAAAATAACATGGCAAAAGAAAGTTCATCCCTACAAAATCATATAGTTAGGCTATGCTTCATTTTCGACACACAAAGATGTTCCCAACTTCTATACCCCCGATGACAAGCCAAACAATTGTTTCATACTTAAATAATCTCAAACTTTTTCAACCTTCACGCAATACATGAGCGTGAGCCATGGATATAGCACTATGGGTGGAATAAAATATGATGATGGGGATTATGTGGAGAAGACAAAAAAGGAGAAAGTCTCACGTTGACGAGGCTAATCAACGGGCTATGGAGATGCCCAGCAATTGATGTCAACATGAGGAGTAGGGATTGCCATGCAACGGATGCACTAGACCTATGAATGCTCAACAAAAGAAAACTAGTGGGTGTGCATCCAACTTGCTTGCTCACGAAGACCTAGGGCATTTGAGGAAGCCCATCATAGGAATATACAAGCCAAGTTCTATAATGAAACATTCCCACTAGTATAAAAAAGACAACTTATAAGACTCACTACATGAGGAACAAGGTGCTACTTTGAAGCACAATATATGAGACTCACTACATGAAGAACAAGGTGCTACTTTGAAGCACAAGTGTGGAAAAAGAGATAGTAGCATTGCCCTTTTTATTTTCTTTTTTTGGGCCTTTTTTTGGCCTTTCTTTTTTTATTTGGGCAATTCTCTAATAATGATGATCAACACACTTCTATTGATTACAACACAAGGATTACAACTTGAAACTTAGAACAAGATATGACTCTATATGAATGCCTGCGGCGGTGTACCGGGATGGTGCAATGAATCAAGAGTGACATGTATGGAAAATAATGCATGGTGGCTTTGCCACAAATACGATGTCAACTACAAGATCATGCAATGGCAATATGACAAAAGTAATGTATGTCATGATGATGATGGTGGAAGTTGCATGGCAATATATCTCGGAATGGCTATGGAAATGCCATGATAGGTAGGTATGGTGGCTGTTTTGAGGAAGATATAAGGAGGTTTATGTGTGATAGAGTATATCGTATCATGGGGTTTGGATGCACCGGCGAAGTTTGCGCCAACTCTCAAGGTGAGAAAGGGCAATGCACGGTACCGAAGAGGCTAGCAAAGGTGAAAAGGTGAGAGTGCGTATAATCCATGGACTCAACATTAGTCGAAAGAACTCATATACTTATTGCAAAAATTTAGAAGTCATCAAAAATTCAAGTACTACGCGCATGCTCCTAGGGGGATAGATTGGTAGGAAAAGACTATCGCTCGTCCCCGACCGCCACTCATAAGGATGCACAAGCCAGGTACACTTCATGTTTCAAATTTGTTACACAACTTTAACCATACGTGCATGCTACGGGACTTGCAAACTTCAACACAAGTATTTCTCAAATTCATAATCACCCAACTAGCACGACTTTGATATTATCACCTCCACATCTCAAAATAATTATCAAGCATCAAACTTATCCTAGTATTCAATTCACTCAAAAGAAAGTTTCACATATCTTGAACACCAAGTATATTAACATTAAGCAAATTACCATGCTATTAAAGACTCTCAAAATAATCTAAGTGAAGCATGAGAGATCAAATAGTTTCTTTAAAACAAATCCACCACCGTGCTCTAAAAGATCTAAGTGAAGTACTAGAGCAAAAATTATCACGCTCAAAAGATATAAGTGAAGCACTATGAGCAAAACTATCAAGCTCAAAAGATATAAGTGAAGCACTATGAGCAAAACTATCAAGCTCAAAAGATATAAGTGAAGCACATAGAGTATTCTAACAAATTCTAATTCATGTATGGCTCTCTCAAAAGATGTGTACAGCAAGGATGATTGTGGTAGACTAACAAGCAAAGACACAAATAATACAAGACGCTCCAAGCAAAACACATATCATGTTGGTGAATAAAAATATAGCTCCAAGTAAATTACCGATGGAAGTGGACGAAAGAGGGGATGCCTTCCGGGGCATCCCCAAGCTTTGACTTTTTGGTGTCCTTGGATTATATTGGGGGTGCCATGGGCATCCCCAAGCTTAGGCTTTTGCCACTCCTTGTTCCGTAATCCATCAAAAGAATTCACCCAAAACTTGAAAACTTCACAACACAAAACTCAACAGAAATCTCGTGAGCTCCATTAGAGAAAGAAAACAAAAGACTACTTCAAGGTACTGTAATGAACTCATTATTTATTTATATTGGTGTTAAACCTACTGTATTATAACTTCTCTATGGTTTATAAACTAATTTACTAGCCATAGATTTATCAAAATAAGCAAACAACACACGAAAAACAGAATCTGTCAAAAACAGAACAGTCTGTAGCAATCTGTAACTAACGCAAACTTATGGAACTCTAAAACTTCTACCAAAATAGTATGTCCTGTACAATTTTTTTATTGATCAGCAGCAAAAAGAATCAACGCAAAAGCACATTCCTGTGATTTATCATAACTAAATTCGTGCGCGCAAAGTTTCTGTTTTTCAGCAGAATTAAATCAACTATCATCGTAGGTTATCCTATAGGTCCTACTTGGCACAAACACTAATTAAAACATAAAACCACATCCAAACAGAAGGTAGATGGATTATTTATTCCTAAACAGAAGCAAAAACAAAAAACACAAAATAAAATTGGGTTGCTTCCCAACAAGCGCTATCGTTTAACGCCCCTAGCTAGGCATAAAAGCAAGGATAGATCTAGGTATTGCCATCTTTGGTAGGCAATCCATAAGTGTCTCTCATGATAGATTCATATGGTAATTTTATTTTCTTTCTAGGGAAGTGTTCCATATCCTTCTTTAAGGGAAATTGGAATCTAATATTCCCTTCCTTCATATCAATAATTGCACCAATCGTTCTAAGGAAAGGTCTACCAAGAATAATAGGACATGAAGGATTGCAATCTATATCAAGAACTATAAAAATCTACGGGCACATAATTCCTATTTGCAACAATAAGAACATAATTAATTCTTCCCATAGGCTTTTTAATAGTGGAATCCGCAAGATGCAAGTTTAGAGAGCAATCATCAAAATCACGGAAATCTAGCAAATCACATAAAGTTTTGGGGATAGTAGAGACACTAGCACCCAAATCACACAAAGCATGAAACTCAAAATCTTTAATTTTAATTTTAATAGTAGGTTCCCACTCATCATAGAGTTTTCTAGGGATAGAAACTTTCAACTCAAGTTTTTCTTCATAAGATTGCATCAAAGCATCAACAATATGTTCGGTAAAGGCCTTATTTTGACTATAAGCATGAGGAGAATCTAGCACGGATTGCAACAAGGAAATACAACCAATCAAAGAGCAATTTTCATAATTAAATTCCTTGAGATCCAAAATAGTGGGTTTAGCAACATCACGGTTTTTATTTATTTCAATCCCACTTTCATCAATTTCATCATCAAGATCTAGAAACTCCGAATTCTTAGAACGCCTTCCAGGTAAAGGAAGATAATCTCCAGATTCATCAAGATTCATATTGCAAAACAAAGATTTAATGGGAGACACATCAATAACTTTTAGATCTTCATCTTGATTTTCATAGGGATTGGAAGAACACGCTTTAATAAAGGCATCTTTGGAAGCACGCATCCTAGCGGTTCTTTCCTTGCACTCATCAATGGAAATTCTCATGGCTTTGAGAGACTCATTGATATCATGCTTAGGAGTAATAGATCTAAGCTTTAAAGAATCATGCTTAGGAATTTCCATAATTATTAGAAGGATTACTAGGATAAGGCCTAGGATTAAAATTCCCTCTATAAGTGTTGTTTCCAAAACTATTCCTACCAACAAAATTCACATCAATAGATTCATTATTATTCTCAAGCAAGGTAGATAAAGGCATATCATTGGGATCAAGAGGAGTATTTGTAGGCGCAAACATCTTCATAAGTTCATCCATCTTTTCACTCAAAACATTGATTTCTTCTATAACATGCACCTTTTTACTAGAAGATCTTTTGTTGTGCCATTGAGAATAATTAGCCATAATATTATCAAGCAATTTGGTAGCATCCCCTAACGTAATTTCCATAAAAGTGATTCCCGCGGCCGAATCTAAAAGATTTCTAGAAGCAAAATTCAATCCGGCATAAAAAATTTGTATGATCATCCATAAATTCGAACCATGAGTAGGGCAATTGCGAAGCATTAATTTCATTCTTTCCCAAGATTGGGCAACATGCTCATGATCAAGTTGTTTAAAATTCATGATATCGTTCCTAAGAGTGATAATCTTAGCGGGAGGAAAATAGTTAGAGATAAAAGCATCTTTGCACTTGTTCCAAGAATCAATACTATTTTTAGGCAAATATGAAAACCAAACTTTAGCATGATCTCTAAGTGAAAACGGAAATAACTTCAATTTGAAAATATTGTTATCCGTATCTTTCTTCTTTTGCATATCACACAAATCAACAAAATTGTTTAGATGAGTAGCGGCATCTTCACTAGGAAGGCCGGAGAATTGATCTTTCATAACAAGATTCAGCAAAGCGGTATTGATTTCACAAGACTCATCATTATTAAGAGGAGCAATCGGAGTACTAAGGAAATCATTATTATTGGTATTCGAGAAATCACACAACTTGGTATTATCTTGTGCCATGGCAACAAGTAATCCAACACACAAGCAAACAGAAAGGCAACGGGAAAAAGGCAAACGGGAAAGAGAGGGCAAATAAAACGGCAAGGGTGAAGTGGGGGAGAGGAAAACGAGAGGCAAATGGCAAATAATGTAATGCGAGAGATAGGGATTGCGATGGGTACTTGGTATGGTTGACTTGCTTGCGTGAGCCTCCCCGGCAACGGCGCCAAAAATTCTTCTTGCTACCTCTTGAGCACTGCGTTGGATTTCCCCGAAGAGGAGAGGATGATGCAGCAAAGTAGCGTAAGTATTTCCCTCAGTTTTTGAGAACCAAGGTATCAATCTAGTAGGAGACCACGCACAAGTCCCTCGTACCTACACAAAACGATAGCAACTAGCAACCAACGCTTAGGGGTTGTCAATCCCTTCATGGTCACTTACGAGAGTGAGATCTAATAGAGATAATATTTTTGGTATTTTTGATAGATAGATGCAAAGTAAAAAGTAAAGGCAAAAAACAAAGCAAGTAAATAAAGTGATATAGATTGATATGATGAGAATAGACCCGGGGGCCATAGGTTTCACTAGTGGCTTCTCTCAAGAGTATAAGTATTCTATGGTGGGTGAACAAATTACTGTTGAGCAGTTGACAGAATTGAGCATAATTATGAGTATATCTAGGCAATGATCATGTATATAGGCATCAGGTCCAAAACAAGTAGATCGAAACAATTCTGCATCTACTACTATTACTCCACTCATCGACCGCTATCCAGCATGCATCTAGAGTATTAAGTAAAAATAGAGTAACGCCGTAAGAAAGATGACATGATGTAGAGGGATAAATTCATGCAATATGATAAAAAAATCCATCTTGTTATCCTCGATGGCAACAATACAATACGTGGCTTGTAACTCTTTCTGTCACTGAGTAAGGACACCGCAAGATTGAACCCAAAGCTAAGCACTTCTCCCATTGCAAGAACTACCAATCTAGTTGGCCAAACCAAAAAGTATAATTCGAAGAGACTTGCAAAGATAACTCAATCATACATAAAAGAATTCAGAGAAGAATCAAATATTTTCCATAGATAATACTGAATCATAAACCCACAATTCATCGGTCTCAACAAACACACCGCAAAAAGAAGATTACATCGAATAGATCTCCACGAGAGAGGGGGAGAACATTGTATTGAGATCCAAAAAGAGAGAAGAAGCCATCTAGCTACTAGCTATGGACCCGAAGGTCTGAAGTAAACTACTCACACTTCATCGGAGGGGCTATGGTGATGATGTAGAAGCCCTCCGTGGTGGATGCCCCCTCCTGCGGAGCTCCGGAACAGGCCCCAAGATGGGATCTCGTGAATACAGAAGGTTGCGGCGGTGGAATTAGGTTTTTGGCTCCTGTTCTGATCGTTCGGGGATACGTAGGTATATATAGGAGGAAGGAGTACGTTGGTGGAGCTCCGAGGGGCCCACGAGTGTCGTGGTGTTCTCACGGGGGGCTTGCGAGTCGACAGATGCCACAAGGGCTTAGTGTGAGGGTAAGACTGCTGCTGATAGGACCGGGAGCGGGTATGCGAGTAGCACGCGGTGGTTTACCCAGCTTCGGAGCTCTCCGGAGAGATAATACTCCTACTGCTGCATGTCTGAGTGTATCTATCTGGGGTGTACATCAGGCAGTACAAAGTGCTCCTAGAGCTGTATCTAAGATCAGTGCCAAGTGCATCTGATCTCGTATATATGCAGGTGGCTGGATGAGCATGCAAGCTCTAGTGGCCGAATGGCATGTGGCTGCTCATACGCGAGTGTGTGTGAGTGTGTGTCCATGGGGATCCATCCCCTGGATGGATGGATGTGTGCCTTTATAGGCATGGCTAGCTTATTTCCTAAGCTAGGTGAGTGGGCATGGGACATGGCGTTGGTTGTAAGCTACCTTGGGTAGCTTACAAGCCAAGCCATGTATGGGGCATGGTGCATGTCATGCTTGTCCCCTAGGCACTTTATAGAATAGTGCCAAGGGGACAGGTACACTGTAATGATGGCATCGCGGTATGGCCGTCTCGTCGATGTCTTGTCGGTGTCGGGTCGGTGTAGTCGGTCAGCTGGCAGCCGACCGGGCAGCCGGCCGGGTGGAGTAGTCGGACGGGTAGCCGGCAGTGTGACGCTCGGATAATTAAGCCATAGTAACCCTCCGCTAATGATGCCACGTCACCTCAATTACTGTTGCTAATCTCGCGTTAGTTCGAAACCGATTCGAATTCAAATTCAAAATCGAGCAAACAATAAAAGATTTCAAATTAAAACTAAAATATTCGGAGTGAGCCAAATAATTCATAAGTAATGTTGGTGGATAAACCAAGTCTTTATAAAAAGTTTAAATGCACTAAACTAAATAAAACAGTAGCAAAGACAATTATTTGAATGCTTTTTAAATTAATAAACAAATATTAAATTAGTTTATTAGTCACCAAACTTTTTAAGGCAGTGGGTTATTCGGAGACATTAATTTAGGAGCTATTTTCATATTTATAAAACTAAAGAAACTAAAAGTAAAATAAAATAGAATAAAATAAAATAGGAAAAAGAAAAGAAAAACAAACAAGAAAACAAAAGGAAGTAAAAGGAACCCCCCTCCCTCGTTGGGCTTCGGCCCAGCCGGCCACCAGGCTGCCTGGCCGGCCCAACCGGCCACCCACGCCCCTGGCCTACTAGGCCTCCCACCCGAAACCCTAACCCCGTTGCCACCCCACTTCTCCCCCCCACATCCCCACTCGCTCCTCCCCCACTCTCTCGCAAGCCTCCCGATCTGGATCGAGATCGGGGCGAAGACCCGAGGCCACCGACGCCGTCGCCCGTCACCGCCAGGAGACCACGCCGCCTCGCCGTTGGACATTGCCACGCCGGAGCTCCTCCGCTGGCCTGCTTCCTCCGCCTCAACGGCCTGCCTCCTCGTCGCCCGGTCGTCGCCGTCGACCACCTCGAGCCTCCCCGAGCACGCTGCCATTACCCTACCGGCCCTGTGAGCACCCCCGCGCCCCTCCTCTCTCTCCGTCGCCCGACCGCATCCCCGCCTGGCCTCACGGCGCCGCATCACGCCGGCCGCACCGTGCCCTCGCCAGCCCCGCTCCGCGCCCTCCCCTGCACGTCCCCGCATGCACGTTCGCGCTCACTGTGCGGCAACCGCGCCCGTCTGCGCGCCCGCGCCCCGCCTTTGCTCGCGGCTACCACGGCCACGGCCGTTCCCGCTCACGACCCTGTCCTTCCTCTCGTCGGCCCGTGCCCGCTGCTGCCCTTCTGCCGGCGTCCCATTCCGGCGACCGCCCGTGCTGCGCTGTCGACCACGTGCCCGGCGCCGGCGCCCCCTCTTCGCCCGCTCGTCCCTCTCCTGGGTCGGGCGCCCCGCAGCGCCTAGCGCCCGCACCTGCGGCGCCCGCAGCACCCGAACCCACTATGGCCCCTAAGGCCTATGACAGCCGGGGCCCATGCCCCTGAGAACGTTTTAAAAAATATATTAAAAATAGAAATAACAATAATAAAATTAATTAATTAATTAATTAAATTAACAATTAATTAATTAGTGAATTAATTAAGTTAATTAATCCTATTTAATTAATCTGATTAACTTGTTAGTTTAATTAAACAGTAATTAGTTTAACTAAACACTAATTAACCTAAATAGAGTATGACAGGTGGGTCCCACTGGACCCACACGTCAGTTTGAATAAATCAACACTCTGTTGACTGCTGACATCATGTTGGCGTCATGATGACGTCAGCAAACACTGTTTTGGATAATGTTGTTTTAAAATAATTAAATAAGTTCTAAAAATGATTTAAACTTTAGAAAATCATATAAAATAAACCGTAGCTCAGATGAAAATACTTTCTACATGAAAGTTGCTCAGAACGACGAGACGAATCCGCATACGCAGCTCGTTTGTCCGCTACACCTCCCTAGCATAGCAAACACGCGACTTTCCCCCTCCGGTTCACTTGTCCGAAAACGCGAAACACCGGGGATACTTTCCCGGGTGTTTCCCCCCTTCACCGGTATCACCTACTACCGCGTTAGGGCACACCGAACACCGCATATTGTCTTGTTATGCTTTGTGATACTTTGATTGCTCTATTATTTATTGTGTTCCCTCTCCGCTACTTCTTTCCGATAGACCCCGAGACTGCCGGCGACCCCCAGTTCGACTACGATGTTGACGACCCCTTCTTCTTGCTAGAGCAACAAGGCAAGCCCCCCCTTTGATCACCAGATATCACCTATTCTTCTCTATACTGCTTGCGTTAGAGTAGTGTAGCATGTTACTGTTCGGTTACTCCTATTCTGTTGCATAGCCTGTCATTGTTGCTACAGTCATTGATACCTTACCCGCAATCCTAAATGCCGAGTATAGGATGCTAGTTTATCATCATTGGCCCTACATTCTTGTCAGTCTGCCTTGCTATACTATTGGGCCGTGATCACTCGGGAGGTGATCACGGGTATATACAATATATACATACATACTATACAGATGGTGACTAAAGTTGGGTCAGCTCATTGAGTACCCGCAAGTGGTTTCGATGTGGGGGCTGGAAGGATAGGTGGCTCCATCCTGGTAGAGCTGGGCCTGGGTTCCCGACGGCCCCCGACTGTTACTTTGTGGCAGAGCGACATGACAGGTTGAGACCACCTAGGAGACAGGTGGGCCTGGCCCTGGTCGGCGTTCGCGGATACTTAACACGCTTAACGAGATCTTGGTATTTGATCTGAGTCTGGCTACTGGCCTATACGCACTAACCAACTACGCGGGAACAGTTATGGGCACTCGGCGTCGTGGTATCAGCCGAAGCCTTCGTGACGTCAGCAACTAAGCGGCGCGCGCCGGATTGGAACGTAAGCCTCCTCTTGTATTAAGGGGGCTAGTTCTGCTTCTGGCCGCGTATGCAACGTGCATGTGTGCTAAGGGCGATGGGCCCAGACCCCTGTGCGCTTAGGTTTAGACCGGCGTGCTGACCTCTCTGTTGTGCCTAGGTGGGGCTGCGACGTGTTGATCTTCCAAGGCCGGGCATGACCCCGAAAAGTGTGTCCGGCCGAATGGGATCGAGCGTGTTGGGTTATGTGGTGCACCCCTCCAGGGAAGTTAATCTATTCAAATAGCCGTGATCTTCGGTAAGAGGACGACTTGGAGTTGTACCTTGACCTTATGATAACTAGAACCGGATACTTAATAAAACACACCCTTCCAAGTGCCAGATACAACCCGGTGATCGCTCTCTAACAGGGCGACGAGGAGAGGATCGCCGGGTAGGATTATGCTATGCGATGCTACTTGGAGGACTTCAATCTACTCTCTTCTATATGCTGCAAGACGGAGGCTGCCAGAAGCGTAGTCTTCGACAGGATTATCTATCCCCCTCTTATTCTGGCATTCTGCAGTTCAGTCCACCGATATGGCCCTTTACACATATACACATGCATATGTAGTGTAGCTCCTTGCTTGCGAGTACTTTGGATGAGTACTCACGGTTGCTTTCTCCCCCTTTTCCCCCTTTCCCTCCTACCTGGTTGCCGCAACTAGACATTGGAGCCCAGGAGCCAAACGCCACCGTCGACAAGGACTACTACATTGGAGGTGCCTACTACTACGTGCAGGCTGCTGACGACGACCAGGAGTAGTTAGGAGGATCCCAGGCAGGAGGCCTACGCCTCTTTCGATCTGTATCCCAGTTTGTGCTAGCCTTCTTAAGGCAAACTTGTTTAACTTATGTCTGTACTCAGATATTGTTGCTTCCGCTGACTCGCCTATGATCGAGCACTTGTACTCGAGCCCTCGAGGCCCCCGGCTTGTATTATGATGCTTGTATGACTTATTTATGTTTTTAGAGTTGTGTTGTGATATCTTCCCGTGAGTCCCTGATCTTGATCGTACACGTTTGCGTGCATGATTAGTGTACGACTGAATCGGGGGCGTCACAAGTTGGTATCAGAGCCGACTGCCTGTAGGAATCCCCCTTTCCAACTCCGTGGCCGAAGTTGAGTCTAGTCGATGAAAATTGTTTTACTAACTTGGTTGTGCGGCCCATGGGCCCACGTCGCCAATTGGGTGGTATTAGGATCTTTTATTCCTCGACCTATACTCTGGGACTCTAATCTCTCATCTATTCGGTTTAAATGATTTTACCAAATCCGACTCTAGGTTCTCGTAACTACTTTCTCCCGGAGAGCCCCTAATCACAGATGATCGCCTACTGCGTCAGAAGATTTTGAAGATACTCTAGGATGTTCTCCCGAGACGCTTGTGCCCACCTCCTTTGCAATTCCCTACCACTGTTATATCCTTATGGATAACTGCATGCACCTGCCATTCTTACATTCGATCCCATTGAACTTGTTATTACAAGGTGCAACGAACTTCTCTTTGTTGTTCCGAGAATCCTTTGAGCTTACTGCTTTGCAATTCTTTGCCGCATGAATACCCCTACGGATAATACCTCACACTTGTTGAGGATTCGTTCATCCCCAGTTGTTCATGTGTTTCATAAAATTCTTCGAAATACTATTTGATCTTACGAAAATCCTCAACATGCTATTGCTCTTGAAATTCTTGCTTGCTTGCATTATGGTTAATCCCATAAGTCTAGTAATCTTATTGGCACCCTTTGTCACTATTATTTTGAGTACATTAATTCGATATGTTTACGAATGCTCGCAATCATCAAGCAATAGAATTCTTCCCTTTAGCTCAGACGTCACTCCGGATATGAGCTGGTTCTTGACCAATCAATTTCTCGTCGATTGTATGCCCCTATGTCTATTCGACTTTCCATCTTTGATCAGATCGTCTGCTTCTGATCCTTCGTTTTGGAAATCATAATACCTTTGTTACCAAAGCATCGAATTATTCAGATGTTCTATAATCCAATGCATTTGCATCCTTTCCTCCTCTTATTGAGTACCGATACTCACATCAACTCCGTTGTGCACCGCTAGGCCCATTGCTGGGTTATTATCCGTTAGTATCCTTCACATTGAAAAATTCTTATGAGTTATTCCCATGATACATAATGTCTTTGACAATCGGTATCTTCTGCTTTGTCAACCATGCTCTACTTCTGAGCTGGAGTTATTTGCTCCTGTAGTTTGTGGTATATGTTCCTAAGATTCCCTTATGGGTTGAACCTATGCCTTCCTTAATATGTGTGAACTCGAAAGTTTTCATGAGTCATACTCATCTGGTATTACACCAGGTAAAACTTTCAACACTAATGCCTTTATCAAAGCGAGAAGTGAATGAAAGGTTATGCATTGAAGAAGTGGGAGTCGACCTTGAACTTTGTGTTCATGCCCATGGACATGATGTAGATCCTATCATGGAAGCTACTCTTAAATTAATTATTCCCTTGGTATAAGTTCCTCTTATATCTGGGATCTAGTCTTTTGCAATCATGGTTCCGGCCATATTGATATTCTTTGATTCCTTTTCTCAGACAAGTTGAAGTACTTGTCTTCTGCAGATCATTACACCTATCCAACCTCTATTCTGCTCTACCTTTGAGTATACCCTTTGGTATCTCGAAAATATCACGGAACTACATAACTTCTTATGAGTTCTTCGTCAACTATTATTCTCGTCAATTCCAATTTCACCCCAGGTTTTGAGTTAATAGTCACTCGAGAACACCGATAAGTGAATCGATTCTGCACTCCGATTCAATAGTGTAAGTAATTTTCATTGCTTATGAGCTTAATAATCCTTCAAGTCATTCCTATCCTGATCAGCTATATCCTTATCGTGCAACTTTTTAATTGTGCTACCTGGTACTTATTCCCGTAGCACCACTTTCAACGATGAGCTAAGCTTACGTTGATTTTCCTCGTCATATCATTTCGCCTTGAACAGTAAGCTTGATTTTGAGTTTGTGTCGTACTCGTGGTTCCAATAACCTTTTGCTTCATCAGTCCTTTGACTTGATGTCATCACTGATCGATTACACCTCCGTGAATTCTCTCGAAAAATGTGTCATGATCATCATCAACATTCTGAGCTCATCCAGGATATCAATTGAATTCATGATGAGAAATACCATCCTTGCCCTCGATGATTTGTGTTATCATCGACCACTTTATTGCCTTCCGTTCAACACAAACTTGTTCGTGTTTCGTGTTATACCTTGAGATCCTTACTATCCGACATTTGTTCTTCTTTAGCTTGGAGTATTACCATCTTTTATGACAAGAATGTCATGAGGATTACTCCACCTCTTAAGAATTCTTGGTATAGTGATACTTCTCACCATCACCATTCTTTCTTGGTTCCCGTGTTGATTCTAACCAGGGTACCTACAAGTGAACGGTGTTGTTTGGATTCTGTACTTCTGGCAACCTTAATGCTTTGAAGTTAATGATCGACAGTTCATTCTTAGACCAATGGTTATTGAATTACCATTCTAACCTTGATCGTGCTATCGAGCCCATATTTCGGGTGCAACTTTCAACCAATGTTTAAATATGTATGTTTTGCTCGAGCATAAATCATTATATCATTTTATCTGACAAATGATATCTCCTTGTTCACATAATTTTGGAAATACATCGTTTTGGAAATCTCGATGAATTGACGCTGAGTCCATCAGCCACCTCCTCATTCTCTCCTTGATTTAATGATGAACTCTTGTTTCAGACCTCGCTTACATAGTTCTGTTCCCGAGAATCTTAAATTGTCATCTCGACAATTTGTGTTGCACTTTCTTCTTAGGCATCCTGAGTCTGACGTATCCTAACATCGATCAGATCTGAATCTCGGTCAGATATGATGGTTGGAACATTTTTTCAAGAGTTATAACATTGGTCTTTATATGACCCGGTAAGGTGATGTCATGCCTAGCACTCCTGGCTGGAGGCCCTATTGTTATAGTTTCCTTTTTAGCAAGATTATCCATTTCTCCATGAGGAAATTGTAAGACTTATTCTACAAGTTGTTCCTAATGGATCCTTCCTATATCCAAAGTCTGACCTTTGCTTGAAGACCATGGCAATGCTATCTCGAAGCATGTGTATGGTACTTTGATTTTCAACAAAAACATTTGAAGCCCAAAGCTAAATGTTTCTTGCCTAATTATCCAAACACCGTTGTATGGGTAACATCTTGTTTAATCCTTGCCTCTTATCTGAATGGTTGGGTACTTGCTCTCCTACCCTGTATGCCATGTTTTGCTTGTACATGGGAAGGATATACTCCTAATAATTGTGTGTAATCACAATTTTCCTTTCCATTGTTCTGTTTAATCTGGTAATTGCGTTTTCCTTTCCATTCTTTTGTCTAACCTTTCCTGTAATCTAACTGAACTAAGCAGAGATAATTCCCTGTTTAGGTAGTCACCTTGCTGTACCACTCTGTCTGCAAGATCCTATTATTAATGTTGATGACATTCCGGTAACCACCGATGGGTGATAACTTTGCCAATTGGTTCGCCTCGTTCAACAAGCCGGAAAATTGCTCTCTTCGTTCCCCGTCCTTGGTACCGACATTGTTGCTGGCATAGCTGACGAGCTATTCACTGACATGCCTCCCTGTCACGGCTGTGCAAGATGTCACCACCCTTCCTACTTTCAACCCGCATGGTGGGCCCATAACCCACAGGTCCACTGGATCGAAACCCGACTCTTCTTTACAACTCGGATTTTAATGTATCCTTTGCACCTCGCTTCGTATGTGATTCACGAGCTAAATTCTATACCATTAATCATTCTGGAATCAAACACCATGTTATTCTCGTTGTTCAAACCCCTATTCCAGCTTCTGTCTAGTCATCGAATGATTGCCTACCCGTTTGAAACTTTGGTACCATCGTATATTGCACTCAACGAATTCACTGAAATACAACTCGTGGGGTACCTTGTGTATTTCCCATTAAGTTCACCGTCAGATGCCCAGCGTTGTGGAGATGCGTTCTTTCGGAGTTTTTCCCCTTAGTCGGGTTCGTAGGCCGATGGAGATCCCGAAGAAATGCTGACGACTTGATCATGGTGACTTGAAGCAGAGAAATGAAGACATCAATGAAAGGGATCAACCTCTTCGAAAGGGCAGCCAAGACCGAGAAGACTCGTTAGGCTTTTCGCTACCAGCACCTTCCCCCCTTACTCCCCTCTTAAATCTAAGGACGAGATTTCTTGTAGTGGAGGAGAATTGTGACGCTCGGATAATTAAGCCACAGTAACCCTCCACTAATGATGCCACGTCACCTCGATTACTGTTGCTAATCTCGCGTTAGTTCGAAATCGATTCGAATTCAAATTCAAAATCGAGCAAACAATAAAAGATTTCAAATTAAAACTAAAATGTTCGGAGTGAGCCAAATAATTCATAAGTAATGTTGGTGGATAAACCAAGTCTTTATAAAAAAGTTGAAATGCACTAAACTAAATAAAACAGTAGCAAAGACAATTATTTGAATGCTTTTTAAATTAATAAACAAATATTAAACTAGTTTATTAGCCACCAAACTTTTTAAGGCAGTGGGTTATTCGGAGACATTAATTTAGGAGCTATTTTCATATTTATAAAACTAAAGAAACTAAAAGTAAAATAAAATAGAATAAAAGAAAATAGGAAAAAGAAAAGAAAAACAAACAAGAAAACAAAAGGAAGTAAAAGGAACCCCTTCCCTCATTGGGCTTCGGCCCAGCCGGCCACCAGGCTGCCTGGCCGGCCCAACCGGCCACCCACGCCCCTGGCCTACTAGGCCTCCCACCCGAAACCCTAACCCCGTTGCCCCCCA
>NC_041391.1:187837359-187928435 GCF_002162155.2 Triticum dicoccoides | reverse complement strand
GGCGTCCCATTCCGGCGACCGCCCGTGCTGCGCCGTCGACCACGCGCCCGGCGCCGGCGCCCCCTCTGCGCCCGCTCGGCCCTCTCCTGGGTCGGGCGCCATGCAGCGCCTAGCACCCGCACCTGCGGCGCCCGCAGCACCCGAACCCACTATGGCCCCTAGGGCCTATGACAGTCGGGGCCCATGCCCCTGAGAACGTTTAAAAATAATATAAAAATATAAAAATAACAATAATAAAATTAATTAATTAATTAATTAAATTAACAATTAAATAATTAGTGAATTAATTAAGTTAATTAATCCTATTTAATTAATTTGATTAACTTGTTAGTTTAATTAAACAGTAATTAGTTTAACTAAACACTAATTAACCTAAACAGAGTATGACAGGCGGGTCCCACTAGACCCACACGTCAGTTTGAATAAATCAACACTCTGTTGACTGCTGACGTCATGCTGGCGTCATGATGACGTCAGCAAACACTGTTTTGGATAATGTTGTTTTAAAATAATTAAATAAGTTCTAAAAATGATTTAAACTTTAGAAAATCATATAAAATAAACAGTAGCTCAGATGAAAATACTTTCTACATGAAAGTTGCTTAGAACGACGAGACGAATCCGGATAAGCAGCCTGTTCGTCCGCTACACCTCCCTAGCATAGCAAACACGCAACTTTCCCCCTCCGGTTCACTTGTCCGAAAACGCGAAACACCGGGGATACTTTCTCGGGTGTTTCCCCCCTTCATCGGTATCACCTACTACCGCGTTAGGGCACACCGAACACCGCGTATTATCTTGTTACGCTTTGTGTTTCTTTGATTGCTCTGTTATTTACTGTGTTCCCTCTCCGTTACTTCTTTCCGATAGACCCCGAGACTGCCGGCGACCCCCAGTTCGACTACGATGTTGACGACCCCTTCTTCTTGCTAGAGCAACCAGGCAAGCCACCCCTTTGATCACCAGATATCGCCTATTCTTCTTTATACTGCTTGCATTAGAGTAGTGTAGCATGTTACTGTTCGGTTACTCCTATTCTGTTGCATAGCCTGTCATTGTTGCTACAGTCATTGATACCTTACCCGCAATCCTAAATGCCGAGTATAGGATGCTAGTTTATCATCATTGGCCCTACATTCTTGTCAGTCTGCCTTGCTATACTATTGGGCCGTGATCACTCGGGAGGTGATCACGGGTATATACAATATATACATACATACTATACAGATGGTGACTAAAGTCGGGTCAGCTTGTTGAGTACCCGCAAGTGGTTCCGATGTGGGGGCTGGAAGGACAGGTGGCTCCATCCCGGTAGAGGTGGGCCTGGGTTCCCGACGGCCCCCGACTGTTACTTTGTGGCGGAGCGACAGGGCAGGTTGAGACCACCTAGGAGACAGGTGGGCCTGGCCCTAGTCGGCGTTCGCGGATACTTAACACGCTTAACAAGATCTTGGTATTTGATCTGAGTCTGGCTACTGGCCTATACGCACTAACCAACTACGCGGGAACAGTTATGGGCACTCGGCATCGTGGTATCAGCCGAAGCCTTCGTGACGTCAGCAACTAAGCGGCGCGCGCCGGATTGGAACGTAAGCCTGCTCTTGTATTAAGGGGGCTAGTTCTGCTTCCGGCCGCGTACGCAACATGCATGTGTGCTAAGGGCGATGGGCCCAGACCCCTGTGCGCTTAGGTTTAGACCGGCGTGCTGACCTCTCTGTTGTGCCTAGGTGGGGCTGCGACGTGTTGATCTTCCGAGGCCGGGCATGACCCCGAAAAGTGTGTCCGGCCGAATGGGATCGAGCGTGTTGGGTTATGTGGTGCACCCCTCCAGGGAAGTTAATCTATTCGAATAGCTGTGATCTTCGGTAACAGGACGACTTGGAGTTGTACCTCGACCTTATGATAACTAGAACCGGATACTTAATAAAACACACCCTTCCAAGTGCCAGATACAACCCGGTGATCGCTCTCTAACAGGGCGACGAGGAAAGGATCGCCGGGTAGGATTATGCTATGCGATGCTACTTGGAGGACTTCAATCTACTCTCTTCTATATGCTGCAAGACGGAGGCTGCCAGAAGCGTAGTCTTCGACATGATTAGCTATCCCCCTCTTATTCTGGCATTCTGCAGTTTAGTCCACCGATATGGCCCTTTACACATATACCCATGCATATGTAGTGTAGCTCTTTGCTTGCGAGTACTTTGGATGAGTACTCACGGTTGCTTTCTTCCCCTTTTCCCCCTTTTCCCTTCTACCTGGTTGCCGCAACCAGACATTGGAGCCCAGGAGCCAGACGCCACCGTCGATGACGACTACTACACTGGAGGTGCCCACTACTACGTGCAGGCTGCTGACTACGACCAAGAGTAGTTAGGAGGATCCCAGGCAGGAGGCCTGTGCCTCTTTCGATCTGTATCCCAGTTTGTGGTAGCCTTCTTAAGGCAAACTTGTTTAACTTATGTCTGTACTCAGATATTGTTGCTTCCGCTGACTCGTCTATGATCGAGCACTTTTATTCGAGCCCTCGAGGCCCCTGGCTTGTATTATGATGCTTGTATGACTTATTTATGTTTTTAGAGTTGTGTTGTGATATCTTCCCGTGAGTCCCTGATCTTGATCGTACACGTTTGCGTGCATGATTAGTGTACGATTGAATCGGGGGCGTCACAGGCAGGAGCGGCGGGGCAGTCGGACTGAGGGTCTTTGCTAGCCCCGATGTCTTGAAATATTGTCTTGTCGTCGTCGGGGTATCCGTGTCCAATTACTCCGATAGTAGCCCCCAAGCCTCCGGGCAACTTGGCAAAGTTGGGCGGAGGTTTTTTTTGGCGAATGTTAATGGAAATGATCATGAAAAAGACAAAGTTAGTCCACGCAGATATATCAAATATTTTCTTTCCGCATTGCAAGTTTTATGCGGATGGTGCCGACTCGGTTTCGTCTGAGCCCCCTTCAATCTTTTTCATGTTTCCTCCACTCTTTGGCTTGTGCTCTTGCTGGCCGGACAGCCGCTCTGCGGTCTGTGGCTGAGAGTGGGTCGCGGAGTGGAGTGTACAATACTCAGACTCTGGGAGCGAATTTAACCGAGTAGATACTCATAAAAGAAACGACCGGGTCGCCCGAACCATTTTTCTTCCCGGACGTTTTTCACGTGGGTGGCCTCCAGCGTCCACTCTTGCTAGTCGGACAGCCGCTCTGCGGTCTGTGACTAAGAGTGGGCCTTTGGTACTGCGCACGGTACCAAGCCGCCCGCGAGAACTAACGTCTCAGGCCAAGCGGCCAGCTCCCGGGCCAACTCTGGCTGGCGCCGGGGCGAACAATGATGCAACTGTAATGAAATGCGGAGATAGCCCCCGAGCATCGCTTGGGGTTATCCGTGCTGTGTGATGCAAAAATAGGCGGGCGAGGAGCTCACATTGATTTTCGTGTAGCTGAGGCGGAGTTTGCCGAAGACAGCCGGCGCGGCCCGGCGCTCGCGGAGCGCGCCGGCGCATCCGCTGAGGGTAGCCTTCGAGCCTCCGGGTGCTCGAAGGGGGGTCCCAGCCGGTCGGGTCCGACCGAACGGGCGTCTAGGCAGACTGACGGCTTGGCCGGCTTGACGCAGCCGGCGTCGAGGCAGACGAGCGAACGGGTCGGGCCCCCAGCCGGCCAGGCGTCGAAGCCGGCAGACGGACTGGGCGGCCAGACGGTGACGCGGTAGGTCGCGGCTGCAGCAGCCGGACGCATCTTTTTTATTTCTCTATCGAGCAGCATTTTTTATTTCTCAGTCGGCTCGGTTACCTTTTTTTTGGCGGCCCTTGACTTTTCTCTTCTTTGTTTCTTTCTTTTGCTCCGGCCGACAGAGGAGCTTGTGGGGCGCAGCCGGCACGGGCGTGGCCAGCCGAGATGCGGGATGCCGGGGTGTGCGCGGAGCCGGCACGGGGGCGGCGAGCCGACCAGCCGGGATGCGGGCGGGGCCGGCAAGCGGCCGGGTCGCCGGGCGGAGACAGCAGGCGGCAGGGTGCAGCGTTGGACGTGGCCGGGAGCGGGGCGGAGACGGCGGGAGCAGGGCGGCGGGCCTGGGCGCAAGGCGGCGAGCCTGGGCGCAAGGCGGCGAGCCGGCTGTCCGGGTTGCTGGCGGAGCCGGCGTGCCGAGTGGCGGGGAAGCCGGCCCGGGGGGAAGGCCGGGTTGCAAGGAAGACGGCGCGACCGGGTCGCCGGGTCGCGGGCAGAGCCGGCAAGCGGCCGGGTAGCTGGGTGGCGGGGAGGAGCCGGAGGCCGGTAAGCGGCAGGAGCCGCGGCCGGGTCGGAGGACTCCAGTGGACGGGTCCGAACCCGACGCTGCAGGTGGAGGCGGCGCGCGGGAGGCCGCAGTGGCGACCCGGTTGGTGGCGAGTCGGAGCGGAGGATCCGACGCCGAGGGAGCCAAAGCCGGCGGTGCGCGATCGAAGCCGGCCCATGCGGGAGCAGAGGCGAGGCGCGAGGGACGCGGCAGCGGCTGGTGCGAGCGTCGCGGGCGCAGGGCCAGTTGGAGCGGCGAGCGGGCACGGCCACGACGAAGTAGGCACAGGGCCAGCGCGTGCGGGAGGAGACAGCGGAGCCGGTCGTTCCCGCGTGCATGACGAAGAGGCGGAGCCGGGCGGTAGATCAGACAGCAGGCAGGGCGCAGCCGGCCAGACAGCGGCCGGACGAAGTCGTGCCGGCCCGAGGACGCTGTTGCCGGGGGAGTCGGCCGGCGCGCGCGTCCACTGGACGGCCCTGCGTGCACCTGAGCCAAGCTAGCTAGCATTCACGCACTCAAACCCATTGGGTTTGCTAGCTAGCTAGCTCGCCAAGCATGGGTGTGTGCACACACGGGGGCCGGAGGTGCAGCCGAGGCGAGGCCGGAGTGAGGCAAAGCAGGACGTCGGGGCGCGGCGGAGCAGGCCGCAGGTGGTCGGGCACGGCCGGGCGCCGGAGTATTGTTTTGTACGAGCAGTGTCTGGCTATAGCCAACGAAATCATTCAAGAGAGCTTATGCACCCCGATACTCTTATCCTGAGCGTCCATGCTCCTAGGGATCTGAGTCGGCCCGGTCCGTAAAATGCCACTGCCCGTCCGCGCCGTCGGCCTCGTTTCCCCGGGTTCAGTATCTGGCTAGTGCACAGGCAGCGTATGGGCATCGCATGGGTTGTGTACGAGGATATATGGCATGGGTGCAAGCAATATTCGTCATGTATCTGGGATATGTCCATGGCTATGGTTTGGAGCTTTGGGCTTGGCAAAGGGCGCACCAAGAACACGAAGCAGACCGAGCCATGGAGTTTAGAGAGAGAGAGAGAGGCGGACGGCGACGAGGCCGACGGCGCGGACGCGCCGTCCCGCGCGGCCGCTCCAGAGACGAGTCGATGTAGAGCCCCCGAGCGCGACCGGGGAAACGACAACGGCGTCACGGCGGAGATGACGAAGATGGCGAGGCCGACGACGGGGGTGTGCCACCCCATGCGGCCACGCCGAGGGCGTGCCTATGTCGAGCCCCAGAGCGCAGCCAGAGAGACGATGGCGACGCCGCGGTGACGATGACGAAAATGGCGAGGCCGATGGCGAGGACGCGCCGCCCCTCGCGGCCACTCCGGGGGCGTGTCGATGTCAAGCCCCCGACCGCTACTTGAAAGACGGCGCGACGACGCGGCGGTGAAGGCGAAAATGGTCCCGCCCGGACTGCGAAACCAGCGGCAGCGTGGTAGCAAAGTACCACTCCACGGTGGGCGCCAACTGTCGTGGTGTTCTCACGGGGGGCTTGCGAGTCGACAGATGCCACAAGGGCTTAGTGTGAGGGTAAGACTGCTGCTGATAGGACCGAGAGCGGGTATGCGAGTAGCACGCGGTGGTTTACCCAGCTTCATAGCTCTCCAGAGAGATAATACTCCTACTCCTGCATGTCTGAGTGTATCTATCTGGGGTGTACATCGGACAGTACAAAGTGCTCCTGGAGCTGTATCTGAGATCAGTGCCAAGTGCATCTGATCTCGTATATATGCGGGTGGCCGGATGAGCATGCAAGCTCTAGTGGCCGAATGGCATGTGGCTGCTCATACGTGAGTGTGTGTGAGTGCGAGTCCATGGGGATCCATCCCCTGGATGGATGGATGTGTGCCTTTATAGGCATGGCTAGCTTATTTCCTAAGCTAGGTGAGTGGGCATGGGACATGGCGTTGGTTGTAAGCTATCTTGGGTAGCTTACAAGCCAAGCCATGTATGGGGCATGGTGCATATCATGCTTGTCCCCTAGGCACTTTATAGAATAGTGCCAAGGGGACAGGTACACTGTAGATGATGGCGTCGCAGTATGGCTGTCTCATCGATGTCTTGTCGGTGTCGGGTCGATGCAGTCGGTCAGCTGGCAGCCGGCCGGGTGGAGCAGTCGGACGGGTAGCTGGCAGGAGCGGCGGGGCAGTCGAACTGAGGGGCTTTGCTAGCCCCGATGTCTTGAAATATTGTCTTGTCGTCTTCGGGATATCCGTGTCCAATTACTCCGACAACAAGGTAAGGGGGCGCGTCAAGGGGGGGGGGGGCCCTCCATCCTCGTGACCTCCTCGGGCACTGCTTGGAGTAGGGTCCAAGTCTCCTGGTTCACGTTCGGTTGGAAAATCACGATCCCGAAGGTTTCATTCCGTTTGGACTCCGTTTGATATTCTGTTATTTTCCAAATACTGAAAAAGGCAAAAAACAGCAATTCTGGGTTGGGCCTCCGGTTAATAGTTTAGTCCCAAAAGTAATATAAAAGTGGAAAATAAAGCTCAATATAGTCCAAAACAGTAGATAAAATAGCATGGAGCAATTAAAAATTATAGATACGTTGGAGACGTATCAGCTCTCAACCTAGAAAGCAAAGAACAACTAGATCAAAACCGCTCACTAATATGTTGCATCTGCAGTTTTCTCCTCTCCTGGCCAGCTATAGTTCTAATACTTATCCTCTTTCTCGGTGCAGTCCTTCTCGATGAAAGTCTCGGCGATCCTTTAAATGATGCAATAACATGCACGCAATGGTGGAGCTATGCTAGCTCAAGAGGGAGGGAGGGGCGTGCCTTGCCCCCTCCCCCACCTGTGGTATATCTAATGAAATAATATTTTGGAGTCTCAGATTCCCCAAACCTACATATTTTCAGTCGCGACATCAAATAGGTTAGATCCTGGCCCCATGCGTCCTTCTTGATGAATGCCTCATTGCTCCTGTAATATCAATCAGATGCATGTATATTATGTAAGATCACTTGCTTTGTTATGTCTGAATGAAACATTTGATGGGTTACTCATGTGATTTTATTCTTCCATGGGTCCCATCCTGCGCTGACTACAACATTTGACATCACCGTCGTGTAGAATAGGACTCTGACATACAGCTCCCATGGGCGTCCCAGGAACACTGGTGTGACACCGTCGATAGTGTTGTCTATGAAAACAAATCCATCTTCTCCTTTTTCTTCATCCAGACTTTATGTACATGTGTCCTGATGTACCCCAGGGACACCTTAGGCATACACAAGTTGCAACCTTCATATAAATGTTCATGTATTTTGAAAAATATTCATGATTGGAAAAAATAATAAGAAAAAGGTATCACAATATAAAAATTAGAGGTAACAAGTAATTTTAAAAATCCACTAATAATAATATTGAAAAAATTAGAAAACTAAATAAAAAACTTCCTCTTTTTTTGCTGCACGACATGGACATGTGTAACTAGGCATTAAATCCTTTTCGATCCTTCTGGGTTATGTTATTACTTCTAGTAAATGTATGTATGTCAAATTTGTACATGTTTTGATCGCGTACGAAAAAATAGTGTTCATGCATGTCACAAAATATTCATGTATTTGATCCAAAATAACAAAGAAAAAGGAAGTGAAATACAAAAGGAAAATGGGGGAAAGATAGGAAAATAAGCAAAGAAAAATAAAGCAGTGGTATTTCTTATATATAATACTTGGAAAATATATTTATCTCACTGCAATTACATATCCGGTGAACGAAGTAAGTGAAAAACAAACATTCACACATATATAAAATTGTCATGGTTTTCTCTAATGTTCTATATGTGAAAAGAATGTGTTGATTTGCTACAAGAAAGAATGTCCAGACGTCAGAAAATATATTTTTTTGTATTTTTAAAAATTCCTTGTCTATCTATACCTACTAATAAAGTGATTAGTGCTTCTGCCCATCCGTCATGTCGCTCCGGTGGACTTTTTGATGGACACGTCAACTTTTCTTCCGTTGCAACGCACGAGCATTTGTGATAGTATGCTCGTGTTGTGCTAGTATGAACCCCTCAAAAAAATTGCGCTAATATGAAATAAATGTATATATGTGTGTGTAATGGATGCTCGTATTCTTGAAAAGGAACTTCCACACTTTGAAAATGAGTGTTCTTTTTTTCTTTTGAGGAACTAGAGTAAAACAAGCTTACTCTAGTGGGGGAAGAAAATGAGTGTTCATGCATGTCATAAAAATACTCCTGTATTTTACGCAAAAAAAAAACAAAGGAAAAACAAAAGTAAAACATGGGGGAAAGAGGAAAAACGAAAGGAAACAAAAAAGGAAAAGGAAAAGAAAAAGCATTATTGGGCCCGACCCATGTGGCAGTCCCATGCACAAACTCATCGATCAGGGCACAACGGAAGGGGTCAGTGGGCCAACGTTGTTGGTTTTTAATTCGGGGGAAACGGTGGCTAGGCTGTGCGTCGTTGGATTTGACGGGAGCACGGATGGGAGTATGGCTCGGGAGCAGGCAAGCCTCGTCCCAGCCTAACCACCGTTTCCCCCGAATTAAAAACCAACAACGTTGGCCCACTGATCCCCTCCGTTTTCTGTAACCTATACTTATACTATAAAAAGAGCAAACATGAATTACCCATAAGACACACAACAAACTATACCCAGAATAACCAGGACCATTAGATCAAATCAACATAAACACATCCTACTGCCTATATTAGCTCAATGGCCTAGAATCTAAATCAACGTCTGGGATGCAATGTTCTGCCGAGCAGACGCGCGGTATGCTGATTTCCTAGCGCTCCGCGTCCCCGATCCTGGCGGCCCCGCCCACAGCTCCTTGTTTTTCGGATCGATTCCATCAATCGTGCCTCTCCGTGGATCGAGAAATACATATCCCGCCACCGCTCCTCCCTTCCCCAGTTCCCGCGCTTCTCAATCCACCCCGAGTCGATCCAGCCTCTGGTCGCCGCCGGCGCTCCTGCAAGCCGCCGCCGACCTCCTCTGCCGGTCAGTCGACCCAACGCCCTTCTTCCTTTTCTCTCCCTCTCCTCACTAATCTCTTGTTGGGGAACGTAGCAGAAATTCAAAATTTTCCTACGCGTCACCAAGATCTATCTATGGAGAAACCAGCTACGAGTAGAAGGAGAGTGCATCTACATACCCTTGTAGATCGCTAAGCGGAAGCGTTCAAGTGAACGGGGTTGATGGAGTCGTACTCGTCGTGATTCAGATCACCGATGATCTTAGTGCCGAACGGACGGCACCTCCGTGTTCAACACACGTACAGCCCGGTGACGTCTCCCACGCCTTGATCCAGCAAGGAGAGAGGGAGAGGTTGAGGAAGACTCCATCCAGCAGCAGCACAACGGCGTGGTGGTGATGGAGGAGCGTGGCAATCCTGCAGGGCTTCGCCAAGCACCTACGGGAGAGGAGGAGGTGTCACGGGAGGGAGGGAGGCGCCAAGGGCTCAGGTATGGATGCCCTCCCTCCCCTCCACTATATATAGGGGCAAGGGAGAGGGGGGAGGCGCAGCCTTGCCCCTTACTCCAAGAAAGGGGTGCGGCCAAGAGGGGGGGAGGAGTCCATCCTCCCCAAGGCACCTCGGAGGTGCCTTCCCCCTTGAGGACTCTTCCCTCTAGGGTTCCCTAGGCGCATGGGCCTCTTGGGGCTGGTGCCCTTGGCCCATGTAGGCCAAGGCGCACCCCCTACAGCCCATGTGCCCCCCCGGGGCAGGTGGCCCCACCCGGTGGGCCCCCGGGACCCTTCCGGTGGTCCCGGTACAATACCGATGACCCCGAAACTTGTCCCGATGGCCGAAACAGGACTTCCTATATATAAATCTTTACCTCCGGACCATTCCGGAACTCCTCGTGACGTCCGGGATCTCATCCGGACTCCGAACAACATTCGGTAACCACATACAAGCTTCCTTTATAACCCTAGCGTCATCGAACCTTAAGTGTGTAGACCCTACGGGTTCGGGAGACATGCAGACATGACCGAGACGTTCTCCGGTCAATAACCAACAGCGGGATCTGGATACCCATGTTGGCTCCCACATGTTCCACGATGATCTCATCGGATGAACCATGATGTCAAGGACTCAATCGATCCCGTATACAATTCCCTTTGTCTAGCGGTATTTTACTTGCCCGAGATTCGATCGTCGGTATACCGATACCTTGTTCAATCTCGTTACCGGCAAGTCACTTTACTCGTTCCGTAACACATCATCCCGTGATCAACTCCTTGGTCACATTGCGCATATGATGATGTCCTACCGAGTGGGCCCAGAGATACCTCTCCGTTTACACGGAGTGACAAATCCCAGTCTTGATCCGCATAAAACAATAGATACTTTCGGAGATACCTGTAGTGCACCTTTATAGTCACCCAGTTACGTTGTGACGTTTGATACACTCAAAGCACTCCTACGGTATCCAGGAGTTACACGATCTCATGGTCAAAGGAAGAGATACTTGACATTGGCAAAGCTCTAGCAAACGAACTACACGATCTTTGTGCTATGCTTAGGATTGGGTCTTGTCCATCACATCATTCTCCTAATGATGTGATCCCGTTATCAACGACATCCAATGTCCATAGCCAGGAAACCATGACTATCTGTTGATCACAACGAGCTAGTCAACTAGAGGCTCACTAGGGACATATTGTGGTCTATGTATTCACACGTGTATTACGATTTCCGGATAATACAGTTATAGCATGAATAAAAGACAATTATCATGAACAATGAAATATAATAATAATACTTTTATTATTGCCTCTAGGGCATATTTCCAACAGTCTCCCACTTGCACTAGAGTCAATAATCTAGTTCACATCGCCATGTGATTAACACTCACAGGTCACATCGCCATGTGACTAATACCCAAGAGTTTACTAGAGTCAGTAGTCTAGTTCACATCACTATGTGATTAACACTCAATGAGTTTTATGTTTGATCATGTTGCTTGTGAGAGAGGTTTTAGTCAACGGGTCTGAACCTTTCAGATCCGTGTGTGCTTTACAAATCTCTATGTCATCTCCTAGATGCAGCTACCACGCTCTATTTGGAGCTATTCCAAACAATTGTTCTACTTGGAGCTATTCTAAATTATTGCTCCATTATATGTATCCGGTCTCTCTACTCAGAGCTATCCGGATAGGTGTCAAGCTTGCATCGACATAACCCTTTACGACGAACTCTTTTACCACCTCCATAATCGAGAAAATTCCTTAGTCCACTAGTTACTAAGGATAACTTTGACCGCTGTCCTGTGAGCCATTCTTGGATCACTCTTGTACCCCTTGACTGACTCATGGCAAGGCACACTTCAGGTGCGGTACACAGCATAGCATACTGAAGAGCCTACGTCTTAAGCATAGGGGACGACCTTCGTCCTTTCTCTCTATTCTGCCGTGGTCGAGCTTTAAGTCTTAACTTCGTACCTTACAACTCAGGTAAGAACTCCTTCTTTGACTGGTCCATCTTGAACACCTTCAAGATCATGTCAAGGTATGTGCTCATTTGAAAGTACCATTAAGTGTTTTGATCCATCCTCATAGATCTTGATGCTCAATGTTCAAGTAGCTTAATCCAGGTTTTCTATTGAAAAACTCCTTTCAAATAACCCTATATGCTTTCTAGAAATTCTACATCATTTCTGATCATCAATATGTCAACAACATATACTCATCAGAAATTCTATAGTGCTCCCACTCACTTCTTTGGAAATACAAGTTTCTCATAAACTTTGTATATACCAAAATCTTTGATCATCATCAAAGCATACATTCCAACTCCAAGATGCTCACTCCAGTCCTTAGAAGGTTTGCTGGAGTTTTGCATACTTATTAGCATCTTTCGGGATTGACAAAACCTTCCGGTTGTATCACATACAACCTTTCCTCAAGAAAATCGTCGAGGAAACAATGTTTTGACATCCTATCTGCAAGATTTCATAAATAATGCAGTAATCACTAATATAATTCCAACAGACTCTTAGCCTCGCTACGAGTGAGAAAGTCTCACCATAGTCAACTCCTTGAACTTGTCAGAAAACATCTTAACGACAAGTTGAGCTTTCTTAATGGTGACATTTACCATTATCGTCCGCCTTCCTTTTAAAATCCATATGTACCTAACAGCCTTACGACCATCAAGTAGTTCTTCCAAAGTCTACACTTCGTTTTCGTACATGGATCCTCTCTCGGATTTTATAGCCTTGAGCCATTTATCGGAATCCAGGCCCACCATCGCTTCTCCATAGCTCGTAGGTTCATTGTTGTCTAGCAACATGACTTCCAAGACAGGATTACGTACCACTCTGAAGTAGTACGCATCCTTGTCATCCCACGAGGTTTGGGAGTGACTTGATCCGAAGTCTCATGATCAATATCATAAGCTTCCACTTCAATTGGTGTAGGTGACACATGAACAATTTCATGTGCCCTGAAACACACTGGTTGAAGTGATGGTTCAATAACCATATCAAGTCTCCACCATCCTCCCACTCAATTCTTTCGAGAGAAACTTTTCCTCGAGAAAGGACCTGATTCTAGAAACAATCCCTTATTGCTTTCGGATCTGAGACAGGAGGTATACCCAACTGTTTTGGGTGTCCTATGAAGATGCATTTTATCCGCTTTGGGTTCGAGCTTATCAATCCTGAAACTTTTTCACATAAGCGTCGCAGCCCCAAACCTTTAAGAAACGACAACTTAGGTTTCTCTAAACCATAATTCACACGGTGTCATCTCAACGGAATTACGTGGTGCCCTATTTAAAGTGAATGTGGTTGTCTCTAATGCCTAACCCATGGACAATAGTGGTAATTCGATAAGAGACATCATGGTACGCACCATATCCAATAGGGTGCAATTATGATGTTCGGACACACCATCACACTATGGTGTTCCAGGCGGTATTAATTGCGAAACAATTTCCACAATGTCTTAATTGTGTGCCAAAACTCGTAACTCAGATATTCATCTCTATGATCATATCATAGACATTTTATCCTCTTGTCACAATGATCTTCTACTTCACTCTGAAATTACTTGAACCATTCAATAATTCAGACTTGTGTTTCATCAAGTAAATATTCTCAACATCTACTCGAATCATCTGTGAAGTAAGATCATAACGATATTCACTGCATGCCTCAGCACTCATTGGATTGGACACATCAAAACGTGTTACTTCCAACAAGTTGCTATCTTGTTCCATCTTACTGAAAACGAGGCTTTTCAGTCATCTTGCCCATGTGGTATGATTTGCATATCTCAAGTGATTCAAAATCAAGTGAGTCCAAACGGTCCATTTGCATGGAGTTTCTTCATGCATATACACCAATAGACATGGTTCGCATGTCTCAAACTTTTCAAAACGAGTGAGTCCAAAGATCCATCAACATGGAGCTTCTTCATGCGTTTTATACCATTATGACTTACATGGCAGTGCCACAAGTAAGTGGTACTATCATTACTATCTTATATCTTTTGGCATGAAAATGTGTATCACTACGATCGAGATTCAATAAACCATTCAGGTTTAATACTAATCTTGATGGTAGAGGGAGCGTGCGATGTTTGATCACATCAAACTTGGAAACACTTCCAACACATATCGTCAGCTCTCCTTTAGCTAGTCTCCGTTTATTCCGTAGCCTTTTATTTCGAGTTACTAACACTTAGCAACCGAACCGGTATCTAATACCCTGGTGCTACTAGGAGTACTAGTAAAGTACACATTAACATAATGTATATCCAATATACTTCTATCGACTTTGCCAGCCTTCTCATCTACCAAGTATCTAGGGTAATTGTGCTCCAGTGGTTGTTCCCTTATTACAGAAGCACTTAGTCTCGGGTTTGGGTTCAACCTTGGGTTTCTTCACTAGAGCAGCAGCTGATTTGCCATTTCATGAAGCATCCCTTCTTGCCCTTGCCCTTCTTGAAACTAGTGGTTTCACCAACCATCAACAATTGATGCTCCTTCTTGATTTCTACTTTCGCGGTGTCAAACATCGTGAATACCTCAAGGATCATCATATCTATCCCTGATGAGTTATAGTTCATCACGAAGCTCTAGCAGCTTGGTGGCAATGACTTTGGAGAAACATCACTATCTCATCTGGAAGATCAACTCCCACTCGATTCAAATGATTGTTGTACTCAGACAATCTGAGCACAAGCTCAACAATTGAGCTTTTCTCCCTTAGTTTGCAGGCTAAGAAAATCGTCGGAGGTCTTATACCTCTTGACATGGGCACGAGCCTGAAATCCCAATTTCAGCCCTCGAAGCATCTCATATGTTTCGCGATGTTTCGAAAACGTCTTTAGTGCCTCAACTCTAAACCGTTTAACTGAACTATCATGTAGTTATCAAAACGTGTATGTCCGATGTTCGCAACATCCACAAACGACGTTTGGGGTTCAGCACACTGAGCAGTGCATTAAGGACATAAGCTTTCTACTGTCCGCATAAACGCTACTTACAACTTTCAACTATATTTTCTCTAGGAACATATCTAAAACAGTAGAACTAAAGCGCGAGCTACGACATAATTTGCAAAATCTTTTTGACTATGTTCAAGATAATTAAGTTCATCTTATGAACTCCCACTCAGATAGACATCCCTCTGGTCATCTAAGTGATCACATGATCCAAGTCAACTAGGCCGTGTCCGATCATCACGTGAGACGGACTAGTCATCATCGGTGAACATCTTCATGTTGATCGTATCTACTATACGACTCATGCTCGACCTTTCGGTCTCCGTGTTCCGAGGCCATGTCTGCACATGCTAGGCTCGTCAAGTTAACCCTAAGTGTTTTCGCTGTGTAAAACTGTCTTACACCCGTTGTATGTGAACGTAAGAATCCATCACACCCGATCATCACGTGGTGCTTAGAAGCGACGAACTGTAGCAACGGTGCACGGTTAGGGGAGAACACTTCTTGAAATTTTGTAAGGGATCATCTTATTTACTACCGTCGTCCTAAGTAAACAAGATGCATAAACATGATAAACATCACATGCAATCAAATAGAGTAGTGACATGATATGGCCAATATCATATAGCTCCTTTGATCTTCATCTTCGGGGCTCCATGATCATCTTGTCACCGGCATGACACCATGATCTCCATCATCATGATCTCCATCATCGTGTCTTCATGAAGTTGTCACGCCAACGACTACTTCTACTTCTATGGCTAACGCGTTTAGCAATAAAGTAAAGTAAGTTACATGGCGTTCTTCAATGACACGCAGGTCATACAATAAATAAAGACAACTCCTATGGCTCCTGCCGGTTGTCATACTCATCGACATGCAAGTCGTGATTCCTATTACAAGAACATGATCAATCTCATACATCACATATATCATTCATCACATCCTTTTGGCCATATCACATCACATAGCATACCCTGCAAAAACAAGTTAGACGTCCTCTAATTGTTGTTTGCATGTTTTACGTGGCTGCTATGGGTTTCTAGCAAGAACGTTTCTTACCTACGCAAGACCACAACGTGATATGCCAATTGCTATTTACCCTTCATAAGGACCCTTTTCATCGAATCCGTTCCGACTAAAGTGGGAGAGACTGGCACCCGCTAGCCACCTTATGCACCAAGTGCATGTCAATCGGTGGAACATGTCTCACGTAAGAGTACGTGTAAGGTCGGTCCGGGCCGCTTCATCCCACAATACCGTCGAAACAAGATTGGACTAGTAACGGTAAGCATATTGAACAACATCAACGCCCACAACTACTTTGTGTTCTACTCGTGCAAAGAATCTACGCAATAGACCTAGCTCTGATACCACTGTTGGGGAACGTAGCAGAAATTCAAAATTTTCCTACGCGTCACCAAGATCTATCTATGGAGAAACCAGCTACGAGTAGAAGGAGAGTGCATCTACATACCCTTGTAGATCGCTAAGCGGAAGCGTTCAAGTGAACGGGGTTGATGGAGTCGTACTCGTCGTGATTCAGATCACCGATGATCTTAGTGCCGAACGGACGGCACCTCCGCGTTCAACACACGTACAGCCCGGTGACGTCTCCCACGCCTTGATCCAGCAAGGAGAGAGGGAGAGGTTGAGGAAGACTCCATCCAGCAGCAGCACAACGGCGTGGTGGTGATGGAGGAGCGTGGCAATCCTGCAGGGCTTCGCCAAGCACCTACGGGAGAGGAGGAGGTGTCACGGGAGGGAGGGAGGCGCCAAGGGCTCAGGTATGGATGCCCTCCCTCCCCTCCACTATATATAGGGGCAAGGGAGAGGGGGGAGGCGCAGCCTTGCCCCTTACTCCAAGAAAGGGGTGCGGCCAAGAGGGGGGGAGGAGTCCATCCTCCCCAAGGCACCTCGGAGGTGCCTTCCCCCTTGAGGACTCTTCCCTCTAGGGTTCCCTAGGCGCATGGGCCTCTTGGGGCTGGTGCCCTTGGCCCATGTAGGCCAAGGCGCACCCCCTACAGCCCATGTGGCCCCCCGGGGCAGGTGGCCCCACCCGGTGGGCCCCCGGGACCCTTCCGATGGTCCCGGTACAATACCGATGACCCCGAAACTTGTCCCGATGGCCGAAACAGGACTTCCTATATATAAATCTTTACCTCTGGACCATTCCGGAACTCCCCGTGACGTCCGGGATCTCATCCGGGACTCCGAACAACATTCGGTAACCACATACAAGCTTCCTTTATAACCCTAGCGTCATCGAACCTTAAGTGTGTAGACCCTACGGGTTCGGGAGACATGCAGACATGACCGAGACGTTCTCCGGTCAATAACCAACAGCGGGATCTGGATACCCATGTTGGCTCCCACATGTTCCACGATGATCTCATCGGATGAACCACGATGTCAAGGACTCAATCGATCCCGTATACAATTCCCTTTGTCTAGCGGTATTTTACTTGCCCGAGATTCGATCGTCGGTATACCGATACCTTGTTCAATCTCGTTACCGGCAAGTCACTTTACTCGTTCCGTAACACATCATCCCGTGATCAACTCCTTGGTCACATTGCGCATATGATGATGTCCTACTGAGTGGGCCCAGAGATACCTCTCCGTTTACACGGAGTGACAAATCCCAGTCTCGATCCGCATAAAACAATAGATACTTTCGGAGATACCTGTAGTGCACCTTTATAGTCACCCAGTTACGTTGTGACGTTTGATACACCCAAAGCACTCCTACGGTATCCAGGAGTTACACGCTCTCATGGTCAAAGGAAGAGATACTTGACATTGGCAAAGCTCTAGCAAACGAACTACACGATCTTTGTGCTATGCTTAGGATTGGGTCTTGTCCATCACATCATTCTCCTAATGATGTGATCCTGTTATCAACGACATCCAATGTCCATAGCCAGGAAACCATGACTATCTGTTGATCACAACGAGCTAGTCAACTAGAGGCTCACTAGGGACATATTGTGGTCTATGTATTCACACGTGTATTACGATTTCCGGATAATACAGTTATAGCATGAATAAAAGACAATTATCATGAACAAGGAAACATAATAATAATACTTTTATTATTGCCTCTAGGGCATATTTCCAACATCTCTCTCCCTCTCTCTGTTCCCACACTGCAGGACACCATGGCCATCGGAGGCCGGGGCACACGGCCGCGATGGCCCCTAGCTCGGTTGCGTAGAAGCCATTGGAGGCGCCGGCGAGGCCGAGGTTGAAGTCGATGAGCCTGGCGGCGGCGGTCGGGTGCGCGTCGAGCACCAACATGGCATCTTCCGACGAGCAGTACACTTGGAGAGGTCGAGCGCGGTGAGTGCGAGGCAGGCCTGGAGCAGTGCCTCGAGATCCGCTCCGCTGGGGAGATTGACACTTCGGAGGTTGGCACGCCAGCAGGGCGCGAGGCTGGCGAGCGTGGAGGGGTCGCGCCAGTAGATGGCGAGGTCGGACACGACGGGGAAATAGGCGGCGAGGTCGGACACATCGGGAAAGTAGGCGACGAGGCGCACCAAAAAGAAGGCGTTGCGCTCGGTGATCTCTTCCCGGTGGAGCGGGAGGTGGTTGGAGGAGGAGGAGGTGGGCGCCCCTGTGATTCATGAGGCCGAGGAGAGTAGCGGGTGGCCCCACAGCGAGGCCAGCGAGAATTCGAGTCGCTCGAGCGGCAGAGCAGCATGAAATCGGGCGTCATCAGGTCCCAGTGCATTGCCATCGCACCCCACGTCGCCCGCTCCGCCACCAGCAGCCTGCTGCATGTCATCGAGGCCCAGTGCCACGATCGAGGGTCGCCCAGGAAGCCCAGGATGATCCATAAACTAAACAGCAAGGAGTGGACAACCAGGAGGCGACGTGACGGCGAAGGCGAAGAGAACTGTGTCGCGGGTGAGTTCCACCACTATTGAAACTTTCTTTCTCAATGTTCAGTTGCATATCTTATATCTGCATGTACACCCACCTGCAGCAACTCCTCTCATTTTTTCATGTTCAGTTGCACATCTTATCTCTGTCCTTCCTTTTTTTGTATGTCTACTACGTACAGTCCATGTACTGTTTTTTTCTACCATTCACTGTTGTATAATCTTTGTTAGTAAATACCCCAACTTTTGTTATGCAACATGTGTAGAATGGAGAAAAGGATACTCAAGCATGGATGAGGAGGCTAAGTAGCAATTTTGCATTCCGTGCAGAATTACAGAACAACAGAGGATCCTCACCCATGGTGCTTTTATTGGTTAACTATTGACCATTGTGAATGCAGAGTGTTAATTTTTTTAGAATTTGTTTTACGAAATTACTATGCACACGACCCTTTGCAGGAAAATTTTCACACGACCTTGTGATTGATGGCTGCAGCCCACGTGACCTGAGGTGATCGATGGCTGCTATATATTGCCGTGTAGAAATTAGGCACAAGCCATCATTTGTGTAACCGTTTTCTTTGTTTAATCCATTTTTTAGCAGATGAGTTGTTATGCTTTTGTACTATTTAACTTCCATCCCCAAAATATTTGGTAGATGACTATTGTATTGACCATGTTAGTCAGGGTAATGTGCATAAGACCTTGCTGAAGTCAATATGATCTATGCCCATACAGTAGGTTATAACTTGTACCCTAGCCTTGTTTGCTGAATCTGATTATTTTAGTAGTTCTGCATTACAAGTTATGCGTTGTTGATGCAATCTACACTTCATGACTATTCAACGGACTCTGCTTTGCAAACTAAACATTGTTGTTTGATTCGGTAGTGTTTTGTTTCATGAGTTACTTGTGGTAGTACTGCGGTAGGTTGATGTGAAATCCTCCAATCTTGTTATCTAGGCAGATGTATTTGCTACTATATATTATGAGTTGATGTGAAATCCCACAATTTTTGTTATGTATGTAGTCAAAATATTTTCAGTCTGCATACTTGTACAAGCATTTTTTTACCTGAAACTTGTATAAGCATCAGATCTAGGATATTTTGATTCTCCTCTGCTTAAAAACAGTACATATGGCAATAGTTAGTTTGATGTTGCTGATGTACCAATTTGAGTATCAGGTGATACAAGCGGCACTATGAAGTGTAAATACTAAAGTAACCGTCCCTCCTCTTTTTTAGTATTCTGTTAGCTTAAGCTTACACTTTGTGACTGAGCTCAATTACATTTCTTCTGATTTTTTGTATTTTCTTTTCTCCAATGAGGACCTTTTGGGAAATCCCCAAGGATTCTGAATTCAGATACGCGGGCACGGACTGGCTACAAATGCTGCTGCTCTCTCAGTCTGAAAATTTCAGAAACAATATGTTGTTCAGTCTATGGCAGGCGTGGAGCTTGAGGAACAATACTGTCCACGGTGATGGAAAAGACACTATCACTAGATTAGTGCAGTTTCTGCTCAGACTCCATGATGAGCTTCTGCTGGCTGCACGAGACCCTTTGCAAGAAGGGTGTAAGAATAAACAATCTCTTGTTTTCAGCCAAGGCATGCATACCGGCGACCCCAGTGCCCAACCATTGGACTGCTCCACCTCCAGGCAAGGCAAAATTAAATACCGATGCCTCATACTTGGAGGAATCGGGAGATACATGGGGAGGTGATAACCCACAAGTATAGGGGATCGCAACAGTTTTCGAGGATAGAGTATTCAACCCAAATTTATTGATTCGACACAAGGGGAGCCAAAGAATATTCTCAAGTATTAGCAGCTGAGTTGTTAATTCACACACCTGGAAACTTAGTATCTGCAGCAAAGTATTTAGTAGCAAAGTAATATGATGGTGGTGGTAACGGTAACAAAAGTAAAGACAGTAAAAGTAATGTTTTTGGTATTTTGTAGTAATTGTAACAGTAGCAACGGAAAAGTAAATAAGTGTAAACCAGTATATGGAAAACTCCTAGGCACCAGATTAGCGATGGATAATTATGCCGGATGTGGTTCATCATGTAGCAGTCATAACATAGGATGACACAGAACTAGCTCCAGTTCATCAATGTAATGTAGGCATGTATTCCGTATATAGTCATACGTGCTTATGGAAAAGAACTTGCATGACATCTTTTGTCGTACCCTCCCGTGGCAGCAGGGTCCTATTGGAAACTAAGGGATATTAAGGCCTACTTTTAATAGAGAACCGGGACAAAGCATTAGCACATAGTGAATACATGAACTCCTCAAACTATGGTCATCACCGGGAGTGGTCCCGATTATTGTCACTTCGGGGTTGCCGGATCATAACACATAGTAGGTGACTATAGACTTGCAAGATAGGATCTAGAACACACATATATTCATGAAAACATAATAGATTCAGATCTGAAATCATGGCACTCGGGCCCTAGTGACAAGCATTAAGCATAGCAAAGTTATAGCAACATCAATCTCAGAACATAATGGATACTAGGGATCAAACCCTAACAAAACTAACTCGATTACATGATAAATCTCATCCAACCCATCACCGTCCAGCAAGCCTACGATGCAATTACTCACGCACGGCGGTGAGCATCATGAAATTGGTGATGGAGGATGGTTGATGTTGACGACGGCGACGAATCCCCCTCTCCGGAGCCCCGAACGGACTCCAGATCAGCCCTCCCGAGAGAGATTAGGACTTGGCGGCGGCTCCGTATCGTAAAACGCGATGATTTCTTCTCCCTGATTTTTTCTCCCCGAAAGCCAATATATGGAGTTGGAGTTCGCGTCGGAGGGCCACCAGGGGGGCCATGAGGTAGGGGGCGCGCCCAGGGGGGGCCACCCTCGTGACCAGGGTGTGGGCCCCCTGGTCTTCATCTTTTGCGAGGATTTTTCTTTCTTTTTTCTAAGGTGTTTCGTGAAGTTTCAGGACATTCCGAGAATCTTTATTTTCTGCACAAAAAACAACACCATGACAGTTCTGCTGAAAACAGCGTCAGCCCGGGTTAGTTCCATTCAAATCATACAAGTTAGAGTCCAAAACAAGGGCAAAAATGTTTGAAAAAGTAGATACGACGGAGACGTATCAGGAGGCGCTGTAGCTCGTGACTACAAGGGGCATGTCCGCGTGTCTGTCGTTTGTCAACTTGGCCGCTGTAGTTCGACAGAAGAAGCAGAGGGTGCGACTGCTGTGATGATGGGAGTGACTGAATTTGCCAAGGTTTTCAATGGCCAGTTGATTCTGGAGACAGACTACTCGGGCTTGGGACGTGGTCTGCAGTCCAAGGAGATGTGCAGATCAGCCTATCATGCGGTGCTGACTGACACAAAGAAGCTCCTCTCAGCCTTCTCTTCTGCGGAGATCAGTGTTGTTACTAGGGACAAAAACAAGCTGGCCCATGAGCTCGCAGCCCTGGCAAGAAGAGAAGGCGTTTTTGTAGTGATAACTGATGTCCCATCTGATACCAGATGTGTAATGAGGAACGATTTTGTATTTACCATGGTTTAAGTATTTCCGTTGTCCTAAAAAAGGAGGGTCTGATGCATGACCAATTCATTTCTCCCTTCTATCTGATTGCCAGTTTGGTGATGACTTTCTGGTAATTTGTATGTCTTTTTGAACTGGTCATTTGTTTCTAAAATTAAGACAGTGTGATTTGGGAGGAATAGATGTGTACGCACTGTTGTTACATTCCAGGAGATAATTGCGATCATTTTCCTATTGTGTATTACTCTGTTCTAGGTAATCAGATTCTGAAAAGTGTGTTGCCATCAAAGGTGAAGACTAGATGTCCTACTCTTGTGTCTGAACTGTAGTTGGCAGCAAGTTTTTTCCTACAATTTCCATTGCTTCAATGTTTTTTTGTTATAAAAATATATTGGCTCATGGTCACTAAATAAACTCATGTTGGTTACTGTCGGCGGAGGTGAAGATGTCGTGATATCGAGGTACATAAAAATGGGATTGAAGAACAAAAGAAGAGTTTGTGCTGGTGTTGATGCTTGTGTGAATTGTATTATGGTGCGCGCATTCTGTCCAACATGATTTGATTGTAAATCTTTGCTCATTACTTCAGGTGTGCATTGAGCGTACTCGGCAAGTTTGGATTATATCTAATTAGAACATGACATGGATACTCCTCCATTGACGAGTTTTGATTTTTATTTCTAGCTAGAAAATGATACCTACACGAGCGCTCAAGATGATAAATGTGTTCATCTACATTTTGGGTGCAAGTCACACCGATTATTTTTTGGGTACATTAGTAGACCTTCCAGACTATCGCATAGATTTTATCCTGCAAAGTTGTGTGAGCCGTTTCATAGATTTTTTCCTATGTATGTGTGTGTCAGTTAGGTGCCAATCTGTGGGGCCAAATTAACTAAGGTATGTAATGTGTTTTTGTTAAGTCTGTATGGTTGAGAAGTCCATTGAGACATGGTGCGCATGAAAAAACTATATTTGCAAAACCTATATGTAGACAAATTATTATTTGAAATAACTGTGTCCTAACTAGGATGATGGAGGAAATCCCTTTCTATGATCATGTGCATACTTACTCGTAAGGCCTCGTTTGTTTCGCGTGGAATGGGGGGGGGGGTTTCGAGCAGGTATTCCTCGCGTGGCCCATAATCCTTGCAGATACTCGTTGGCCCATTTGGTACCCGGGGTTTCGACGGCCCAACCCTCTCGATTCCCCGTTGATCCATCAGTTTTCACGCGCTTCAGAACCCTCAAGGCCCCCCTCGAGGATTTGCTAGCCCCGACTCGCGCCGCCACCCGACCTGAGACGCCGTCGCCGACTCCTCCAAGACGCCGCCGCCGACTCCTCCCCAAGACGCCGCGCCGCCTCGACGCCGGTGATCTCCTCCGGCATACTGGACTTCTCCCAGGTGGTTAATAACCGCAGTCCCTCCCCTCCCCTCCCCATCCTCTCCATGGCTGCCACCTCCCGCACGCCCTCCGTCCGCCTCGTCCTCACTGGCAAGCGCGCCAAGAACGGTGTCTCCTACCCAGCTAGCTTGCCAAGAACGCCGTCCTCTTCTAGCTCCTCTTCTACCCTAACCCTAGAGGTCGAGATTTGTCTCAATCTGCCGGGGTGCGAGTCGCAGGGCTTGGAGCGATTGCCGTTGTGCTGCTGTTGCTGCTGCTGCTGCTGCGACGAGTGCTGGTGAGATTGGCCGTGGACGCCGTGCTGCTGGCCCTTGTCGTGTGGCGGGTGCTTGTGGACCTGCCTCATCTCCAGGTTGTGGATCTCCTTGTTAGGCCCGTCTGCTTTGCCGCTTACCTGATTCCTTGTTAGGCCCGTCTGCTTTGCTGCTTACCTGATTCCTTGTTAGGCCCGTCTGCTTGGCCAGCATTTGCTTGTTAGTAAATGATTCTTACTCTTAGATGTACCATGATAACAACTACACTAGTACAAAATAGGATGCGGATAGACAAAAGATGGTTTACAGTATTTGTTCTTATGAATCTATGTAGAATAATTAGGATTCAACAAGCGTAAACCTGTTACTTCCCTTGCCAGTGAATTGACCTGATGAAATGAATGTAGTTTATACCTGATTGCTGTTGTTTATTCAAGGGAAAACTCTTTGATTTTGGTCTTGATTCTAATTGTCCATCTTCTGCATGTATTGGAACAAACCATCCTATGATGTTTCTATTCAAATGTGTGTGTCGTCAGATTAGAAATAATGATGAAATTCCGCTACTTATAATACTTATGATGAAATGTGTTTGACTCTTATTTTCACAGCCTGCCGCTTGGATCCTTGTTGGGGTGGACGAGTTACCTCCTTCTTGGGAACCTGTTGCCACGCCAAACTTTGGTAAGCTACATAAGCCCTCTTGAGCTTGTTTCTTTGCCGAAGTAGTATATCATACTTGATAGCTCTTGGTCATTGCACATCTTGGCACACTGATGATATAATATTCTAGATCATTATGTATGTCTTAGTGAATATAGTTCTTATTTGTTGCTTCTTGATTTTAGTTTTAGTGTCAACATGAACTCCGAGATTATCGATGCGAGGATGATGAAGATATGATGTCCTTTATTCTACCAGTATTGCATCGAATGCGTAATAGAGGACCAGTCGAGAGAAAGCAGCGACATAGCTCCATCCTATATGGCAAGAAGCGTGTTGACGATATACTTAGAGGCCATGTTAAGAATTGCCTCGTAGCTTATAGGATGGAGCCACGTATCTTTCGGGCTTTGGCATCTTATCTTAGAAGAGAAAATCTGATATCCGATACAAGAATTAAGGTGGAGGAGAAGTTGGCATTTTTCCTGTACATGGTGTCTCACAATGCATCTTATGAAGATCTCCAGCTAGAATTTCAGCATAGTGGACAAACATTTCATGAGTACATCAATGAGTTCTTCAACATCATCCCCATCTTAGCTAGTCGATTTCTAAATCCTCCGAACATTGATGAGCCACATCCAAAAATCTCCACCGACACAAGATTTTATCCTTACTTCCAGGTTTCCATTTTTAGCGCTTCCACAATTCCTTTTCTTATCTAACTTAATAGTTCTTTATTGACCTGCAATCTTTGCTTCCAGAACTGTTTAGGAGCCATTGATGGGTCACATGTTCCTATAACCGCAACACCTGGGATTGCTGCTCCATTTCGTAATAGGAAGGGTACCTTGAATCATAATATTATGGTTGCATGCGACTTCGATTTAAAATTCACTTTCATATCATGTGGCTGGGAGGGTTCAGCTACGGATGCGAGGGTTCTTCATTCTGCAATGAGCAAGGGATTTAAAGTACCTGAGGGAAAGTTTTACCTAGTTGACGGGGGTTATGCAAACACTCAGTCATTTCTCGCAGCTTATCGGGGTGTCGGTATCATTTGAAGGAATTTGGTCATGGACATCCTCGGCCACAAAACCACAAGGAATTGTTCAATCATCGGCATGCTGTTCTACGGAACCATGTGGAAAGGTCCCTAGGAGTTCTTAAAAAGCGCTTCCCTATTCTTCATGTCGGCACACCGCATTCAATCGAGAACCAAGTGAAACTTCCCGCAGCTGCCGCAGTTCTTCACAATATCATCAAAATGGAGAATGGTGATGAGACTTGGCTTGACAACCAGCCCGATAACATAGTGCCAAATGCTTTTGTTGATCTCCCGAATGGCGACGAGAATAACTATGGGAACAATGACTTAGGGAACACTCTAAGGGATGAAATCGCAATGCAAATGTGGGAAGCATACCATCCTGAATAGCCAACATGGTGGTGTGTGTTTTTATGATATATATACATATAGTAATTAATTAACTTCTCTTGTCTTCATCATCTAATAATGTAGTGTGTATTGAAATGCAGGTATGTATCCAAAGGGGTCCCCAAAGTACAATCTCATGAAAGCAAGTGGGAAAAAAGCTTCACACGGTGCCAAGAAGCCATCACCCAAAATTAAAAAGACACCTCCAAGAGGTATTTGGTCTACTTAATCTCCATTTCTCAGATCTTGCCAATTAAGTTCTGTGCTTGCTGTTATGTTTGGTGAATGATATCTTTCAATACTACATGTAGTGGTGCATTATAGCAGAAACAAGTCTATAACAGGAGTATATAGACTAGTAGAGTATTATTTAGCTGACAGTTTTTCCAAAAGAAGTACTGCTCACTTATTATGTTTCGTCAATGGTATGACATAATCACTAGTAGAGTATAAATTAGAGAATAAAGTAGCAGATGTAGGTCACACAACTCACTCTACCATAGATAATGAATAACTCACTCTTATCATGTTGTTGGAAGTTTTCACTAGTCCTCCTAAAGTTTATCACTATTTGTTTTCAAATTGAATGGTAGTAACTCCTCTTATCATGTTGAGCATTAAGTTTGAACAATGTAAATTTGTGTTGGTGTAGTTAAAAAGCCAAGAGCTCAATGGAACCCAGCTTTGGAAAAGGGTTTAGTAGAGATACTTCAGGAGCACAACACTCCGTACCATAGGGGACAGAATGGTTGGTCAACTGAAGCATGGAATAGGATGGAAGATTTATTTCATGAAAGATATGGACACACTAATTTTACAAAGCTACAGATTCAAGAAAAACAGAAAGACTTGAAAGCTCAATACAGACTTCTTAAGGATGCCCGCAAACAGAGAGGTGTCAGCTGGAACTATCATACACACATGATAGATGCTGACGCACATCTTTGGCAAAGCTTGATGACTGTAAGTTCTAGTGTAGTGCATTTTGTCTTTGCAAAACTTGATGACTTGTATTCCATGCTTTTGTAATCAATCTTATTTTTGAGCAGTCTAAGTTCGATAAATCATTTCTTTTATATATACAGTCGTGGCCAGAAATAGCTAAGTTCCAGAATAAGCCCTTTCCCCTCTACGATAAGCTTGGTGATCTGTATGATGGTGAGTTACTGAGTTGAATGGATTTTCATTTCCTCTCTTTTTGTTGACCTTTATAATGAATTTTCATCTCATTGTTGTGTGGCCTTTAATGATAACTTGGGTGTTTGTGCAGGGCATATAGCAGAAGGTAACTTCAATTTCACATCAACTGAGGTTACAGAAGTGAGTGATGGTGATCTCGAAGTTGAAAGAGAGAAGACTGCTTTCTCTTTTGACCTGAATCAATACGGTGATGATTTACACATGTATGATGATCCAAGAGATGCCGCCCCAAGTGATGGTCCAAGTGATGCTGCCCCAAGTGATGGTCCCAGAGATGCTGTCCCAAGTGATGGTCCAAGAGGTGCTGCCCCAAGTGATGGTTCAAGAGATGCCACACAAAGAGGTGGTGTTGCTACTTCAAATAACAAGCATGTGAAGGAATCAAAGAAGGGTAAGAAGCGTGATGATCCTATGGTGGAAGTGATGTCACAATATGTGGAGATCAAACGGAAGCAAGCGGAGGAGGAGTCTGCTCTATTGGCCGGGGCAAAAAATGCCCAAGAATTCTCCATCAGCAAGTGCATTGCTGTTTTGCACAAGATGGAAAGTATCCACCGCGATGAAAGAGCCACTGCCTACAAAGTGTTCAAAAGTGTTGAGAACCGTGAGATCTTTCTTAATTCTGCCGCTGAAGATGAAGAAAGTGCTGCAGTGTTTCTTCGGAGCGAAATGGCAGAGTTGACTCAACGTATCTAAGGTAAGCTACCTTGTTCCTATTAGCATCAGTATATTCTGGTCACTTCAGTTTTAGACTAGTTCTACCCAAAAAAAGAGGATACAATTGATGTGGATCCGAGAAAACTACCCTTGACCGTTTGATTCAAGGATCCCTTGATCTTGCTCCTTGCTTGCTTGCTGTTAGAACAAATCAGGAGTAGTATTGAACTTCAATAAAATTGTTGATCTTGTGTACAAATGCCATTAAATCAGGAGTAGGATTTTCTGTAGCTCCAATATAAATTCAGTATTGCTGTAGCTTGTATTTGGCTATGCAGTGTTATTTGTATTGCTTGTATCAGTAGTACCATCTGTATTGTTTGGAGTACTCCCGTTTGCTTGCTGCGCACCTACAAAAAGAAAATGAAGAAAAAATCAAATTAATGTTGCTTGCCGGAAACTTTGCTTTAATATATACAGCTTGTTTCTTGCTAGTAGTACAATGCTCCTACTACAAGTACAATACTCCTTGCTTGTTCTATTCCTGAAACTTGCTGTACTACATGCCTACTTATGTTCCAGAAGGCACTCTAATGTTCATCTAGCAAAACTTATAGTTATAAGTTATTTTGAAGGCACTCTAATATTCTTCTCCTTTTGTTTCATCAGGTTCTCAAGCACCAAAAGAAGCAACAATAAACAAGTTGGAGGGATAACTTTCTCTCAGATTCTCAAAGATAGATGATCATCACACCAAAAGATTGATATATCTTTGCTGCAAAATTATGTTGGGGCTATGATGAATTGTTGTTGCTACGAAAGATCATATTGTCATGATAAATTATGATTCCTGGGATTTGGGATTCGAAGTCATGTTGTTATGATAAATTATGATGTTGTTGTGATGATATATTGATTTTGAGTCATGCAAAATTATGTTGCTGCTGGAAAAAACTACTGCTAAATTATTCCCCTCTAGCAGTTTTTCTCATTTTTATTAGGTGGCCTTTACAATTCCGTAGCAAGGATATAAGGGAGTTAGTTACATTGTAAAAATTGAATTTTTAGATGTTCTACACCATGTTATGTCAATTTGACAAACCCTGCCTACCAAACAGAAACTTTAAACGAAGAGAATTGGGGATGAAGGGGTTTTGGGAATTCAAGGGGTTTTGAGGGGATTGGATGGAAGGGAGGGATTCATCAAGTCCTCCCAAATCCCCGCCTCTGAAATCCTCCCAAATCCCTTTGTGCCAAACGAGGCCTAATGGAAAAAACGGCAAAAACCGGGCACTCTATCTCTTTCTACCCTCCATCGCGCACGCCGCGACTACCGCTGCCCTCTCTTTCCTGGCTCCCCCTGCATCGCCGGCGCTGCCGCGGGGGCTGGCCGACAAGGCATCGCCATGCGAGTTTCGACCGTTTTTCTCAAGAATCTCGTCGTCTCTTTCTTATTTCATTCATCCGATGGAAAACGAATACGTATACAACACAAAGAGGTCAATCGATAGTCGATGCACACACAGATCACTCGTCTTAGTTAGTACAGTAGTTACTGTAGTTGTAGTAGTCACCCTTCTCCGGTCACGCTTCACAGAGCGAGCATGGCGTAGCCGACGATGCAGGCCGCGGCCGATCCGGCGAGACCTGTGGCGCCGGTAACCGTGAGCGTGGCGCCGTTCCGCTCGTTGGAGCCGGCTGGAGGCGGGGACGATGACGTGCCCGTTGAGTTCGTGCTTCCTCCGTCTGCGCCGGCCGGAGCGTTCGCCGAGGGCGCCATCGGCGGGGCGCCGGTCGGGGCCGACGGAGTGGGCAGAGGCGGGGACGCCGGAGCAGTGGGCGACGAGGTCGGAGGAGCAGATGCAGGGGAAGAGGCCGGTGGCGGGGCGGAAGCGGAGGCGGGAGGAGGAGCCGAGGTGGGACTGGGCGCCGCGGGGGTTGGTGAGGTGGGCGTCGCAGGCGGCGGGCTGGAAGCGGCCGGAGGTGGAGATGACGTTGCTGGTGCCGGAGCGGCGGGCGTCGAAGGCGGCGGCGCGGCGGCCGTGCCTGTGCCGTTGCGGCCGGCGAGGACCATGACGATGAGCTTCTCGTTGGCGCGGCAGTTGGCCTCGACGCCGCTGACGAAGAAGAAGGCGCCGGCGTGGTCCAGGGTGAAGACGGTGTTGCCGTCGGCGAACTTCTTGTCGTACGACGACGTGTTGCAGGCGTTGTAGTCGGACGGCTGCACCACCAGCACCGAGTCCTTGTCCTTGGGGTACACGAACACTGCACAAGCACAATACCACCATTAACAACACATCAAGAAGAAGAAGAGGTCGAAGGTCTGATCATGGCCATGGCAGACGAAATCTTGATCCTTGCCGAAGCCCGAAGGTGATCGATCGTGTCTGGATTACCTAGAGTGTCTCCGACCTGGAACCTGTTCTTCATCGCCCAAGTGTTGTACGACTCCTTGCTGGCGCCGGCCACGCTCCACCCGCTGTCGCCGCCGACCTTGAACTGCACCGCGCCGGCCATCGCCGCCACAAGAGCGAAGCAGACGAACCCAAGCCCGTAACCAGCACCCTTCGCCATCACTGCAAAACCAAATTAACTCCCTAGCTAGACAGTCACACGACCGATCAAGATTGCGCAGGTGCTTCTTCCTCCGCTCGATGAGATGCAAGAGCTTGAGGCCGCCGGCTATTTGTAGTCCTCGATCGACGCCCGGCCCTCATGAGCTGTAGTGCCCACGGGGTGCCTTGCTTTCCATGGACACCTTGAGCTAGCCGAACTATCTCTCCGCCAAGTTTTCGAGCTGTCTTTGTGCTTGCCCTGGCTGTAATGGCGTCCTCTCTGCTGTGCTCTGCACTGCTCTGCTGCAGCTGAGCTGACGGAGCCTTTGCGGAGTGCCACAGGCATATATTCATGGCTTGTGACGTCGTTCTCCATGGGGGGTTTGTGCTTTGGCACGAGGGTCGCGACACGTTATGGTGGTCGGTCAATCACCGAACCGTGCAACGACGACGAGGAGGAATAGGATGCATGCGCTTTGCATTGCCGTTGGGGTCCCGTTAAGTTGGTCGACGAGATGCCTGATGCTGATTAATTAGCTGAGGCCCCTCTTTGAACTTTGAAACATTCGATCTGATTTTTCCTTACCTGACTTGATAAAATGCAGGTGTCTGGCTATTATTTTAGGTTCCAGCCACTTTTTCTCCAAATGGCGTTTCAGTTACTTGTATGGAGTTTCCACTTATTCTGTTATTTCTAGTACTATTTTATAGTATGTTTTTTTAGTTTTGTATGTGACGGTGAGGACAAAAACTGGCTGAAACTTTCCAAAAATTTCAGCCCCTAGCTAAACGTGCCAGAACATGGTTATAAAGACTAGTAGATGGCTCAAACCGCGATGCGAGCTACAACGGTAAAATGGAGCGTGAAGCCAGCTTCAGCCTGAAACCCCATGCTTCTCCCAAATATGACTGAAAAAAGAATCCTTCAGAAAGTCTTCTTTTGATCTCCTTGTAAGGCTCTTCTTTTCGGTAAGTGCCGCATAGCACACGATTCTTGTTGTCTACTCCTACTTGATAGTTGATGCTGATGCTATTATTCATATAATATATTCCTAGCCCTCAAAAAAATATAATATATTCCTTGCCTCACTTTACCTTATGGTCACAATAAGATTCTCGCAATGTTTTGGCGAGGATCTTCGTCTATCTGCTTGACCTTATAAACCTTTCAGTAATACATCCAAAAAATATGCTTCATACTGTTCAAGGAAGACATGCTGCAGCTGCATAATCACATCAGGTAGATTGTTACTGACCTAATTGCAAAATGCTGATCAAAGTTAGCTGACCAATGTGGCAGCCCATAATATCAGCCATGATGTTCTCTGAAGAACATACATGGCTCTTGAACAAAGTGATGGGCATGATGAACCATCTCTGCATCTCATCATGCCGGTCAGTAGCACGTTGTCCTGGTGGCGTGGAAAACAAACAGTTCACAGTGCCTGGTCTCATGCTTCTTAGTCCACAACATGTCATGATCATTGACATTACTCTGGCAGGCATGCCTTTGATTAGCACTTCTTTACAGTTACGCGTCTTTGAAAAACAATGTGAAACAAGATCTGTGATTGTGTGATACCAAAGCTTTATGGACAAAACATGGATCAACTTCCAACTTACTTTTGCATTTCCAACTATGGCTCCAACTGTTAAACTGGACAAAGAATAAAGCAATTCACAAATCACCTCCCCTCCCTAAACCCGAAACATGTATTATATGCAAGGTGGTCACACATGGTTTTTTACACGACCCGAAGCCCTCTTTGCGACTCGTTGAAATCGTCGAACGCCGTCGCGAAGGAGGCCCTCGACCTCGAGGAAGATGATCTTGCAGAGGTGGGTGACGATGTCCTGGTCTTCTTCCTCCTTGCCTTCCTGGGGCCTCTTGGGGGGCAGGAGGAGGACTCCTGTGCAGGTCTGTCTGGGAAATTAATCTCAGTTGGCAGCATAGATCTTGCTGGCTCAAAGTCTGCAGACATAAAATACTACTGGTCAGCACCTAGTAAACATGGAGGCAACCAATGGGGAAAACTGTGTAGTGCTACGCCACTACTACTGATCATTAGAAAACAGCTCAGGAAGATTCTCATGCTTATGCACATTAATGATTAGTCATGCAGATTTGCAATAACAGAGGCATGGTCTTATATAGGTATATGTTTTAATTTATATACAAATCCGTCATCGTGACACTGACAAGGTGGATCCGGTCCAGGCCCACATGTGAGTCACATACAAAGGATGTGAAACTTTTATGGTGGAAAATCAGGGATCACCCCTGAATGAAACTTTATCCTTTTTTGAATATATTTATGTCTTTTTTGGATGTTGAATATATTTAACTCTTGACAGAGATAAATGAGAGGATGCTAATTACCTGTAGAGGTCCAAGAAGTCTGTCTTGACTGCTCAGCTGTGCTCAGAGAGCCTGCAGATAAATCTTCTGATGACTTGAACTCATTCATCTAAAATGAACATTGCACACTACCCATCAGTGACAATACTAGAAGACAATAGACTCAAAATATGGTGGCATAATAAAGTCTGGTGATCTACAAGAAGATAATTTGAAAAGGCCTTCAAGTTATTTGTATGTTTACCCAGCTTGGAGATGTGTCACTGGTGCCCAACCCTATGTGAGCCACATGTTTTACATCTGTAGGGAACCCAATTTCCATCTCATGCTCCTTTTGAGCTGCAGTAGAACAACAGTTACATGTGTAAGTAGAAATTACATTCATTAATTTATGTGATGAATCATAGCCATAAACACAATACTTTGAGTAGAATTATGTATCAAATAATACACAAATGGGTCCATAGCTCAGTGGTAGAGCAATTGACTGCAGATCAATAGGTCACCGGTTCGAACCCGGTTGGGCCCTAATTGTATTTTTCTATTTTTTTTGAAGTTGTTCTTGAAATGGGAGGACCGAGGAACAAGAAAGAAAGATGGGATTATTATTACCAAACATGTGCGAGAATATCCTCAGCCCTTTGAAGATTCCTTTCATCTTTACCGCCATTTGTGAGGGCCTACACAAAGAAAAGCTCCTACAAGAATGGAGATGTCCAATAAGATCACAGATGCATCAGAACAAATGTATGCTAGGATTTAAGCTGTTCTCGCCTTCTCGGGAAATTCAGCTCTCATGTCGTGTTAAACAAAAGCTTCTCAGAGGCCCGGAACCATATACATATCCACACGACGTGTACAGAAGAACAGAAGGCAGCTTACCTCAAGATCAAAGTACTCTTAAGCTGCCCGAAGACTCTGAAAAGCCGACTTTATTTCTGAATCTTCAGAACTAGTCTCACTCTGTAGAGGAATCAAGAAAGCAAACTAGAGCCTGATGATGGTGATGAAGAACAAGGAGTTTGGTTTGGAGGGAGAAGGGAGGAAGAGGGAGCTAAATCTTCTGAGAGGGTAGCATGACGACTGCTTAAATATGGTGGCAAGTTAGTTGGATGCACTTCTTCTTTTTTTCCTTTTTTATTCTCTAGGGGCCAATTCATGCCTGCTGACAAACACCAACTTATTGCTGTTTTAGCTGTACTTGGATTGTGTTCCTCTGCTAATCATTTCCTTGTACTTTGATGTTCTACTATAAAAAAATAGGAAGCTCAAACTGTTAGTATCAGAATATTCTTAACAAGAAGTTGAATTTTATTTTCCTGCATTAGTTTCGCAGAGCTTGTTCTGGAAAAAGGCTGGCCGTTTACTACACACAACTTCGATGTTATATGATAAAAAATAGGAAACTCAAACTGTTAGTATCAAAATATTCTTAACAAGAAGTTGAATTTTATTTTCCTACATTATTTTCTTAGTAAACTGAATGCTTTGCAGAGCTTGTTCTGGAAATAGGCTAGCTGTTTTAGTACACACAACTTCAACTGTCCACTGTTAAATTCATCAAAGCTTCAGGCCCAATTAATGGTTGCCCATGTCTGTCAGATTAAGATCAGGCATGTGGCTCATGGTCCTTAATCCTAGTGCCTTGAAAGGACATTATGTAGTCTTGCTGGTATTAGGTAGCATTGAGGTATGCAGTTAAGAGCACAACCGCAACTTTGGACCATCTGAAATGGCACCCACAGCTCGTTTTGTTCTTGGTATTTCATATTGCTGAACTAGAGGTTCTAAGAGAAAGAGGATAGTGGACCTTCGGCTATGAAGTGACCTCCTTTCTTGCGAAGCAAACATCTGACCCGTTTCTTTTGCGCGTGGTGATGTGTCCCATTCCATCGATCCGAGATATGTGTCTGAAGATGATTTTCTACAAATATTTGTTCTTGATAGCTTACTTTTATGCCAATAAAACTTATATTATCTTCTTTGCTTATGTGAGTGTGCCATGACAATTTCTAACCATGCAGCATCAGAAACCAATCTCCAGAGGTTGCTTGTCTTACCAGTTCTGCAACAAATAATACCATCATTTGCAGGCTCAGCCGGAAAAAGACATCACTACTACTCTGCAAACCAGAACCTGATGTCAATGTCCACTTACAATATTTCATAACTCTCACCATTTTCTTAACTCCACGGAAGACATTTCATCAATGCAGAAATACCAGGTGTCCTTTTAGCCTAAAAGAGAAAAAAATGTAGAAATACCAGGTGTCCACCACCACCTGTCATTATGGATTGAACCTAGTGACGAAGAGCCACCGTATTTTCCCGAGTTTTTGCGGCACACAAACCCTCAATTATGACGCATATAAAATGCCGCAATGAGCTACGAACTCATCGGTGCAAGCTGAACAAGTTAACTGTTTCTATAAGGACAGAAATGGGCACAGCTAAGCACTTCCTTTTCTTATCTGATAAACTCTTTTTCGGGAGTGTTGCAGACATGTCGTGTGGATAAGCTGTTGCCTGTTGGATCGGGGGATCGGCGCAGAAACATATGTCTATGTGCATTGGTTGGCCCAGATCGGACAGGATCTGGTCATGCCTCGCACCTACCCCAATCGACACCGTTGCGGTCTGGGAGCTGTTGAGATCGTGGCATGATCGTCATGTGATCGGCGAGGAGCTGTTGCGGTCTTGGAGTTCTTCTATCCGGTCAAAAACAAAGATCCTCATGGGAGTTGAGGCTAAGCTGTTGGAGATCTTCTCGTTATCACTTATCACTTTCAAATGTTCAGGATCCGTTTTTGGGGAAATTTTTGATATGGATCTCGAGAGAAGGGTAAAGTGAAGGCTGACGAATCACGATAAGATTCCGATGGAGACCATGCGCTCCATGCGATGCTTCCTTTTTCATGTGGCAAAGGACCTGTTTTTGTTTTTGGTTGCAAAAAGACCTGTTTTGAAATAAGAATGAGGACTGTCGTGATTTGGTTTTTGTGAGGCTACCTAGCCAAGCCACACTCCGGGTCAAACCATCTTCATTTCCCCCTAGTTATCTGCCCTGTATTTTTTTTAAAAGAAGGAAACAAAAATGCCACATCCATCTCTCAATTAGTACCGTCTAAGCATAACTTCCATTCCTAAACTCTAAAACACCACCTAAATTGCTCCCTCAACGGACAAAATTATGTTATTCCCATTTCCACCCCTCAGAATGGCATTGCATATCTCCAGGTGGATTTCAAGCTACACCATCGCCAGATATTTTTTTCGCGGGAAAAACTTTCGATCTATTCATCAACTATCAAGGCAGTACAAAGAACACCAAAAGTAACAAAAATTACATCCAGGTTCGTAGACCACCTAGCGGGGACTGCAAGCATTGGAGCAAGCCGAAGGCGTGCTGCTGCCATCACCCATCCCTCACCGTAGTCGGGAAAATCTTAACTCTCCGGAGAACAAGGAGGACGCCACAAGAGTCAAGATATGATACATTAATTCCGAAGCCATAAGGAGGACACAACGTCGGGCCACAACCTTCACTGGGCGCTTATAGATTTTGCTGGTGTTCACTCCACCGGCAACGATGCAGGGGAAGGGGGGTCTAGAGGTTGTTGGTGACGCGTCAACATCGGGGCTCTCTTTGTGTCCAATGCATATATAAGGTAGGGTTCAGGGATAATAAAAGTCCACATAAATTTGAAATTTGTTTGAACTGAAATAATTGAATTCCCCTCTTCTAGAGGAACACAAAAGAAAGGTTCCCATCAGTCTGAAAAAGGCCAGTATAGATTGCTTAGATGTTCAAACTCTCAATGCATCTTCTGATACACGTGTGACACGCAAGGCGCAAGGGAGCATGGGTTTCTATTTGCAATGTACGTAGTTGCTAAGTTTTTTATTTTTGAGAATCTGTAATGTAGTTGCCAAGTAACAAAGAGCGAATTTGATGGGCCGACCCGACTCCGGCGTTGAGCGGTAATTGGCTCTCGGCGATTTTCCTCTGATGTTTTTCTTTTTTGTTTCTATACCGATTTTCTTCTTCGTAGGTTTTTATTTTCTTTCTTTTCTTTTAGTATTAATTTTCTGGTTTCCTCTTTTCTTTTTTTCATATACACGAACATTTTTTATATTACATGGATTTTTTAAATATGAATATATATTTAAAAAAATGGTTTTGCAACAACACATCTATGAATCTTCCAGAAAAATCTAGCCAACACCTTTTTTACGGATATATCCGATCCAACAGCCTTTTTTTTAGGGATAACATCCTCTGCTTTATTGATCAATAACTCGAAGTACAGGATTAACAGAAATGTCATGAGTGTGGAGCAGCCACAAATGCCATCCCTCATCTAGGTGTAGAGCATATTTAGCTAGCCTATGTGCTTCCATATTCGGAAGCCTACCTTCAAAAATGAAATTACAAGAAATAAAATCCCTAGAAGTTTCGTCGGGTCCTCCTATACAGCGCTGCAGGCGCCGGTTGCTGCAACTGGCGCTCGCAGCAGCGTCTCGGTGGGCCGGCCCACGAGCGCGCAGCGCCAAGAAAAACCCCGCAAAAAATGCGTACGCAACAGGATTCGAACTCGCGCCATCGCCCCTTTCGTACAGCAGGCTAACCAATCTACCTACTGAAATGCAAGTGAATAATTGCAGCGCGAAACCTTTAAGAACAGAAAGGTAGACGCACTATTTATTGCATGGTACACTGTAATGTTTAGAGTTTCCAATTATTTGAAAACATGTTCACATATTTCAAAAATGACGTTCACGAACATGGGAAAAAAAAGTTCACCAAAATTAAAAAATGTTCATGTGATAAAAAAATGTTCATGAATTCAAAAGAAGTCCATTACTCACAAAAACGTTCAATATATTTTGACAAAATTTGCAAACTCGAAAAGAGTTTATGAATTTCAAAAAAAGACAACATAGGTAAAAGATTGTGAGCTTGAAAAAAATTTCATCAACTTTGAAAAAAAGTTCATCGAATATGAAAAAAGTTCATGAAATTTGAAAAAGTTCGTCGAATTGGAAACAAGTGCAACGATTTAAAAAGTTCATCAAATTTGGGAAAAGCTCATCCAAATTGAAAACAAAATCATCAATTTTGAAAAAAAGTTCATCAAATTAGAAAAAAGTTCACGATTTTCAAAACCAGTTCATCAAAAATGAAAACAGTTCATCAATTTGAAGAAAAACGTTCATCAATTTGGAAAAAAATGTTAATACAAATTAAAAAAAGTTAATAGATTTTCAAAAACGTTCATCAAACTTTGAAAAAAAAGTTCATCGAATTTGAAAAAAAGTTAATGAATATTAAAACAAAGTTCATTGGGTTTGAAAAAAGTTCATCAAATTAAGAAAAAGTTCATTGAATTTGGAAAAAAGTTCATCGATTTTCAAGAAAAAAGTTCATGAATTTGAAACAAAAACATCAAACCAGGAAGAAGAAGGAAAAAATCAAAAAAAAACAGAAACGAAAAAGGAAAAAAGGAAAAAGGGAAAAGAGAAAAGGAAAAAAGGAAAAGGAAAGAAGTCATAAACAAAACCGAAAAAGTATGTAATATGACAGATCAGTGAAGTAGGCGTAGTGCTTACTGCAGCTTTGCCCGATGCGGAGGTGATGCTGGAGGTGCTCTAGTGGAGTCTAAAGGGAAGGGGAGAGGCCACGGAGCGCGAATTTAGGCGGAGGCCGGCGGCATTGCTCCAGCCATGGAGATGCAAGGAGGGCACGAGGAGGGAAGTGGGTTGGTCCAGGGGGTGCACGGGAGGGAGAGAGAGGCAAAGGAGTAGAGAGGAGGCTCGGGGGTAGCCTTAAATAGAAGGGGGCGAGGTGCACCGTGGCTCGTGCGCCGGCGAGCTTCTAGCCGTTGCTGGAGGCCACGGGGGCGCGCGTGGGAGTGTCTGGGGCGCTCGTGGGGTTGGTCTAGGGCGAGGGGAGAGAATAGAGATAGCGGGGAAGGGCCAGAGCATCGCGCGTGTGAGGCTGCCCATTGGAGCGCTCGGGCGGCCGGTGCGCGTGCGAGAGTAGGCAGGAGGAGGGAGAAGGAGGAGGGGGACAGGGGTGTAGCGTGTCGCAGACGTCGAGGCGCATCGTCTGGCGCGCTGGGGAGGCCTGAGGTGGCCGGAGGCGGTTGGAAGGGGGCGGCTACAGTACGGGTGTGCACGTAGCGCGCTCTGGAGCACGCCAATTGCATGCCAGGGCATGCCTTTGGCTTGTAGGGCGCGACCACTTGTGTCTGGGTTGTTCAGGGAGGAGTAAACAAAGGGAAGAGGGCCTTGGATGCCCTGGAAAGCCAGTAGGAGAGGAGAGAGGTTGAGGGAGAGAGGGAAAGGGGTTGTCCAGAGAGAGAAAGTGGGGTTTTACCCCTCCAATAATTGAGCTGTGGATTTGCCATTGCTACTGGAGGTGCAAGGGGACTAGTAAGGGCTGTGGTAAAAAGTTGAGGCCATGGAGAAGAGTGGAAGAGATCAAAAATGGCATTTTGGTAAAGTGTCAGAAGGTGTTTGATAATGGTTTGGGCAAAGTTGCCAATGCAACTTTTGTAAACCCTAGAAATTAGCAGAATGAACTTTCCAAGATTTAGTCATGCACATCTGTTCTCCTTGATGCACCACTTGGTGTAGTGTCATCATTTGAGGATATAAACATGTCCACAAAAGTTGAGATCAAAAGGAGAAAGTTGCCAATGTAGAGTTGCTCAAACTTGGTTCTGGACACGAATGGTTTTGGGGCACTTTGATCAAGTTAACTTGTTCTCCAACTTGTTCCATTTGGTCTAGATAAATTATTAGACCATTTGAGCATGTTCACAAGATTTGATAGCATTTGGATATGTTTGGCAATGTAAAGTCGCTCAAACTTCAAAATGGACAGAAATGGTTTTGAGGGGATTTCATGGGGTTATACTATTCTCCATGACATGATACTTACCAAGATCATCCAAAATGTCATATGTGACATGCTAGAATTTTCTTGGAATTTTTGGAGAATATTGCCTTTGTAAATATTTCAAAAGCTTGAAATATCCAGAAAGGGTTTTTGAGGGGTTTGACCAATATTTTGAACATGGCCATGTGTTGAAACTCTTATATATGGATAATATATGTCCACTGAGTTTCCCTAAATTTTCAAAAAATATTTTTAAAGCATTAAAAAATAATATTTTTTTCCCTATTAAAGACCATTTCTGGCCTTAAGAAAAAGCTTTTAAATAAAATAGGAAAATAACTTTTAAAATTATATTTTTGTGTTTTAGGGGAATCCTATATATAATAGGTTTCAAATATACCTTTTGAAATATTTTTCATACCCCAAATCAAGTACTTGCAGTGCAAACCTCAATTCAGGGGGTTTGGAAAACTAATTTTTGAAAATACTTTTTGGCCAAATTATTTTTGTAAGAAAATACTATGTTGCTCTATACACATGGCATGATCATTGGGAAAGGTTTTTGGATCAAGGGGAAGGGAGTATAAGAGTTGGAGGATTTATTTTATTTTTAGAACACTTGCAAACAACAGACAAAAACCAATCAAGGCAAGGTCCAAAACACTCAAAAGTTTTTGTCAAACCACATTTTATCATGATTGTTAGCTTAAGTGTAGTGGCATGAAAATCAGGGTGTGACAAACCTACCCCCCTTACAAGAATCTCGTCCCCGAGATTCCCAAACTAGGCGTGGAAAGTGATACAGAAACTTGGATCTGGGGTAGTCTTCAAGTCCTCATGTTGCTTCTGCTTCCGTGTAGTGCTCCATTGAGCTTGAAGTACTTGATGGTGTGGCTTCGTGTATGACGCTCTTCTTGATCCAGGTTGCTAATGTGTAGCTCGCGGTAGGTTAGATTGGGCTAGGGGTCGATGGCTCGGTGATCAATGTCCTTATTAGTGCTCGGGCTAGCTAGGAAGTTGGAAACACTTCCGGGGTTGTGATGCATGGAAAGCGTTGTGCACATCAGGTAACTCAGGTGGCAACTCCAGCTGGTAACTCTCTTCTCTTCGTCTCGTAGTGATCTCAGAGGGGGTTGTTAAATCTTGGAGTGATCTCGAAGGGGTCGATGAATCTTGGTGTGGGTCTCCTTGTCATGGAAATGCTTGGTTCCTTAGAGAGGAGTGACTTGCAGATACACCTGGTCTTCGACGCGGATGTTTACTTCTTGATGATGGTGGTAGATCTTCCTCCTTGGCATGGCGGTCTTCAAATATTCCTGGACTAGCTGAACGGCTCTTCTTCCGTCTTCAGGTGGACAAGTAGGTCACCAAATGATGATGAAAACTATCTTGTCTAAGCACTCCATGAAGACTTTGTTCACGGGGTACATAAAGTAGGCTGGGGAATTAGTGGTGGTCTTGTTGAGTGTGGGCCAAGGTGGTTCTAGATCTAGTGTCAAGGCCCTAAGGTCCTGATCTGACCATGTTGTAGCTTGGTAGGGCTTAAGGGTTTCAAGGATTCTAGTGTGCGAGTGAACATTTATCATCTTATCTTTAAGCACGGTTTCCGAGATGCCAATAGTCTATCTAGTCCTTTAAACAAATCACATCATATCACCGATAGCATCATTTTGCATAGGTCAACTCCAATCATCACTCATGTGATTCATATCCTCATGGCTCCCGAGAGGATGTCTAACAAAATCATATATGTCTACAATCCCCAAACTCATATGTATGTCTACCCCTAAAAATCCATAGGCAGAACAAATAAGCTGCTAAGCTAGAACGTGACAATCCAAGTGCTCAGCCTGTTCTTCCAAGGTCTAAGATAAAGCATCTCTATCCTAAGGAAACACGTCGTATGCCACTCCAAAGTCTTGTTTCCTTTTCTATGAATCAACTCCAACAACCTGTTAACTTCCATTAATCACTACATAATCCATTAATTCTACAAATCCAACGCCTATGCTAGTGTTCCACATGATCTCCTAAAGTCCCTATAATCCCCAATACTTGAAAGGGCTGCCTTACTATAGTCAGTCCACCAATTTCCGTTATTGTGATCTAGTAATACTCCAAGGTCAAGCTCATAAAGATCCCTAAATCAACTCCAACAATTAACCCAATCTCCTAGTTTATTGTCCTCCAAGAAACATGGTATCATGATCGAGATCATCAATCTAAATCCAATTTACTCCGAACCATGTAGACTCACTCATCATCTATACTCAACTAGAATTACCTATTTAAATCCAAATCTCATGTCCAACGAGAATTCCTACATGCTTCCCAAAGTCATTATCATAATGTCAACTATCTCCTATCAATATCCCCTGGCTAAGTCAAATCCTCATACTTCCAAGAATTCAGCTTGCGATCTTAATTGTCCCACTAAATCGGGCGCCATTTTTGCTGTTTGAAACAGCATAGATGGGCCGGCCCAGCGCAGGAGCGCTTCAGGAGCCCGTTTGCGGAATGCACGTTAACGGGCGCCTGAAGCGCCGAATAGGAAATGCCAGTTTCGTCTATCTCCTTCACAATCGATGCAATAGGGGCCCATGGTGCCGTTGTGGATGTCCATTACTACTGTTTTACTTGAGTGGCCGCTATCTGGGCTGGCCCATGAACAGGATTCTCCCGGAGGAGGAGCAATCTAATGGGCCCACCTCGCCCGTTGAATGGGTCGCATCTCACATGCACTACTATTTAGGCCCATATAAGCCGTGCTGCTCTCGTCCTTTTCTCCCGTCTCGCTCCCTACCCCAGTTCCTCCACCATTCCATTCCCCAAACCGTGGCCAGGATCGTCGTCGTCCTTCTCCTCCTCGCCAAGGTGCGCGCTCTCCTCCTCCCCCTCCACCCGCCTCGCCACGTTCTCGATCGGATGTTTGACGATCTGCTCGTGTGACTCGAAACCGCGGCGACGTGATGCGATGCGCATGCATGCCGTCCGCGCGCGCGGTTTGTACCTTGTTGGTTCATAGGCGAGGCGTGACCTAACCTATCGCGTGATACGTGGATCGCCGCCTGCGTCTGGGATCTAATCGACATTGGTTCGACGACCCCCGGCGCCGGCCTGTAGGAGCTTAGCCGCTGGGCCGCTGGTACGTTTCGTCCGTGCGTGATTTCTGACCGTCTGGACACGCATGGGATTAGAGGTGCCATGCATCCGTGGTGCGATCTCAGCTCCTTGGAGATTAGAACGGGCCGACACATTTTGATTTGGAATGGCGTTGTCAGTCTGTTATTGGTTACATGACGACACGCTGACAGAGCAAATGGTGGATGCGGGGTGTGCAATTGTTTGTGTCCAAGTCGCAGAAGCGTAATCTTTGAATATATGTTGGCATTTTGCTGGACTGAATTTCATTTTGTAATGTGTGACTGGTTCATTTCATACTTAGCACTCCTTTTTCTTTCCGATCTGACGATATAAGGTTCAGTCATGACACCAGCCCTTGATATCATGGATTATACTCCAATTTCCTGTTATATGCTTATTACTTATTAGTTCTATCTCAATATTTGCATAAGACATTATCGTTTGAAACATTTTGCTACAAGATGTCATAGCTCCGTTTCGTGTGATGCACTGATGCAGATGACGGAACCACCATTTTTGCCACGTGAGAGGCTTTTTAAGCAGCAGCAGTATTTCCAGAGCTTGAGCAAGCACACTCACCTGAAAGGGCGTTACGATGCGATCACCTCCGTCGGCATCCCCCTTGCGCTTGCTGCATCGAGCCTATTCATGATTGTAAGAGTTTTGTCTGTTCATGATTGCAATCTCTGTTCTTGTTTCCGTCTGGCCAGTGATCTGTATCTTGTGCAAACAGGGCCGTGGTGTCTACAACATGTCTCACGGAATTGGGAAAAAGGAGTGACCGTCAGTGGCTTCGCTGCTGGGTCAGTACTTTGACATGGGAGCGGTTCTTAATTTGAAAGGATTTTGCTGTTCGAAGGTTATGAGCCCGTGACGTCTTTTTTAGTTGCACAAATAATGCCATCAAAGCTCCATCTGTGGGCACATTTCTAGTTCTCCTTTCGTTGGTTCTTGTGGGCACCTGGTGTCAGCGAACCGATACTGAATTGACAGCAACAAGGTCCAATTATCGGCAATGTTGCTATGTGTTCTCTTTTAACCTGTGGTATACTCGTACAAGTCTTTCAGGCGATCATGGTGTACTTTATGTTTTTCAAGTCGGGAGTGCGCATGCCCGGTGATAACCAGCCCTGGGCCCTGACCTCGGCCTTGTAGATGGGCCAACTGGGCCTACCCCCATACCCCTTCGGAAAAAAAAAAGTAATATGAAGATATACAGATAGAAAAACGCAGGATTTTCGCTAAAAAACGCAGGATTTTTTTGAACATGGTATAGACGCAGGCGCTCATACATACGTACATATAAGCACCCCATGAATGCACGCATGCACACCCTACCTCTATGAGCACACCTGAAAGACTAAGCCATGACATCATCTTGAGATCGACGAAGTCGCCACAGACGTTGTCGTAGTCGACAGGAAGGTCTCCTTCCACATAAAATTCCGTGGGATGCCAAAACGCAGAATCGTACAATGATTATCAATGGATGGTGCACGGGAAAAAACACAGGAGCTTTAGAGGATCGAGAAGAGAGAATAGGGAGATAGTGTGTGAAGATGCATTGGGCTTCTCCAAAGAAAAATTAAAAAGGGGTTTGAGCTCATGTTGATATACCTATGGAATGAGGGGCATGCAAATGGATTCCATAGGAATTTAAGAACTACAATCCTATGATTCAAAGGTCTTCCTTAGGATTCAAATCCAAAATTCCACAAAAATTCTTCAATCCAAAGGGACCTTAACTGGTTATACTTTAAGTGGTAGTGTACACCAGTAAAATTTGTCACTCATTCCCACTAAATGTTGCCATCGGACCAACGGAATGTTGGTCAGCCAGTCAACCCGACAAAATGTTTTCCTGGTTTATATAGGTTCTAGAAGGTCCTAAACAGGTCATTTGTTTTCCTTTCTTTAATGTTTCTTATCTACTGGTTTACTTCTTATATTATGGGTTTTTTTGTTTTACTATTTACATTTTGCTCATTATTATTTTTCTGATTTTCTTTTTCATATTTTTTTCTTTCGGGGTTTTCTTTTATTTTAAAAAAGTTTATGTTCTTCACTAAAAAATGTCCACTAAGTTTCGCCATTTCAAATATAATTCAAGATTTTTTTCCTAAAAAATGGCTATGGTTTTCTATATATGTGCAAGCAAGAAAAACCTGAAAGAAAAGAAAACCACACCGGAGACCGAGGACGCTCCCTAAGGAACGCATGCGCTGAAATGCTGAAAGTACTCTGATGTCACCTAAAGGGGGTGAATAGGCGTTTTATAAAATTTTACGGATTTGGCTTTATCCTAATCCGAAAATTAAACTAGGCGGATACTTTTCAAGCACAAATCCTAAATAGACTAGCTCAACTAAGTACATCAACAACTTATTCTAAAAAAGATATATGCAGTTATGGAAACTAGGAATCAGAAGTAGGCAATACAAGTTTATAGTGATATGGAAATTAATGATAAAAGCAAGCACAAGTAAGCAATACAAGCTTACACAAGTTATATCAAAAGATATGATAATGAATGATACAAGCTAGCAATCTATATCAATAGTAGAAAGTATGAATTAAGAAAAGTAAAGGGACAAGACACAATGGATATGTTCGCGAAGTTCAAGTATCCACCGATACAATAGTCTCCGTTGGTCGGGTGGTTGCTACCACGAAGGCACACCAACACCACACAGTCTCACTTTCATCTCCTTGAGATATCACCACAACGTGTGATATGGCTAGCTTCTTCCTCCACTCTAAAGATGGCAAGCTCCAAAACCACTTCACAAACCCAACAAAATTAACTCGGGCCTCTTCACAATCTCCACAAATGGGTCACCGACAACAATCCACCAAATTGTCTAGGAGCGGTGGCTCCAAGAGTAACAAGCTCACGAGCTCACACTCGAACAAATTGACACGATGAGCTAAAACCAATTCAACAAATACAAAGCAAGAAATACATGCATCCACCAAGATGATGATACCTTCTCAGTCAAGCTTGGAGACGGCACCGTGGGCTGCGACAGTCGCTTCATGCTTGGAACCGACAAGAGGGCCTCCATCACGATGAACTATTCATGGTTTCGCAACCAAATGAACATCCACGAAGGTGCCATCCACGCCTTCCATTTTAAGGCAAGGCGCCGCCTCTCTTTCATTGTCCATCGTCTGTAGACGCGACACCGCTAGTCGCAGCTACCGCCTATACATATGATCCATCATGATCCGACGGACTCTGCCTCTCTTTTGGAGATCACACGCCTTTTTGAGAATGTTAGACTTTGATTTCAATCTATGGTTGTGCTCTGTGATTCAGCTTGTAAGACTACCATCTCTCTGTTAATATAGACCCATTACCCTGTTTTGCTTGCTCTACTTTATGTAGGTCGCATGTTTACTGTCTCGGTGATACTTTTGCAATAAGTTACTTCATTCAAGGGCACACTGTTGATGCCATACAAATTATCAAATTTGATCCACCTGGAGATGATGCGCTTATGTGCCAAAAGTGGACATTTGAACAAGATTAGCAACATTCAAAAAATGTTGGGGTGTGGTTGTGGGGAGGTGGTGAGGTAGGGTAGTGTTTCTATTGTGTGCCAAGTAGAGCGGTTAGGAACTAATAGAAGGTTTTTTAAAACTTCAAAGTTAAGTTTGTAGAGCAATTTATGGCCAGAGGCCAACAGTGCTAATTCCTGATTACATTTCTTATGTTTACACCTTACAGCCCGCCCTTCATATCAATGATTATATATAACCCGTTACACTTCTCAGTTCTTTCCGAAGATTTGCTACTCTTTTTTTTCCACCTTGCCACATGTAGTCTTAGTTTCTTTTCTTGTGATGCACTAATGTAGATCACAGAATAGCCGTTTTTGCCACGTGAGAGGCTTTTTAAGCAGCAGTAGTATTTCCAGAGCTTGAGCAAGCACACTCACCTGAAAGGGCACTACGATGCGATCACCTCCGTCGGCATCCCCCTTGCACTCGCTGCATCGAGCCTATTCATGATTGTAAGTTTGGAGCTTTGTCTGTTCATGATCATGATTGTAACTCCCCCGCAAAAAAAATCATGATTGTAACTGTTTTTCCTGTTCTTGTCTTCGTTTAGCCAGTGACCTGTATCTTGTTGTGTGAACATGGTCATGGTGTCTACAACATGTCTCACGGAATCGGGAAAAAGCAGCGACCGTCAGTGGCTTTGTTGTTGGCTCCGTACTTTGACATGAGCGGTTCTTTGAAGGATTTTGTTGTTCCAAGGTTGTATGAGCCCATGACGTCTTTTTTAGTTGCACAAATAATGCTATCAAAGCTCCATCCGTGGGCACATTTCTAGTTCTCTTTTCGTTGGTTCTTGTGGGCACCTGATGTCAGCGAACCGGTGTTGAATTGACAACAGCAATCAATGTTCAACTATCGGCAATGTTACTACTTTGTAAAGTCTTTATAAATAATTAATAAGGTGAGCACATGCATCGCCCAGATGCGGGGTAGGTCCTCCTTTTCTAAAAAACAAACTATCGGCAATGTTGCTATATGTGTTCTCTTTTAACCTGTGGTATACTCGCAACAAGTCTTTGAGGCGATCATGGTGTATTTTATGTTCGATCTGTATGCAAGCTAGTTCATGCACATTTCAAGCTTAAGCGCTGTTGGGCCCAGTTCAGTCTTGCACGAGCCTGTGGACACCAAATATATGACGTTTAAGCAGTTCAAAATATATTTCATAATCTTTTTTAAACAACTACAACAGAGTCCCATCAACAACTACAGCAGGTAACGATAACATCAGTAACTAGATCTAGAGCTCCTCGTCATCGCCATCGTCGTCATACTCGACAAAGGCCTGTCCCGCGGCTATATCGTCGTCGTCGTCATCGTCATACTCAACAAAGGCCTGTCCCGTGGCTTCATACTGCCGAAGGATGTCCTCCTCGCAGTCCCGCGCCGCCTGCAGGGACTTGAAGAGGGAGACAGCAGAACGGCGATAAGCCTCGCGGAACTCAGGGTCGAGTGTGGTCAAGCTGTCGTTAAGCTCGTGGTCAACCGGGCGGATGGGCTTGCGGGGCGGGAGCGTCAGGAGCGAGTCGATGCACTCCTGGCTGACCAGCTCCATCTTCCTCCCGTTCTTGAAGACGAACACTCTCCCCTTGTCGCTCGCTCCAGCCTCCGGCGCCTTCTCGGCTCCCGTCACCGCAGCCTTCGATTCCGCGAGATCCGACTTGCTGAAGTCCATCGCCTCCTTGAGATGGATGTGTGGCCGCGGCTGTTGGATTGTGGTGAACATAGAGCGGGTGCGGGGTTATTTATAGCCTCTCATCCTGGTACGGAGTCGGCCGGGATCGCATGTCTTTGAATTCCGCTACGTTCTCTGTCTCCGATCCGGCTCGGGAGTCCGGAGTGCGCACGCCCCTGGACCCTGACCTCGGCCGTTGTAGATGGGCCAACTGGACCTACCGCCATACCCCTCCAAAAAAAAATTGTAATTTTTTTAGGTGAAAAAAACCGGATGATTGAGATGTCACATATCGTGAAATCCTGTGGGATGCCGAAACACACAATGAGTGTCAATGGATAGTGCACGAGAAAAAAACACAGGAGCTTTAGAGGATTGAGAAGAGAGAATAAAGAGGTAGTGCGTGAAGATGCATTAGGCTTCTCCAAAGAAAAATTAAAAGAGGTTTGAGCTCATGTTGATATACCTATGGAATGAGAGGCATAGGAATGGATTCCATAGGAATTTAGGAACTCCAATATAGGATTCAAAGGTCTTCCTTAGGATACAAATCCGAAATTCCACAAAAATCCTCCAATCCAGAGTAAAATTGGTCACTCATTCCCGCTAAATGTGGCAATCGCAACAAGGGGAGCGTTGGTCAGCCAGTCAAACCGACAAATGTTTTCCTGGTTTCGATAGGTTCTTGAAGGTCCTAAATAGGTCATTTGTTTTCCTTTCTTTCATGTTGCTTATCTACTGCTTTACTTCTTATATTGTGCTTTTTGTGTTTTATCATTTATATTTTGCTCATTATCATTTTTCTGGTTTTTTCATATTTTTTCTTTTATTTTGAAAAATTGTATGTTCTTAACTCAAAAAATGTTCACTAAGTTTTAAAAATGTTCATGAAAGTTTTAGAAAAATGTTTGCCATTTTCAAATATAATTCAAGATTTTTTTTTCCTAAAAATGGCCATGTTTTTTTATATATGTGCAAGCAAGAAAAACCTGAAAGAAAAGAAAACCACACTGGAGACCGAGGACGCTCCGTAACGAACGCATGTTATATTTTTTTTTGAAACGGAGGCAAAAGATTTGCCTCATCCATTAACGGAAAACCGGTCGAAAATCGTCACAATCCGCTGAGCGGCACACATAGAATACCCCATACACCCCTCTCTGAAGAGGGCCTCGTCGAGCTAGCACACACGTGTCATCGTCATCACTTCTCCTCTAGCGGCGTCATCGCCATCCCTAATCCCCGAGCAAACGACTCCGACTTCACCGTAGACGAGCATCAACACAACCCACACCATAGAGGTCATGTGAAGACAAATGAAGCTCCGCACCAAAACTCAGCCACCCGCGTCGAGGACAGCGCAACTCCGACTCTGACAGAGAGCTACGAAGAAGAAATATGCAAGGTTGGCGCCATGAAAGACCGCCGAACAGACCACCTGCTACTCGTCATCATTGCCACAGGGGCCCCGCCTCCTCAGTTCTGACTTCACAGTAACAAACGGGCTAAGGCAATCCCACGAACACGCCGAAGAAGAGCCGACTAACACAACCATTGCCGTGCCTCCGACCTCGCTCACCACCGCCATCGTTGCCACAGAAGCCTCGCCACAAACTCACCACTCTGGCACACCCGCCACTAGTCCCTCCAACTGATCCCCACCTCCAAAGACGAAGCCCTCAAGAGGGGCACGACGCATGACGCCGCCATCGTCCGATCCATGAATGCACGGATCTGAGGTTTCCCTCGGAGTAAGGGTCGGTAGGGAGATTGATGCGAACGTCGACAGAAAAACGACGGTGAGAACAATTTCTCAATCTTTCACAGTACAAATCAGTTTATATATAGCAGCCAGACAACAATCTAGAATTAGGTTTTACCAAGATGCAAACCCAACCAAACAACAAGCGAACCCCACGAAGGCCGGAATCATCTGGACGATCTTTAGTAGATCACGTGTAGCAATTGGAGCAACTCTCCAATCCACACGCACAAGAACAAACCACGATGGGTTCTCAACAGAAGCAATACCACAGAATTGGCCGCCGCCACATCTCGGCGATTTTATGGTTTAATTAACTCCAAAAACCTCCTCCTGATACACGGCCAGCTGGCCCTTTTAATAGTGCACGCAGGCACAAGGTACAACCGACCTGAACTCCTTTTATACGGGCCGAATACTAATTGGACTCCAACCTAACCATGGCCACGGTCTGCTAGTAGTACTAATCCAACTCTCCTAAATAATCACTAATTAAATAATTTAAAAATACGGCACACTGATCACAAAAGGCCAAAACAACTAGTACTACTCCCTTACACGCTCACGTAGATGGGTTTGCATGCATGGAGTTCTAAATTGTGGATCGGCGTCCTCTGCTCCATCAAGCTCAACATGCCCATTAGAAATACGTGTTGTCATCTTGCCACAACGTACAAAGTTGTCTCTCAATTCAATTTGTTGATTGCCTTCATGCCCAACAGTAGCTTCTTTCGGTTTCTTTTTCTCATTGCGCTTGGCAGGAATTACATACTTTTCTGTCCTTCTCTGGTTGGTGTTATTGACCATACTTTTGGCGATAACACATGAGGTCACATCATCCTCCCTTCCTTGAAAGAAAACTATCCTCGGTTTGGACCTATACTTTGCTGATTTTTTCTTGAACACTTCAACAGTACACTTTATATTGTTTGCATCCTTGGGAAGAATAGCATAGAACTCACCCTTATGCATAAAAGTATACTTGTTTGTTCGCCCATGATGAAGAGCGTTAACATCATGCTGCCATGGACGCCCCAAAATAAGGTGACAAACATGTAGTGGCATAACGTCGCATTCCACCTTATCAACATAGCCATCAACAGAAAAAGGCACCTTCACCCTATGTGTTACCTTCACTTTGCCCACATCATTTATCCACTTCATATAGTATGGTTTTGGGTGCTCCCATGTTGACAAAGAAAGAGACTCCACCACACCCTTGCTAATCATGTGGCTAGCACTGCCGCCATCAATTATCAGTTTGCAAACCTCACCCTTGATGATACATGCAGTTTGAAAAATACTCCGCCGTTGTCCTTGTTCAACAATGGTCTTGTCATCTCGCTGGACCTTATGTGCTAGCAAACTCTCCATATCAGGATCATCTTGAGGATAACATAGTATGGTATCACCATGACCTCTTTCAATTCCATCCTCTAACTTAGGCGTCTCATCTTCAGATTCTGAAATATATTCCGCATCAACAAGTAGAACCCTTCGTTGATTGGAACATTCATGCTTCATGTGTCCACGTCCTCCACACTTGTGGCAAATAATATTACGATGATGAGATGATGACGCATTAGATGAAACCTGAGAAACCTCCTTTGGCGCAGCCGCCACTTTGCTCTGTTCAATGCCTCCCGACTTATAAGAAGGAGTCGGTTTAGCACTAAACCCACCATCAATAGGAGAAGAACCACGTCGCCCACTGTAAGTTGGACGAGTCTCTGAAGCTTGCTTCTCCAATACCCAACGTTCAGCACGCTCCGCTTGATGAAGCAACTCATGAATATCATTATATTGCATTAAATCAACACGGTCGCGAATCTTTTCTTCTAACCCCTCAAAGAAACGTACCATGGTCGCCTCCGCAGACTCACGCACAGCTGTACGGATCATCAAAACTTGCATCTCCTTATAGTACTCATCAACTGTTTTCGTACCTTGCACTAGACGATGCAGTCTACTATGAAGCTGGCGAGTGTAGTAAGCAGGCACAAAACGTTCCCTCATGATTCGCTTCATGTCAACCCATGTCGCTGGTCGCTCATTAGTACGATTCTTATTATCCCACCATACAAGAGCATACTCTGTAAATTCCATAGATGCAACACGAACCTTCTTCTCTTCGGAGTAGTTTGACCGTCAAAAATCTGATTTACGCGCATCTCCCACTCCAAATATTTCTCCGGGTCAGCACAACGTCCCGAGAATTCAGGTATGGTTATCTTGATTCGACCCAAACCATCATCCTCGTGGGCACCATTGCGGCCATAGTCACGGCCCCGCCCAGCATGGCGATGAGCCCCAGCATCATGCCGTGGTCGGTGAGGTAAGCCTCCACGGGCATCGAAATCCTCAGAAAAATCACCATCATCGTCATTGTTGCGGTCACGACGTCGTCGTCGTGAGCGGGACTGTCGGGGTGCCACATCTCTCGCCCGAAGGCGCTGAACTGCTGCGGTGAGCCGATTAAGACTCGCAGTCACCACCTGTAGACTATCAGTGCGTTGTCGGTCGCTGGCAGTCAAACGCTCGTTCAACCTGTCCTCGACGCCAACAATATTTGCAGACAATTCCTCAACCCTTGTCCCAAGCTTCTTGTTCGCTCCCTTGATCGACATCAGATGGATACGTAAATCATCACTTATATTCAGATCCTCCGGAAGTTCATCGCCCTCCTCATGATCAGATTTCTCATGCTGCGAGTTCACCATCTTTCAAACAATTGAATCAAATAGCCGAGAAAAAAAATTGTACTGTGATCAACCTTGCTCTGATACCACTTGATGCGAACGTCGACAGAAAAACGACGGTGCGAACAATTTCTCAATCTTTCACAGTACAAATCAGTTTATATATAGCAGCCAGACAACGATCTAGAATTAGGTTTACTAAGATGCAAACCCAACCAAACAACAAGCGAACCCCACGAAGGCCGGAATCACCTGGACGATCTTTAGCAGATCACGTGTAGCAATTGGAGCAGCTCTCCAATCCACACGCACAAGAACAAACCACGATGGGTTCTCAACAGAAGCAATACCACAGAATTGGCCGCCGCCACATCTCGGCGATTTTCTGGTTTAATTAACTCCAAAAACCTCCTCCTGATACACGGCCGGCTGGCCCTTTTAATAGTGCACGCATGCACAAGGTACAACCGACCTGGACTCCTTTTATACGGGCCGAATACTAATTGGACTCCAACCTAACCATGGCCACGGTCTGCTAGTAGTACTAATCCAACTCTCCTAAATAATCACTAATTAAATAATTTAAAAATACGGCACACTGATCACAAAAGGCCAAAACAACTAGTACTACTCCCTTACACGCACACGTAGATGGGTTTGCATGCATGGAGTTCTAAATTGTGGATCGACGTCCTCTGCTGCAACAAGCTCAACATGCCCAATAGAAATACGTGTTGCCATCTTGCCACATCGTACAAAGTTGTCTCTCAATTCAATTTCTTGATTGCCTTCATGCCCAACAGTAGCTTCTTTCGGTTTCTTTTTTTCATTGCGCTTGGCAGGAATTACATACTTTTTTGTCCTTCTCTGGTTGGTGTTATTGACCATACTTTTGGCGATAACACATGAGGTCACATCAAAGATGAGCACTGCATCACGACAACGTCTTCAAGAAGGTCACGACGCCCACGAGCGCCGCCGTCTGCCGGCTCCGGCCAAAACCAGAGTCAAAGCTTTCGCTCGGTGTAGTAGCACAATGCCCTGACCAAACCAGCTGAACCTCCAGCAATGCATCACCACCCACAGATCAGCTTGTCGATGAAGAACGGCTAGGAGCCGCCGCAGCAAGCGTCCAGCCATCAAATCCAGCCGCCAAGCCTGATCCGACCACAGCTGGCCGGATCCAAGGCCTCCCATCGCAGACTGAGCCACCGCGGCCTGCCAGCACCATGCGGATGTAAGCTATAGTGGAGCGCCGCCCGAAGATCCAGCCGCGCCGTAGCCCACACCTGCGCCAATGCGCGCCCAGCGATGCACCTCCAAGCGCCAGACGTGAAAACGCGGCCCTCGCGTCCGCGCCCAGCCACCCCTCTGCTGCCGTGCAGCTCCACATGGCGGACGCCTCGTCGCGTCGCCCAACGGCCAGATCCGAGCCGCCCCGGGCCGCCTCGCACCTCGCCCGCGGCGCACCACCCCTGGGCCTCTACGCCGCGCGCCGCCCAGAGCCTTCACACCGCACGCCCATGCCTTGCCCATACCCACCGCCGGCAGCAGCCGCCGACGCCAACCCACATCCGCCTCGGGGAAGAATCACAGCCGAGCTCACGGAATCCGACGCGACCATGCCGCTGAAACAGCCGCGCCGCCGCCGCGCCGCCCGGGCTTTGCCCGGGGATGCCCTCCGGCGGCGGCGAAGGGAGGTGGGGAGGTAGGGAAGGTCTGCCGGCGATTGGATCTGGGCGCCCTGGTGCGGCCGCAGGAGCCGCACGGGAGCGATGTCCGTCTCTTCTAGTAACTACTCTTCGCTCTACGTGGAGTTCAAGTGTTATCACGAAGGCACACCAACACCACAAAGGCTCGCTTTCTTTTTCTTGAGATATCACCACAACGTGTGATTGCCAACCAATATGGCTAGCTTCTTCCTCTACACTAAAGATGGGCAACCTCCACGACCATTTCACAAATCCAACGAAATTAACTCGGGCCACTAGTATATATCATATGAACAGAATTTGCAGTGGATCCCATTGCTTGCTCTCTTAGTTTGTAGTAAACAACAGCTGAAATATACATATTTATAAATCGAGCTGGTTAAGAGGCCGACATTGTTCAAAAAATAGGGTGACACTCTCCATTGATCTTATCCAAGAGGTTTCTAAAAACGAACAGATAGTGAAGGACAATTGAACCCAGTTTTCACCCACTTATAGGTTTTCGGCACATGAATTTGTTTTCGTTCCATGCAAATTAAGAGTGTGTGGGGCCAAAAAAAAAGTAAATTAAGAGGTGGAGGCAAGTGAGAGTTTATGGGTGTGTTCCCGCAAAAAATAAAAAAGTGTATGCGTGTGAATTAGACGTTTTCCGTTGGAGTGTATAGCTCAATTGAACCAAACATACCATTGGTCTAGCTTAGCATTGAATATAGTTTTCTAGAACGGTCCTAGTTCTTCCCTTGGTTAAAATTTGGGATGATAGAGAGAAGGGTGCTAGTTCATCTCTGATACGAGCAGAGTACTTAACTTTGAAGCGAGCTAGTGAACCGAGCACACAATAAAGTACTTACTCCGTACTTACGAGATAAGGCTTGTATGACGCAACAATTAGAACACATACTCCATGCAAATAACAACAGCGCATACCAAACCATAGCCAGCAAGCAAAGGCAATCATATCCACGAACGGAAGTAACATAATCCACTTTTTTGTTGAAAATAACCATGCTGATAAATCTACAGAACATATCTTCTAATCAGTTCCACATTCACACGAAGACTTTAACTCATGAGCCACAAAGCGCTTGAGATTGACAGCATGCTCCTGCACTCTATCCTGCAGTATGAACATATGATACACTCATTAAGCTCAGTTAAGCAAAAAAAAACATCATAAATGCAACTTCTTTGCACAAGTGTCAGTTCTTAAGTTAATAAATCTAGTTTTGTACGATTGTAGGCCTTCAAATTTGAAGGAAGCTGCCATTCGCCATCAACATATATAGGTTGGCAGATTGCATCCCCTTTACCAAACCTTGGCACCACATCAGGAAAAATGAAACTCGGGGAAGAGTGAATAGTGTTGCTTTTATCTTAGGAATACGAGAAAAAGGAAAAATTACACTGTGTACTACATGCGCTGGCATCCACAGGAGCATGTCAGATTCACACCTTGGCTACTACATGTGTGAAAAAAATAAGATTGTGAATCCAGTGTGTGGAACTTTCCAATGGAAAACCATACAGTTATGAGCAGCATCAACACCTCAACAGTCATATCACATAATAATGGAAGGATTGCCCTGATGCACATCTATAAAAATATTTAAAATGGACCGTGGCACAAATCAATTGAAAATGAAGATGTCATGATATTTGCTCGCCTATGTGTTACAGAAAATGGAACTATATTTCGACGAATACCAACAACAGAAAATCTGGATGTCTCATCGGTAACTGAACTTAGAAACTGTACAACGTTATCATACACAATGATCTGATCAGATACCCTAGCAGAACTCTGACAGATAAATTAATTAATAGGACTAGCACGTATGATGGAAGCTTCCAATTGTTAAAGGAAACACAACAACATTAATCGTAGCACATCCACATAAAACAAGCATGTATATACTACATATTCATAAAACCTCTATTTTCACCAAGTTGTGCATATATATAAGATGGTATTTGATATATTGGTACAAATTAATATCCAGATTCAGTCAAGCATACACACATAGCCATTGGCTAGCAAGAAGAAATAGAGTTGAAGGCAAAGACAGCATCACATACATGGAGGCAATTGAGTGCCAAGTTTAGCCACTTCCTTCTTCAACCACAAACCACGGAGTCTTGATTCATAGCATAGAAAAAACTCTCGACTTGATGCATCCTTCAAAACATCGGAGGCAAGGACCTTGATCTCGTCGGATACATCATCCATGCCATGCAACACCTCCATGCACCTTGAGATTGAGTATTGTTGTCCTTTATTTGACGCTTTCTGTTCCATGGTTTCTTCAGTGCTTGGTATCGATGTGGTTCCCTTATATTTCTTATTGGGTCTTCCACATTGTGATCCACCATTTCCACTCCCTGATTTGGCATGATCTTCACTTTTTTGCTCGAAGGAAAGTACTGGGGCCTCGTCATCATCATTGTCAATAACAGGATTTGTAACCGAGGGCGTGTTCTTCACAGAGGTAGTTGCCCTCCTGAACGATAATGGGGCCTTGACATCATCATTGTCAAACAAAGTAGGATTCGCAACCGAGGGCCGGTCCTGCACAGAGATAGTTGCCCTCTCGAAGGATAACAAGGGCCCATGTTCTTCACCAGCACTCCTGAAGGATAAAGGGGCACAAATATCAGGATTCACAAATGAGTGCCTGTTCTTGACAGAGGTAATTGCCCTCTTGAAGGATAACCGGGGCCCGTGTTCTTCACCATCCCTCCTAAAGGATAATGGGGCATTGTCACCAATGTTGCCGAAAATATCAGGATTCACAAATGAGCGCTTGTTCTTCAGTACAGAGGTACTTGCCCTCTTGAAGGATAACCAGGGCCCATGTTCTTCGCCAGCCCTCCTGACGGATAATGGGGCATTGTCACCAATGTTGCTGAAAGTATCAGGATTCACAAATGAGCACCTGTTCTTCAGTACGGAGATACTTGCCCTCTTGAAGGATAACTGGGGCCCATGTTCTTCACCAGCCCTCCTAAAGGATAATGGGGCATCGTCACCAATGTTGCCGAAAATATCAGGATTCGCAATGGAAGGTATGTCTTTCATAGTACTGACAGTCGTATTTGCCCTCTTGAAGGATAATGGGGCCTTGCCCTCATCATCATCACTGTCCAAAAAAGCAATTGCCACCTGGGAGGTTTCTTCTGCAGATCGGGAAGTAGACATACCTGCGAGTTCAGCTCAGCCGTGTGAGCAAACAGCAGGTGAAACACTCTACCAATTCGGAACAAACGTACTACTCCCTCCCTCCGTCCCAAAATTTGTGTCTTACGTTTGTCTAGATAAGGATGTATCTAACACTAAAATGTACTCCCTCCGTCCGAAAATACTTGTCATCAAAATGGACAAAAAAGGATGTATCTAGAACTAAAATACATCTAGATACATCCCCTTTTATTTATTTTGATGACAAGTATTTCCGGACGAAGGGAGTAACTAGATACATCCGTATTTAGATAAATCTAAGACAAGAATTTTGGGACAGAGAAAGGGAATAATTGATGATAACATCAAATCCCCCTGACGGCTAAACCGTGACCAAATTAGGGTTTGCGTCGTCTTGGTGGATCAAAACAGCGGCTACGCATAGGGCTAATCCTTTCCGCCGCAATCATAGCCCATTTTGCTAGAGAGAGAGGGAGAGAGAGAGAGACGCACCTAGGTGCCGGGACGCGTCCGCTGTCAGCCCCGGAGCCGGGCAGGGCTGGGCGTCGCTTATCACGTGTCACGCTCGCCCTTCGGCAAGTCGGCGGCGGGTAGGGGTGGAGGGGGGAGCTAGGGCTCACCGCTGATCTGTCTGGTCTGCTTCTGGAGTCTGGACCGAGACGGTTCATATTTCGGTGGGCGCAGGAGCGCTACTCTGCGCCGGTCGACCGGCCAGAGCGCTGGAACGGTCCCCTCCCGAACCGTAGGATTAGGTCACTATCAGCGCGTCTTCGTTAAAAGTGATCTAAACGCTTTTATATTATTTTACAAAGGGAGTATTAGGACTGTGTGTCTCTCATTTTAAAAAATGTGTCTCTGGAAGAATGATTAGCGACAATAATTGTTTAAAGTCCGACAATGATTTAGTGTCTTATGAGTGTTTACAACGTATCGACTTCGTCAATCTCAAGATGATGTGCCGGCTCAGTCTCGGAGGTGCTTATAGGGATAGGATATGCATGTGTTCGTTTATAAAGGTGAGTGTATTGTACTATGTTAAAAAAAGAGGAAAGGGAGGGTTTGTGCGCTATCAACCTCGATATGCATAAAGCTTATGATAGGGTTGAGTGACCTTTTTCTGAAGGATATTATGCTAAACTGAGTTTCCTGATAAATGGGTAAATTATGCAATGTGTATCCACTATTGAATATTGGACTTGGTTTAATATGAAAGAAAGCGAGAGTTTCAAGCCTACGAGGTTTATGACAGGGAGATCCCTATCTATTTTTTTTGTTTCTATTATGTACAAAGCATCTGACTACTCTATTGATGCACGCAGAGGAGAATGATTTTTTTTTCGTGTGTGCAAATGCCCCACAATCACCAATCTTCTCTTCGCTAATGATTCATGAGGGCTAATAAGCACAATGCTAACACTTTGATGTCAACTTTGGATTTATATTATGTCGCTTTGGGGCAAATGGCTCAGGGTGTGTTTGGTTGCAAAGTATTCTCAAAGTATTTCAAGAATACTATATTTTATTAAAAAATATGGTTTTAAATACTTTCAGATGTTTGGCTCTAATAAAAATTGTAGTATTATAAACTATAGTACCCACGGAACTGTAGTTCTTTTGCAGTACTAAATAAAGAGGTTGGGACCTCTTTTCTAAAAACTGAGAAATGCAACAAAGGCCTTGTGTAGTGTTGGCCTATTGCGACACTGTATACTTTTGATTGCCAAACATACCACTGTTTCTGCAATACTTAAAAAGATTGTTGGTTTCATAAACTACCACATTCATTATCATTGGTATAAAAGATAGTAGTATCAAAATACTGAGGTTTGAATAAGACATTGCTTCCAAACAGAGCCTTAGTATCTCTTTTAGTCCAATACAAGCGCTGAGGTTAGAGAACAAATTTGTACCACTCCGAATATCTTGACCCTGGTCCTTGGTGACAGATACTTAATATTGGGTTGGATAAAACTAATTGTTTTCTAGTATTTTATTGATCATATTATTACGAAAATCAATGGTAGGACGGAAAAATTATTATTTGTTGGAGGGAAGGAAATTCTTCTTAAGTATGTTGTTCAAGCTATCTCTACCTATGTTGTGTCGTCTTTAAAATTTATAAAAATGATTTGCAAAGGAATTATTGATGTGATGTCACATTTTTGGTGGGGGGCGAGGACAACCAGAGGAGGATAGATTGGGTGGCTTGGTGGAAAATGAATGTCCAACGAATCAAGGAGGGATGGGCTTTCACTATTTCAATGTGGCAATGCTAGCAAACAGGCTTGGTGTCTCCTCGAGAATCCAGACTCTCTATGTGCCACTATATTGAGAGTTAAGTGCTTTTCTAACGATGATTTACTGAACAGAAAGTACTCTTAAGCACCATGAATACAAATCACAAAGCATGATGTAGGGTATTACCTCATCACGGGGGTTCGAACCTGGGTAGCCACCTTGTGCGAACTCCTCTCTAGTACTTTTGGCTGCGTTCGCCACCCTATCGAGGGTACTGGCATTTTTCCAAATTGTCACTCCCCATGATCACCATCGGCAAGCTAGTGGATGCGCCCCGCCCCGCACTAGTGCCTAGTGGCAGAGAGGGGAATCATGGTGCCTCATCTTCGACTAGTAGATAGGTTGGGGTTTAAGTCCTCACTGGGGCAACGCTTATTCTTTGTACCAGTCTTTCGGGCTGCGATCCTCCTCAAGTTCGGCGGTAGAGGGACGAATTATATGAATTAGACGAAGCCCGACATATATTAATGACAGTTCCTTGGGGCACCGAGGTTAGGATTTCTCATTGTGCGTACGCGACGACGAGATTTAGTGTTAGGTTCTTCAGATTGATTCAAGAGTTCAATGGCAACAATTGTGGTTCTGTGGCACTAGTCTTTAGGGACAACACACAAAAACTTCTCGGCTGTCATCGACAAGGTTAGACCGACTTCAGTATGGGGGAGGGGGGACAACAGTGCATTGTTGTCTTGTTCTGTCGGCGGTAGTGGTTGTTTGGTTGTCCAGGGACCCCCCCCCCCATGTAATTTCTATTATGTTTGGGGTGCTTTGTAATTCTGGTGAACTTTTATAATAGATTTGAATCCTATCCATAAAGGTGAAACTTCTAAAAATTAAAAAGGCACTCATTTTAAAGGCTGGAATTTTGAGGGAATATGGTAGAGTTGCTTCAATGAGGAATAGTTGAGTTTTCTAGCGTAGTGCTTGAGATAAGCTTTGTAACATCAAATTAACGTCAATGATGCCTCTACTCCCAAACTGTTTCTCTCCAAACCCTAGAAGATGCGACCTCTAAGCACACCGCGCTGCCACTGAAGGAAATATGCCCTAGAGGCAATAATAAAGTTGTTATTTATATTTCCTTATATCATGATAAATGTTTATTATTCATGCTTGTATTAACCGGAAACTTAGTATATGTGTGAATACATAGACAAATAGAGTGTCCCTAGTATGACTCTACTTGACTAGCTCGTTAATCAAAGATGGTTAAGTTTCCTAACCATAGACATGTGCTGTCATTTGATAAACGCGATCACATCATTAGAGAATGATGTGATGGACAAGACCCATCCGTTAGCTTAGCATAATGATCGTATAGTTTTATTGCTATTGCTTTCTTCATGACTTATACATATTCCTGTGACTATGAGATTATGCAACTCCCTAATACCAGAGGAACACTTTGTGTGCTATCAAATGTCACAACATAACTGGGTGATTATAAATATGCTCTACAGGTGTCTCCGATGGTGTTTGTTGAGTTGGCATAGATCAAGATTAGGATTTGTCACTCCATATATCGGAGAGGTATCTCTGGGCTCTCTCGGTAATGCTCATCACTATAAGCCTTGCAAGCAATGTGACTAATGTGTTAGTTGCGGGATGATGCATTACGGAACGAGTAAAGAGACTTGCCGGTAACGAGATTAAACTAGGTATGGTGATACCGATGATCGAATCTCAGGAAAGTAACATACCGATGACAAAGGGAATGACGTATGTTGTTATGCGGTTTGATCGATAAAGATCTTCGTAGAATATGTAGGAGCCAATATGAGCATCCAGGTTCCGCTATTGGTTATTGACCGAAGATGTGTCCCGGTCATGTCTACATAGTTCTCGAACCCGTAGGGTCCGCACGCTTAACGTTCGATGACAATTTGTATTATGAGTTACGTGATTTGATGATCAAAGTTTGTTCAGAGTCCCGGATGAGATCATGGACATGACGTGGAGTCTCGAAATGGTCGAGAGGTAAAGATTCATATATAGGACGATGGTATTTGGATACCGGAAGTATTCTGGGTGATACCGGGTCACCGGAAGGGATTCTGGGCAACCCCCGTCAAAGATATGGGCTTAATGGGCCAAGTAAGGGAACACAGCAGCCCACAAGGGGCTAGTGCGCCCCCTATAGGGCCAACCACGTGGGGAGAAAGGGAAAGGAGAGGAGGAAAAGGAAAGTATGAAGTAGGACTCCTACTTCCTTCCCCTCCCCCGTCCTTCCTTTCCCCCTTGTCCAAATATGGTAAGGGGTCCCGAATTGGACTAGGGGCCCAAGTAGGATTCCTCCTACTTGGGCGCACCCTAGGCTGCCTCCCTCCCACTCCCTCCTTTATATACGTGGGGAGGGCTGATACTTCTCCAATGTATCTATAATTTTTGATTGTTCCATGCTATTATATTACCTGTTTTGGATGTTTATGGGCTTTACTTTACACTTTTATATCATTTTTGGGACTAACCTACTAACCGGAGGCCCAGCCCAAATTGTTATTTTTTTGCCTATGTCAGTGTTTCAAAAAAAAAGGAATATCAAACGGAGTCCAACCGGAATGAAACCTTCAGGAGTGATCTTTTTGGTACAAAAGCAATCCCGGAGACTTGGAGTGGACGTCAAGAAGCAGCCGAGGCGGGTAGGTGCGCCCCCACCCTTGTGGGCCCCTTGTGGCTCCCCTGACCGACCTCCTTCGCCTATATATATCTACGTACCCCGAAAACATCCATGAGCACCACGAAACCCTATTTCCACCGTCGCAACCTTCTGTATCCGCGAGATCCCATCTTGGAGCTTTGTCGGTGCTCCGCCGGAGGGGGAATCAACCACGGAGGGCTTCTACATCAACACCATAGCCCCTCTGATGAGTTGTGATTAGTTTACCACAGACCTTCGGGTCCATAGTTATTAGCTAGATGGCTTCTTCTCTCTCTTTGAATCTCAATAAAATGTTCTCCTCGACCTTCTTGGAGATCTATTCGATGTAGCTCTTTTTGCGGTGTGTTTGTCGAGATCTGATGAATTGTGGGTTTATGATCAAGTTTATCTATGAGAAATATTTGAATCTCCTCTGAATTCTTTTATGTATGATTGGTTATCTTTGCAAGTCTCTTCGAATTATTAGTTTGGTTTGGCCTACTAGATTGATCTTTCTTGCAATGGGAGAAGTGCTTAGCTTTGGGTTCAATCTTGCGGTATCCTTTCCCAGTGACAGCAGGGGCAGCAAGGCACGTATTGTATTGTTGCCATCGAGGATAAAAAGATGGGGTTTATATCATATTGCTTGAGTTTATCCCTCTACATCATGTCATCTTTCTTAATGCGTTACTCTATTCTTATGAACTTAATACTCTAGATGCATGCTGGATAGCGGTCAATGTGTGGAGTAATAGTAGTAGATGCAGTCAGGAGTCGGTCTACTTGTTGCGGGCGTGATGCCTATATAAATGATCATGCCTAGATATTCTCATAACTGTGCACTTTTCTATCAATTGCTCGACAGTAATTTGTTCACCCACCGTAATACTTATGCTATCTTGAGAGAAGCCACTAGTGAAACCTATGCCCCCCTGGTCTATCTTTTATCATATAAGTTTCCGATCTATCTTCATTTGCAATCTTTACTTTTCAATCTATATCATAAAAATACCCGCAATATTTATCTTATCTTATTATCTCTATCAGATCTCACTTTTGCAAGTTACCGTGAAGGGATTGGCAACCCCTTTATCGCGTTGGTTGCGAGGTTCTTGATTGTTTGTGTAGGTACGAGGGACTTGTGTGGAGCCTCCTACTGGATTGATACCTTGGTTCTTATAAAACCGAGGGAAATACTTACGCTAATTTGCTGCATCACCCTTTCCTCTTCAAGAGAAAACCAACGCAGTGCTCAAGAGGTAGCAAGAAGGATTTCTGGCGCCGTTGCCGGGGAGGTGTGCACCAAGTCAAGTCAAGATTTGATCTCCCGACAACGAGCCATTTCTGGCGCCGTTGCCGGGGAGGTATTATCACAAGTCAAGACATACCAAGTACCCATCACAAACTCATCTCCCTCGCATTATATTATTTACCATTTTCCTCTCGCTTTCCTCTCCCCCACTTCACCCTTGTCGTTTTATTCGCCTTCTCTTTTCCGTTCGCCTCTCTTTTTTTCTCTTACCTCCTGTGCGCCTATTTTCCCTTATGGCCTTGCCTAAAAGCGCCGATCTTCACCTTAGAAAGTTGGAAGAGATCAAAATCAACGTTAGAAGCTTTATGGCTTTACAATTTGAGCATAATAATTTCTTTAGAAACGAGCTTAAGGAACAAAAAAGCTTTATGGAATACATGAATAAAGAGCTTGATGATATGTCTAAGGAATTTTATGGTTTGAATTCTCAGTTTGCTCGTCTTGAAAAATCAATTGCCCAACTTTCTGATAAGCAAGCCACCTTAGTTAATAAGATGGCCGCCAAACCAGAAGGGTTAGAAAAAAATAATGATGAAGATCTAAAAGTTATTGATGTGTCTCCTATTAAATCTTTGTTTTGCAATATGAATCTTGATAATGATGGGACTGAAGATGAGTCAACTTTAGTTAAAAGGCATCCCAATGATTCGAAGTTTTTAGATCTTGATGCTAAAATTGGTAAAAGTGGGATTATAGAGGTCAAAACTTTACATAGCAATGAACCCACTATTTTGGAGTTTAAGGGATTTAATTATGACAATTGTTCTTTAATAGATTGTATTTCTTTATTGCAATCCGTGTTTAATTCTCCTCATGCTTATAGTCAAAATAAAGCTTTTACTAAATATATCGTTGATGTTTTGATGCAATCTTATGAGGAAATACTTGAATTGTAAGTTTCTATCCCTAGAAAACTTTATGATGAGTGGGAACCTACTATTAAAATTAAAATTAAAGATCATGAATGCTATGCTTTGTGTGATTTGGGTGCTAGTGTTTCCACGATTCCAAAAACTTTGTGCGATGTGCTAGGTTTCCGTGAATTTGATAATTGCTCTTTAAACTTGCACCTCATGGATTCCACCATTAAAAAACCTATGGGAAGGATTAATGTTGTTCTTATTGTTGAAAATAGGAATTATGTGCCCATAGATTTTATCGTTCTTGATATAGATTGCAATCTTTCATGTCCCATTATTCTTGGTAGACCTTTCCTTAGAACGATTGATGCAATTATTGATATGAAGGAAGGAAATATTAGATTCCAATTTCCATCAAGGAAAGGCATGGAACACTTTCCTATATAGAAGATCAAATTACCTTATGAATCTATTATGAGAGCCACTTATGAATTGAATACTAAAGAGGGCAATACTTAGATCTATTCTCGCTTTTATGCCTAGCTAGGGGCGTCAAACGATAGCGCTTGTTGGGAGGCAACCCAATTTTATTTTTGTTTATTGATTTTTGTTTCTGTTTAGTAATAAATAATCCATCTAGCTTGTTTTTAGATTTGGTTTTATATTTTAATTAGTGTTTGTGCAAAGTAGAACCTTTGGGAAGACTTGGGTGAAATCTTTTTGATCTTGCTGTAAAAAACAGAAACTTTAGCGCTCACGCGATTAGCTACAACTTTTTTTAATGGAGAGTGATATTTAGTTGATTCTTTTTGCATATGATTAATAGATAAATTCCTCACGTACAGAAATTTATTTTATAATTTTTGGAGTTCCAGAAGTATTCGAAAGTTACAGATTGCTACAGACTGTTCTGTTTTTGACAGATTCTGTTTTTCGTGTGTTGTTTGCTTATTTTGATGAATCTATGGCTAGTATCGGGGGGTATGAACCATAGAGAAGTTGGAATACAGTAGGTTTAACACCAATACAAATAAAGAATGAGTTAATTACAGTACCTTAAGTGGTGGTTTTTCTTTCTTGCACTAACGGAGCTCATGAGATTTTCTGTTAAGTTTTGTGTTGTGAAGTTTTCAAGTTTTGGGTAAAGATTTAATGGATTATGGAATAAGGAGTGGCAAGGGCCTAAGCTTGGGGATGTTCATGGCACCCCAAGGTAAAATCCAAGGACAAACAAAAGCCTAAGCTTGGGGATGCCCCGGAAGGCATCCCCTCTTTCGTCTTCGTCCATCGGTAACTTTACTTGGAGCTATATTTTTATTCACCACATGAAATGCGTTTTGCTTGGAGCGTCTTGTATGATATGAGTCTTTGCTTTTTAGTTTACCACAATCATCCTTTCCGTGCACACCTTTTGGGAGAGACACACAATAATCGGAATTTATTAGAATACTCTATGTGCTTCACTTATATCTTTCGAGCTAGATAGTTTTGCTCTAGTGCTTCACTTATACTTTTTAGAGCACGGTGGTGGTTTTATGTTGTAGAAATTATTGATCTCTCATGCTTCACTTATATTATTTTGAGAGTCTTTTAGAACAGCATGGTATTTTCTATGGTTATAAAATTGGTCCTGATATGATGGGCATCCAAGTTGGGTGTAATAAAAACTATCATAGGAAGTGAATTGGATGCTATGATCAATTTGATGCTTGATAATTGTTTTGAGATATAAAGGTGGTAATATTAGAGTCATGCTAGTTGGGTAATTATGAATTTGATAAATACTTGTGTTGAAGTTTGCAAGTCCCGTAGCATGCACGTATGGTAACCGTTGTATAACAAATTTGAAACATGAGGTGTTCTTAGATTGTCATCCTTATGAGTGGCGGTCGGGGACGAGCGATGGTCTTTTCCTACCAATCTATCCCCCTAGGAGCATGCGAGTAGTGCTTGGTTTTTGATTACTTGTAGATTTTTGCAATAAGTATGTGAGTTCTTTATGACTAATGTTGAGTCCATGGATTATACGCACTCTTACCCTTCCATCATTGCTAGCCTCTTCGGTACCGTGCATTGCCCTTTCTCACCTCGAGAGTTGGTGAAAACTTTGCCGGTGCATCCAAACTCCGTGATATGATACACTCTATCACATATAAACCTCCTTATATCTTCCTCAAAACTGCCACCATACCTACCTATTATGACATTTCCATATCCATTCCGAGATATATTGCCATGCAACTTTCCACTGTTCCGTTTATCATGACACGCATCATCATTGTCATATTGCTTTTACATGATCATGTAGTTGACATCGTATTTGTGGCAAAGCCACCATGCATATTATTTCATACATGTCACTCTTGATTCATTGCCCATCCCGGTACACCGACGGAGGCATTCATATAGAGTCATATTTTGTTCTAGTATCAAGTTGTAATCATTGAGTTGTAAATAAATAGAAGTGTGATGATTGTCATTAATAGAGCATTGTCCCCAAAAAAGGCCAAAATAAGAGAATAAAAAGGGACAATGCTACTATCCTTTTTCCACACTTGTGCTTCAAAGTAGCACCATGATCTTTATGATAGAGAGTCTCCAGTTTTGTCATTTTCATATACTAGTGGGAATTTTTCATTATAGAACTTGGCTTGTGTATTCCAACAATGGGCTTCCTCAAATGCCCTAGGTCTTCGTGAGCAAGAAAGTTGGATGCATACCCACTTAGTTTCTTTTGTTGAGCTTTCATACATTTATAGCTCTAGTGCATCTGTTGCATGGCAATCCCTACTCCTTGCATTGACATAAATTGATGCGAATTTCCCTAGCTCATTGATTAGCCGCGTCAATGTGAGACTTTCACCTTTTTTGTCTTCTCCACTCAACTCCCATCATCATATTCCATTCCACCCATAGTGCTATATCCATGGCTCATGATCATGTATTGCGTGAAAGTTGAAAAAAGTTTGAGATTACTAAAGTATGAAACAATTGCTTGGCTTGTCATCGGGGTTGTGCAAGATGAGAGCATTCTTGTGTGACGAAAATGGAGCATGACCAAACTATATGATTTTGTAGGGATGAACTTTCTTTAGCCATGCTATTTTGAGAAGACATGATTGCTTTGTTAGTATGCTTAAAGTATTACTATTTCTTATGTCAATATGAAGTTTTATTTTGAATCATTTGGATCTGAACATTCAAGCCACAATAAAGAAAATTACATTGAGAAATATGCTAGGTAGCATTCCACATCAAAATTCTATTTTTTATCATTTACCTACTCGAGGACGAGCAGGAATTAAGCTTGGGGATGCTTGATACGTCTCCAACGTATCTATAATTTTTGATTGTTCCATGCTATTATATTACCTGTTTTGGATGTTTATGGGCTTTACTTTACACTTTTATATCATTTTTGGGACTAACCTACTAACTGGAGGCCCAACCCGAATTGCTTTTTTTTTGTGTGCCTATTTTTGTGTTTCGAAAAAAAGGAATATCAAACGGAGTCCAACCGGAATGAAATCTTCGGGAGCGATCTTTTTGGAACAAATGCAATCCAGGAGACTTGGAGTGGACGTCAAGAAGCAGCCGAGGCGACCATGAGGTAGGAGGGCGCGCCCTAGGGGGGTAGGTGCGCCCCTACCCTCGTGGGCCCCTTGTGGCTCCCCTGAACGACCTCCTTCGCCTATATATATCTACGTACCCCGAAAACATCCATGAGCACCACGAAACCCTATTTCCACCGTCGCAACCTTCTGTATCCGCGAGATCCCATCTTGGAGCTTCGCCAGTGCTCCGCCGGAGGGGGAATCAACCATGGAGGGCTTCTACATCAACACCATAGCCCCTCCGATGAGTTTTGATTAGTTTACCACAGACCTTCGGGTCCATAGTTATTAGCTAGATGGCTTCTTCTCTCTCTTTGAATCTCAATACAATGTTTCCTCGATCTTCTTGGAGATCTATTCGATGTAGCTCTTTTTGCGGTGTGTTTGTCAAGATCCGATGAATTGTGGGTTTATGATCAAGTTTATCTATGAGAAATATTTGAATCTCCTCTGAATTCTTTTATGCATGATTGGTTATCTTTGCAAGTCTCTTCGAATTATCGGTTTGGTTTGGCCTACTAGATTGATATTTCTTGCAATGGGAGAAGTGCTTAGCTTTGGGTTCAATCTTGTGGTGTCCTTTCCCAGTGACAGCAGGGGCAGCAAGGCATGTATTGTATTGTTGCCATCGAGGATAAAAATATGGGGTTTATATCATATTGCTTGAGTTTATCCCTCTACATCATGTCATCTTTCTCAATGCGTTACTATGTTCTTATGAACTTAATACTCTAGATGCATGCTGGATAGCAGTCGATGTGTCGAGTAATAGTAGTAGATGCAGGCAGGAGTCAGTCTACTTGTCGCGGACGTGATGCCTATATACATGATCATGCCTAGATATTCTCATAACTATGCACTTTTCTATCAATTGCTCGACAGTAATTTGTTCACCCACTGTAATACTTATGCTATCTTGAGAGAAGCCACTAGTGAAACCTATGTCCTCCTGGTCTATCTTTTATCATATAAGTTTCCGATCTATCTTTATTTGCAATCTTTAATTTTCAATCTATATCATAAAAATACCAAAAATATTTACCTTATCTTATTATCTCTATCAGATCTCACTTTTGCAAGTTACCGTGAAGGGATTGACAACCCCTTTATCGCATTGGTTGCGAGGTTCTTGATTGTTTGTGTACGTACAAGGGACTTGCATGGAGCGTCTTACTGGATTGATACCTTGCTTCTCAAAAAACCGAGGGAAATACTTACGCTACTTTGTTGCATCACCCTTTCCTCTTCAAGGGAAAACCAACGCAGTGCTCAAGAGGTAGCAAGGGCACCGTAGAACACATATCAATTGTTCCTAGCCGTGTGCGGCGCCCCCCTCCACAGTTAACACCTCGGTCATATCGTCGTAGTGCTTAGGCGAAGCCCTACGCCGGTAACTTCATCATCACCGTCGCCACGCTGTCGTGCTGATGGAACTCTCCCTCATCCTCAACTAGATCAAGAGCTCAAGGGACGTCATCAAGCTGAATGTGTGTTGAACGCGAAGGTCCCATATGTTCGGTGCTTGGATCGGTTGGATTGCGAAGGCGTTCGACTACATCAACCGCGTTACTAAACGCTTCTGCTTTTGGTCTACGAGGGTACGTAGACACACTCTCCCCACTCGTTGCTATGCATCTCCTAGATAGATCTTGCGTGATCATAGGTAAATTTTTTGAAATATTGCGTTACCCAACAGTGGTATCAGAGCCAGGTCTATGCGTAGATGTTATTTTCACGAGTAGAACACAATGAGCTATGGGCGATAATAGTCATGCTACTTACGAGCAACGTCTTACTTTGATTCAACGGTATTGTTGGATGAAGCGGCTCGGACCGACATTACATGACCGCGTTCACGAGACTGGTTCTACCGACGTGCTTCGCACACAGGTGGCTAGCGGGTGTCTGTTTCTCCAACTTTTGTTGAATCGAGTTTGACTACGCCCGGTCCTTGTTGAAGGTTAAAACAGCACACTTGACGAAAAATCGTTGTGGTTTTGATGCGTAGGCAAGAACGGTTCTTGATAGAAGCCTGTAGCAGCCACGTAAAACTTGCAACAACCAAGTAGAGGACGTCTAACTTGTTTTTGCAGAGCATGTTGTGATGTGATATGGTCTAGATGTGATGAGATATAAATTGTTGTATGAGATGATCATGTTTTGTAATAGTTATCGGCAATTGGCAGGAGCCATATGGTTGTCGCTTTATTGTATGAAATGCAATCGCCATGTAATTGCTTTACTTTATCACTAAGTGGTAGCGATAGTCATAGAAGCAATAGTTGGCGAGACGACAAAGATGCTACAATGGAGATCAAGGTGTCAAGCCAGTGATGATGGTGATCATGACGGTGCTTTGGAGATGGAGATCAAAGGCACAAGATGATGATGGCCATATCATATCACTTATTTTGATTGCATGTGATGTTTATCCTTTATGCATCTTATTTTGCTTAGTACGGCAGTAGCATTATAAGATGATCCCTCACTAAATTTCAAGGTACAAGTGTTCTCCCTGAGTATGCACCTTTGCTACAGTTCGTCGTGCCGAGACACCATGTGATGATCGGGTGTGATAAGCTCTACGTTCACATACAATGGGTGCAAGCCAGTTTTGCACACGCAGAATACTCGGGTTAAACTTGACGAGCCTAGCATATGCAGATATGGGCTCGGAACACTAAGACCGAAAGGTCGAACGTGAATCATATAGTAGATATGATCAACATAGTGATGTTCACCATTGAAAACTACTCCATCTCACGTGATGATCGGACATGGTTTAGTTTATATGGATCATGTGATCATTTAGATGACTAGAGGGATGTGTATCTAAGTGGGAGTACTTAAGTAATATGATTAATTAAACTTTAATTTATCATGAACTTAGTCCTGATAGTATTTGCATATCTATGTTGTAGATCAATAGCTTGCGATGTAGCTCCCCGTTTATTTTTTGATATGTTCCTAGAGAAAAATAAGTTGAAAGATGATAGTAGCAATGATGCGGACTGGATATGTGATCTGAGGATTATCCTCATTGCTGCACAGAAGAAGTATGTCCTTGATGCACCGCTAGGTGACATACCTAATGCAGGAGGAGATGCAGATATTATGAACATTTGACAAGCTCGGTATGATGACTAGTTGATAGTTTAGTGCACCATGCTTTACGGCTTAGAACCGGGACTTTAAAAATGTTTTGAATGCCATGGAGCATATGAGATGTTCCAAGAGCTGAAAATGATATTTCAGACTGATGCTCGTGTTAAGAGGCACGAGACCTATGACAAGTATTTTGCCTACAAGATGGAGGAGAATAGATCAACCGGTGAGCATGTGCTCAGAATGTCTGAGTACTACAATCGCTTGAATCAAGTGGGAGTTAATCTTCTAGATAAGATAGTGATTGACAGAGTTCTCTAGTCACTATCACCAAGTTACTAGAACTCCGTGATGAACTATAATATGTAAGGGATGACGAAAACGATTCCCCGAGCTCTTCGCGATGCTGAAATCGGCGAAGGTAGAAATCAAGAAAATCATCAAGTGTTGATGGTTGACAAGATCACTAGTTTCAAGTAAAATGGCAAGGGAAATAAAGGGAACTTCAAGAAGAATGGCAAGCAAGTTGCTACTCCCATGAAGAAGCCCAAAGCTAGACCCAAGCCTGAAACTGAGTGCTTCTACTGCAAAGGAAATGTTCACTGGAAGCAGAACTGCCCCAAATACTTGGAGGATAAGAAGGATGGCAAAGTGAACAAAAGTATATATGATATACATGTTATTTATGTGTGGTTTACTATTGTTCATAGTAGCCCCTGGGTATTTGATACTGGTTCAGTTGCTATGATTAGTAACTTGTAACAGGAGTTACAAAATGAACAGAGACTAGTTGAGGGCGAGGTGACAATGTGTGTTGGAAGTGATTCCAAGGTTGATAAGATCACCATCGCACACTCCCTTTACCTTCGGCATTAGTGTTGAACCTAAAATAAATGTTATTTGGTGTTTGCGTTGAGCATAATATGATTGGATCATGTTTATTGCAATACGTTTATTCATTTAAGTCAAAGAATAATTGTTATTCTGTTTACATGCATAAAACCTTCTGTGGTCATACACCCAAGGTGAATGGTTTATTGAATCTCGATCGTAGTGATACACATATTCATAATATTGATGCCAAAAGATGAAAAGTTGATAATGATAGTGCAACATACTAGTGGCACTGCCGTTTAGGTCATATTGATGTAAAGCGCATGAAGAAACTCCATGCGGATGGACTTTTGGAATCACTTGATTATGAATCATTTGATGCTTGCGAACCATGCCTCATGGGCAAGATGACTAAGACTTCGTTCTCCAGAACAATGGAACGAGCCATTGACTTATTGGAAATAATACATACCGATGTATGCGGTCCGATGAGTGTTGATGCTCGCGGCGGGTATCATTACTTTCTGACCTTCATAGATGATTTGAGCAGATATGGGTATATCTACTTAATGAAACACAAGTCTGAAACATTTGAAAAGTTCAAAGAATTTCAGAGTGAAGTGGAAATCATTGTAACAAGAGAATAAAATTTTCTATGATCTGATCATGGAGGTGAATATTTGAGTTATGAGTTTGTCCTTCATCTAAAACAATGTGGAATAAATTTCACAACTCACGCCACCTAGAACACCACATCACAATGGTGTGTCTGAACGTTGTAACCATACTTTATTGGATATGGTGCGATCTATGATGTCTCTTAACGATTTACCACTATCATTATGGGGTTATGCATTAGAGACAGCTGCATTCACGTTAAATAGGGCACCATCTAAATCCATTGAGATGACACCATATGAACTGTGGTTTAGCAAGAAACCTAAACTGTCGTTTCTTAAAGTTTGGGGCTGTGATGCTTATGTGGAAAAGCTTCAACCTGATTAGCTCGAACCCAAATCGGAGAAATGCATCTTCACATGACACCCATAGGAAACTGTTGGGTACACCTTCTATCACAGATCTGAAGGCAAGATATTCGTTGCTAAGAATGGATCCTTTCTAGAGAAGAAGTTTCTCTCGAAAGAAGTGAGTGGGAGGAATGTAGAACTTGATGAGGTAATTGTACCTTCTCCCAAATTGGAAAGTAGTTCATCATAGAAATCAGTTCCAGTGATTCCTACACCAATTAGCTAGTGAGGAAGCTAATGATGATGATCATGAAACTTCAGATCAAGTTACTACCGAACCTCGTAGGTCAACTAGAGTATGATCCACACCAGAGTGGTATGGTAATCTTGTTCTGGAAGTCATGTTACTAGACCATGACGAACCTTCAAACTATGATGAAGCGATGATGAGCCCAGATGCCGCAAAATGGCTTAAGGCCATGAAATCTGAGATGGGATCCATTTATCAGAACAAAGTATGGACTTTGATTGACTTGCCCGATGATCGGCAATCCAATGAGAATAAATGGATCTACAAGAGGAATACGGACGCTGATAGTAGTGTTACTATCTACAAAGCTCGAATTGTCAAAAAAAAAAACAGTTTTTGACAAGTTCAAGGTGTTGACTACGATGAGATTTTCCCACTCGTAGCGATGCTTAAGTCTGTCCGAATCATGTTAGCAATTGCCACATTTTATGAAATTTGGCAAATGGATGTCAAAACTACATTCCATAATGGATTTCTTAAAGAAGACTTGTATGTGATGCAACCAGAAGGTTTTGTCAATCCGAAAGGTGCTAACAAAGTGTGTAAGCTCCAGTGATCCATTTATGGACTGGTACAAGCATCTCGGAGTTGGAATGTACGCTTTGATAGTGTGATCAAAGCATTTGGTTTTATACAAACTTTTGGAGAAGCCTGTATTTACAAGAAAGTGAGTGGGAGCACTACAAACTTTTCTGATAAGTATATGTGAATGACATATTGTTCATCGGAAATGATGTAGAATTTTCTGGAAAGCATAAAGGAGTATTTGAAAGGAGTTCTTTTAAAGGCCTCGCTGAAGCTACTTATAGATTGGGCATCAAGATCTATAGAGATAGATCAAGACACTTGATAAGACTTTTGATAAGTACATACCTTGATAATATTTTGAAGGAGTTCAAAATGGATCAGTCAAAGAAGGAGTTCTTGCCTGAGTTGTAAGGTGTGAAGTTGAGTAAAGACTCAAAACTCGACCACGGCATAAAATAGAAAGAGAATGAAATGTCATTCCCTATGCCTCAGTCATAGGTTCTATAAAGTATGCTATGCTGTGTACCAGACCTATTGTGTACCTCACCATGAGTTTAGCAAGAGGGTAGAATAGTGATCCAGGAGTGGATCACTGGACAACGGTCAAAACTATCCTTAGTGGAATAAGGACATGTTTCTTGGTTATGGAGGTGACAAAAAGTTCGTCGTAAAGGGTTATGTCGATGCAAGCTTTGACACTGATCTGGATGACTCTAAGTCTCAATCTGGATACATATTGAAAGTGGGAGAAATTAGCTAGAGTAGCTCCGTCCAGAGCTTTGTAGACATAGAAAAAATTGCAAAATACATACGACTCTGAATGTGGCAGACCCGTTGACTAAACATCTCTCACAAGCAAACACATGATCACACCTTAGTACTCTTTGGGTGTTAATCACATAGCAATCTGAACTAGATTATTGACTCTAGTAAACCCTTTGGGTGTTAGTCACATGGAGATGTGAACTAATCACATAAAGATGTGAACTATTGGTGTTAAATCACATGACGATGTGGACTAGATTATTGACTCTAGTGCAAGTGGGAGACTGAAGGAAATATGCCCTAGAGGCAATAATATAGTTGTTATTTATATTTCCTTATATCATGATAAAGTTTATTATTCATGCTAGAATTGTATTAACCAGAAACTTAGTACATGTGTGAATACATAGACAAACAGAGTGTCCCTAGTATGCCTCTACTTGACTAGCTCGTTAATCAAAGATGGTTAAGTTTCCTAACCATAGACATGTGTTGTCATTTGATAAACGGGATCACATCATTAGAGAATGATGTGATGGACAAGACCCATCCGTTAGCTTACCGTAATGATCGTATAGTTTTATTGCTATTGCTTTCTTCATGACTTATACATATTCCTCTGACTATGAGATTATGCAACTCCCGAATACCGGAGGAACGCTTTGTGTGCTATCAAACGTCACAATATAACTGGGTGATTATAAAGATGCTCCACAGGTGTCTCCGATGGTGTTTGTTGAGTTGGCATAGATCAAGATTAGGATTTGTCACTCCGTGTATCGGAGAGGTATCTCTGGGCCCTCTCGGTAGTGCTCATCACTATAAGCCTTACAAGCAATGTGAATAATGAGTTAGTTGCGGGATGATGCATTACAGAACGAGTAAAGAGACCTGCCGGTAATGAGATTGAACTAGGTATGATGATGCCGACGATCGAACCTCGGGAAAGTAACATACCATGACAAAGGGAATGACGTATGTTGTTATGCGGTTTGACCGATAAAGATCTTCATAGAATATGTAGGAGACAATATGAGCATCCAAGTTCCGTTGTTGGTTATTGACCGAAGATGTGTCTCGGTCATGTCTACATAGTTCTCGAACCCGTAGGGTCCGCACGCTTAACGTTCGATGACAATTTGTATTATGAGTTATGTGATTTGATGACCGAAGTTTGTTCAGAGTCCCGGATGAGATCACGGACATGATGAGGAGTCTCGAAATGGTCGAGAGGTAAAGATTCATATATAGGATGATGGTATTTGGACACCAGAAGTGTTCTGGGTGATACCGGGTCACCGGAAGGGGTTCCGGGCAACCCCCGGGCAAAGATATGGGCTTAATGGGCCAATAAGGGAACACACCAGCCCATAAGGGGCTGGTGCACCCCCTATAGGGCCAGCCACATGGGGAGAAAGGGAAAGGAGAGGAGGAAAAGGAAAGTATGAAGTAGGACTCCTACTTCCTTCCCCTCCCCCTCCTTCCTTTTCCCCTTGTCCAAATATGGTAAGGGGGGCCCTGAATTGGACTAGGGGCCCAAGTAGCATTCCTCCTACTTGGGCGCGCCCTAGGCTGCCTTCCTCCCTCTCCCTCCTTTATATACGTTGGGAGGGCACCCCTCGAACACACATCAATTGTTCCTAGCTGTGTGTGGTGCCCCCCTCCACAGTTAACACCTCGGTCATATCGTCGTAGTGCTTAGGTGAAGCCTTGCACCGGTAACTTCATCATCACCGTCGCCACGCCGTCATGCTGATGGAACTCTCCCTCGTCCTCAACTGGATCAAGAGCTCGAGGGACATCATTGAGCTGAACGTGTGCTGAACGTGGAGGTGTTGTATGTTCGGTGCTGGGATCGGTTGCATCGCGAAGATGTTCGAGTACATCAACCGCGTTTCTAAATGCTTCCGCTTTCGGTCTACCAGGGTATGTAGACACACTCTCCCCAATCGTTGCTTTGCATCTCCTAGATAGATCTTGCGTCATCGTAGGTAATTTTTTTGAAATACTGCATTACCCAACAACCACTTCTCCTTAGATAGGTCACCGGCCCTCCTTATTAGCTGGTTTTGCCAATGTGGGAGTACGAGGAGACGATCATCGACTAGGTGGAGTTGTAGCTTTTGAGATTTGGTTTGGTAGATTTTTGTTTAACGTAGCTTCAGCTTTCTGCAGGTGATACTAGTGGTGCTCAATAAAGTTTTCTTTGATGACGCGTCATTGGTGGTGGAGGCAGTGCCAGTCTGATGAATAAGGTCCCCTTGAGTCTCTCCATCTTGATGGTGTCATTTTTTGCAACGTCGATGACTCATCGCGTATTTTGTCATCATTCGTTTTAGCCGGTAAGATTGTTGTTTGCACGGTTTGTTGGCATGACATCATCAGTAGCTTTCCTCTACCTTTTGGTCCTTCGACTTGTCTCCTTCACATTGATGTGGCCTCTGATGTTTTTTATACATATGAGAAATAATGAAGGTCCGTCTCTTTGGATCCGTGGTCATATATGCAAGTGGTGATGGTTTCTTCTCTAAGGCGTTGGCTCAGTGGAACTGTGGCATTGATGACTTTAAGATATGTGATCAACAACGACTAGTTGGTTCCTATGATGAAGTGGCATGCGGCGGCGCGTCATCGGTCTGTTCGAGCGGATGAAGTTGATCAACCTAGAGACTATGATGTAACCTTTTTGTTTTATGGGGTGAGGGGGTTGTAGTATTGCGCTCTAGTGATACGTCTCCAACGTATCTATAATATTTATTGTTCCATGCTATTATATTATCTGTTTTGGATGTTTTATATGCATTAATATGATATTTTATATTATTTTTGGGACAAATTTATTAACCCAGAGCCCGGTGCCAGTTTCTGTTTTTCGTTGTTTTTGAGCTTTACAAAAAAGGAATATCAAACGGAGTCCAAACGGAATGAAACTTTATGGTGATTTTTCTTGGACCAGAAGAAACCCAAGAGACTTGGAGAGGAGGCCCGAAGACCTAGGGGGAGGCAAAAAGCCCTAGGGATGCGCCCAGGGGGGGGGGCTCCTAGGCTTGTGGGCCCCCCTAAGACCTCCTAACCCTAATCTTTGCTCCATAAATACCCAAATATTCCCCCAACATCAGAAGCATCCACGAAAATACTTTTCCGCTGACACAAGCCTCTATTCCCCTGAGATCCCATCTTGGGGCCTTTTCCGGCACCCTACCGGCGGGGGATTCGATCACGGATGGCATCTACATCAACTCTATTGCCCTTCCGATGAAGCATGAGTAGTTTAACACAGACCTACGGGTCCATAGCTAGTAGCTAGATGGCTTTCTTCTCTCTCTATGATCTTCAATACCATGTTCTCCTCGATGTTCTTGGAGTTCTATTCGATGTAATATTCTTTTGCAGTGTGTTTGTCGAGATTTGATGAATTGTGGATTTATGATCAGATTGTCTATGAATATTATTTGAGTCTTTCCTGATTTCTTATATGCATGATCAAATATCTTTGTATTTCTCTTTGAATTATTGGTTTGGTTTGGCCAACTAGATTGGTTCTTCTTGCAATGAGAGAGGTGATTAGTTTTGGGTTCAATCTTGCGGTGTCCTCACCCGGTGACATAGTAGGGGTAGCGAGGCATGTATTGTATTGTTGCTATCAAGGGTAAAAAGATGGGGTTTTCATCATATTGCTTGAGTTTATCCCTCTACATCATGTCATCTTGCTTAAGACGTTACTTAATACTCTAGATGCATGCTGGATAGCGGTTGATGTGTGGAGTAATAGTAGTAGATGCAGGCAGGAGTCGGTCTACTTGACATGGACGTGATGCCTATATTCATAATCATTGCCTTGGATATCGTGATAACTTTGCGCTTTTCTATCAATTGCTCGACAGTAATTTTTTCACCCATCATATTATTTTGTTTCAAGAGAGAAGCCTCTAGTGAAACCTATGGCCCCCGGTTCTATTTTCTATCATATATTTTCAGATCTATAAACCAAAAAAATCCATAAATACTTTCCTGTAATATTTACTTTTACTTTGTTTTACATTTTAGTAATCTTTTATATCTATCTCTATCAGATCTCACCTTTGCAAGTGACCGTGAAGGGATTGACAAGCCCTTTATTGCGTTGGGTGCAAGTGTTTGATTGTTCGTGTAGGTGCATAGATTGGAGACTTGCGTGTACCTCCTACTGGATTGATACCTTGGTTCTCAAACTGAGGGAAATACTTAACTCTACTTTGCTACATTACCCTTTCCTCTGCAAGTGTTTGATTGTTTGTGTAGGTGCATAGATTGGAGACTTGTGTGTACCTCCTACTAGATTGATACATTGGTTCTCAAACTAAGGGAAATACTTATCTCTATCACATGTCACCTTTGCAAGTGACCATGAAGGGATTGACAACCCCTTTATCGCGTTGGGTGCAAGTGTTTGATTGTTTGTGTAGGTGCATAGATTGTAGAGTTGCGTGTACCTCCTACTGAATTGATACATTGGTTCTCAAACTGAGGAAAATACTTATCTTTAGTTTGCTGCATCACCCTTTCCTCTTCAAGGGAAAAACCAACGCAAGCTCAAGAAGTAGCAGGAAGAATATCTAGCACCATTACCGAGGAGGTTCTACATCAAGGCTACCAAGTACCCATCATAAACTCTCATCTCTTGCATTACATTATTTGCCAATTGCCTCTCGTTTTCCTCTTCCCCACTTCTAAAATGTTTTCATAAAAATACAAATAGATTTGCCTTTTTATTCGCCCTTCTTCCATTTGCTTTTTTCGTTTGCTTTTCGTTTGCTTGTGTGCTAGATCGCTTATTTTGATATCATGGCTAGTCCTTCCACTATTGTTAGTATCCATGAAAGTGAGGTTCTCAATTTTAAGCAAAGAGAAGGAGAAAATTAAAAAATGCTTGGTATAGAATTTGCAATGCACAAAATAGATCTACTCATAAGCAATCTACTACTATTCTCCTTCGCAATTTTTATGTGGTTGTTACCACTTGGTATAAATATGTGCTACATAGCATCACTGGAGGAAATTTCTTGGGGAGCCATACTTTGGATGCTTATAATGCTATGATAGATTTGGTAGGCTCACCACCACTCATGGTTAATGAAACAGTTTTAACTTTGGAACATGTGATGCGGAGGCTTGATATTATTGAAAATAAAATTTTCACCAGAGAACTTATTGAAAATTTGGATAAGAAGATCCACAATCATATTAACCAACTTGGATCAAAGGTGGGAATGACTTTAAAGAATCTAAATGAAAAAGAACACATAGTTAATGTGAAAATAGACCTAGGGTCTACTAGAATTGATAAGTTAGAAGATATTATTACCAACTTGGGTTCCGCTTTTGCCTCCGTTAAAACTACTCCAAGTTTCCCTTCTACTAAGGCTACTAAGTTTATTTATGTTCCTGAAAGTAAAGGTGAATCATCTAGTAAAGGGAACGAAGATCTCAAAATGATGAGTGTTTACCCTAGCTTTATCAATATTGTTAAGGAACCAATTGCTACGAGTGAATTTCTAGATTTCCTACCTAGGAGTGTGATTATTAATAAACCAAAAGAATCTCCTATGGATTATAAGTGCACAATTGAAGCGTTTAATACCAAAGATGACAATACCTAGATCTATATTTTATGCCTAGCTAGGGGCGTTAAACAATAGCGCTTGTTGGGAGGCAACTCAATTTTTATTTTTGTGTTTTTTGTTTTTGGTTCTGTTTTTCAATAATTACACATTATTACCTCTGTAATAATTGTATTTTGGTGTTTTAGTTAGTGTTTGAGCCAAGCAGGACCTTTGGGAGGGTTTATGGTGATAGTTGCTTTGATCTTGCAGAAAAACAGAAACTTTTGCGCCTAGTAAAACAATTTTAAAAAATCACAAGCGTGATTTTGATCGGAATTTTTTACACAAGATTTATATACAAATTGCCTAGATTGTCCTAATTTTTCAGAATGTTTGGAAGTATACAAAGTTTCTGTTTTCGACAGTGTCAGCGTTCTGGGAACGGGGGTCCCCAGACTTGCCTGCCTGCGGCCTGTGGCGTGGCTCAAAGGGGGGCCCAGCACGGCCCATCTTCATCAACACAAGCTCAAGACCCTCGCGAGGGGCCAAGCCTCATGGGGCAGACGACAAGGAGCTTCCTCAGGCACGACCTCATCAGGCTGGCTCACGAGGAGGCGGAGATTTCAAGGCGGGGTACCTCGCGAGGTGCCCATGACACAAGCCATGATGACCAAGGGCGCCAGACGGGCGCCAGCCGGCGCAGTGTCCTCCTTTCCTCTTTGGTGCAAAGGGGGCAAGCGCAAGCGAGAGCATCAAGCAAAGGCATCCATTTCGGTGCAACAAGACCAAGACCAGTCCAACGGCAGGATGGAGGTCACCGTGGAGCCCAAGCCGGCGTCACCACTAGAGCCTTTGACAAGCGAGGACCAACTTTAGTCAGGATAAGTGTACCCGTTGTTCCCCTTCAAAATGGCCAATTGTTGGCGCCCTTCCCGCTCAATATTTGGGAAGAGGCCCAGGGACTTTGCCTATAAATAGGACTAGCCACCCCCAGGGTAGAAGGGGGAGTATTTGGCATACATCTAGAATAGAAAGAGAGAGAGAGAGAGAGAGATAGGGCGACTGAACTCCTCCCAGCAGTTCATCGCACCAGTCAAGAACAGACCCTCGCGAGGCTGTTCTCCCTTGTATTGTCCATCATCATCCCAAGAGGCAATCCACCACACCACACACTGGAGTAGGGTATTACACCACAATGGTGGCCTGAACCAGTATAAACTCTGTGTCTCTTGTGTTGATCTTTTCGTAGTTTAGGTCCTAGCGTTCGGTGAGGAACAGGTAGACAGAGGGCGTAATCTCCGCGTGCACCCCAGTTTTCGAACCTCAAGGGTCTACCGGAACCCGAAATCCGACATTTGGCGCGCCAGGTAGGGGTGCGCCAGAATTCATCTTCCGTCGCCCTGCTCTTCTCCGACCGTCGCATCCATGTCTGACGCTCGTCGGGCTGCTCTCGCCGCTCGAGTCGCCCAGACGTCTCCTGTCGGCGGACGCCCTCGTCGTTCCCCATCGCCTGCCGTCAACACCGCCACCGGCTCGGCGGGGAACGAGCAGCTGGTATCGCCCCTGCGTCCCTCCGTGGCCTGTTGGGAAAAGCCGCGCGACCTCTTCCTCGCCCACCACGCCGTGCCGGCCTTCCCGGTCGTCGCGGCCCGCCTGGGCGGCTCGCAGGCGCCACCCTCCAATCACCATGTCAAGCCGTTCATCCGCCGGGCCGGCGCCGCCTCCACGTGGCAGGGGACTCCCCGGGACCGGTCAGAGCCGTAGGCCCGGCTAGCCTTCAGCTCGGAGGACCACCCCTCCAACTCGGCCTGCTCGGGTGCGCTCCCCATGCTGTGCACCCCCACCATCTGCCAGGTGGCTGTCACCAGGACCCTCATCGACGGTGGCGCAGGCCTCAACGTGCTCTCAATCGAGACCTTCAACCTCCTCCGCATACCCCGGGAGCGGCTGTAGCCCAACTGGCCCTTCATGGGCGTCGGGGGAGGGTCTTCCAACTCCTTGGGACAGATCCAGCTCCCAGTAACTTGCGGCACCTACGACAAATTCCACACGGAGCTGGTCGATTTCGATATCGCCCTCATCGGCCTCCCCGACTACGCCATCCTCGGCTACCCAGCACTGGCCCAATTGATGGCCGCGACTCACCCGACATACAACCTTATGAAGATGCCCGGGAGTAGCGGAGTCCTCACCGTGCCTGGGGACGTCGGGGATGCGCTACGAGCGCTCAAGCTCACCTTCAAGATGGCAGCGTCGGCACAGCCCGCCGACGCGGGGGCCCCCAAGCCCAAGGGGGCTACGCCAGCCAAGAAGAAACAGTTATTCACCCAAGACAAGGCGGAGACCAAGCAGATACCCTTCGACGAGGACGGGCCCACTAGCGCCACTTTCACCATAGGCGCCCACCTCGAGCCTGAGCAGGAGGAAGCCCTGGTCAAGTTCCTACGTGCAAACAAGAAGGTGTTCGCTTGGGAGCCTGATCAGTTGGCAGGGATCCCACAGGGCGTGATCGAGCACCACCTCAACATGTGCCCCAACGTGCGCCCCGTGAAGCAGAAAGAAAGGCGGTAGTCCACGGAAAAGCAAGCCTTCATCGTCCAGGAGACCCGCAAGCTAGAAGTCGCGGGGGTCATTCGCGAGGTCCGATACCCAGATTGGTTGGCCGACCCTGTGGTTGTGCCAAAGAAGGGAGGGAAGGAACACATGTGTGTCGACTTCACCAACCTCAACAAAGCATGCCCGCAAGATCCGTTCCCGCTCCCACGCATCGATCAGATCGTCGATTCCACCGCTGAGTGTGACCTGTTATGCTTCTTGGATGCCTTCTCCGGGTATCACCAGATCAAGATGGCGGTGGAAGATGTGGAGAAGACGGCCTTCCTGACCACGTGTGGGGTGTACTGCTACACATGCATGCCCTTCGGACTGCGTAACGGAGGGGCAACCTTTCAGCGGCTCATGCACATCACCTTGGGCCCGCAACTCGGGAAGAATGTGGAAGCTTACGTCGACGACATTGTAGTGAAGTCTCGCGAGGCCAAGACTCTGATACAAGACCTGGAGGAAACCTTTGCAAACCTCAACGTAGTGAGCCTGCGGCTCAACCCGGAGAAGTGTTTGTTTGGAGTCCCCTCGGGCAAGCTCTTGGGCTTCCTCGTGTCCCACCGAGGCATCGAGGCCAACCCAGAAAAGGTCAAGGCGGTCGAGGACATGAGCCCGCCAAAGACCCTCAGAGAGATGCAGAAGCTCACTGGGCGCGTGACTGCGCTGGGGCGCTTCATCTCCAGGTTAGGGGAGCGAGCGCTGCCTTTCTTCCAGCTAATGAAGAAAAAGGGGCCCTTTGAATGGACTGAAGAGACCGACAAGGCGTTCCAAGATATCAAGAGATACCTAACTAGCCCTCCGGTGATGGTGGCCCCACGCCCTCAAGAGCCCTTGGTACTCTACCTTGCCGCCACTCCTTACTCCGCCATCGTGGCTCTGGTGGCGGTTAGGGAGGAGTGTCGGACCAAGGCCACAACAGCTACCCGTGCCAAGGCAAAGCAGGACCAAAAAGGGCTCGCAAAGATCACTACCACGACTGAGGAAGATTAGCCGCCACAGGGGAACGCACCGGGAGCGGGAGAGGCCCTTCCCCCAGGCAACCAGCTTCCGGAGGCCCCATCGCCTCAGCAAGCGCCATGGCCTCCAGAAGGCGCCACCAGCGCCGAAGCTCCAAGCCTCATCGAGCACCCGGTGTACTTCGTCAGCACGGTGTTGCGGGATGCGAGGGCACGGTACCCTATGCCACAGAAGCTCCTCCTCGCGCTGCTGGTGGCCTCGCGCAAGCTGCGGCACTACTTCCAGGGTCACCCGATCAAGGTTGTCTCAGCATAACCCTTGGAAAGGGTGCTCAGGAGCCCTAACTCGACCGGAAGGGTCGCCGAGTGGAACATTGAACTACAAGCGTTTCAACTCGAATTCAGCACGACCAGGGTCATCAAGGGTGCCGCGCTAGTAGATTTCATGGCTGAATGGACGGAAGCACTAGACCTCAAGACCAACGAGGACCGATCCCTCTCCCCGGGGAGCGAGGCGCCAGAAGGCTGGGTCATGTACTTCGACGGGGCGTTCTCCAGGCATGGCGCTGGGGCTGGGGCAGTGCTCATATCTCCCGCTCAGGACAAGCTATGCTACGCCGTGCAGCTCTGCTTCCAGCAGGGTTAAAAGGTCTCCAACAATATGGCGGAATACGAGGGACTGATAGCGGGTTGAAGGCCGCCGCAAACCCGGGGGTGAAGCGCCTTACCATCAAGGGCAATTCGCAGCTCCTCGTCAACTTCTCCAACAAGGTATACGAGCCACGAGATGAGCACATGGAGGCCTATCTTGCGGAGGTCCGTAGGATGGAAAAGCAGTTCTGGGGGTTGGAGCTACAGCACGTGCCCTGCGGCACTAACCAAGAGGCCGACAACATCGCCAAATGAGCATCCAGGCGGCTACCTCAGGAGCCTGGCATCTTCAAGGAGCGACTCTTCAAGCCCTCGGCCATGCCATCGCTATCAAACGCGGCGCATCCTCGGGAGGAGCTCCCCCAGCCACCTGCCTCGGGAGCCCCGGCCTGTGGCCTAGCCTCAGGAGCGCGCCTACTCCTAGCAATGGAGCCTCAGGAGGGGTGCTGGATCACAGAGCTCCGGAGTTACTTAACGCAAGGGACCCTGCCGAAGAAGGAAGAAGAAGCGGAGTGTGTGGCGCGGCAAGACACAACATACTGCATCAGGGATGGGGAACTCTACCGGAAGCGATCAAATGATGTGTCCCTACGCTGCATCTCCAGGGAGCAAGGGAAAGTGCTGCTGGCGGACATACACGGTGGAGACTGTGGGCACCACTCTTCATCACGAACCCTCGTGGGAAAGGCATTCCGCAGCGGCTTCTATTGGACTACTGCGCTTAGTGACGCCGTCGAACTGGTAAAGGCTTGCGAAGCCTGTCAATTCCATGCAAAACAAATCCATCAGCCGGCGGGAGGTCTGCAGACCATACCCCTCACTTGATATCCTGGGCCCGTTTCCTCAGGCGTTAGGAGGCTATCGCTACCTCTACGTCGCCGTGGACAAATTCACCAAGTGGGCCAAAGTGGAAGCCATCCGCACCATCCCCGCGGGTTCAGCGGTCAAGTTCATCAAGGGCATCGTAAGCCGGTTCGGGGTGCCGAACCACATCATCACCGACAACGGTTCGCAGTTCACCAGTAACCTCTTCAAAACATACTGTGCTAACCTTGGAACGCAGATATGCTACGCTTCAGTGGTGCACCCCCAAAGCAACGGCCAGGCCGAGCGGGCCAACGCGGAGGTCCTAAGGGGCCTCAAGACCAGAACATTCAAGAAGAAGCTGGAAGCCTGTGGCAGAGGCTGGCACGACGAGCTTCAGTCTGTGTTGTGGTCCATCCGCACGACCGCAACCAAGCCGATTGGAGAGACCCCGTTCTTCTTGGTCTATGGAGCCAAGGCGGTCCTCCCTCACGAGGTCAGACGTTGTTCCGCACGGGTCCTGGCGTTCGACGAAGCGCAGCAGGACGCCAGGCAGGGGATGGACCTCGTGTTGGGGGAGGAGCGTCGCCGAGAAGCCGCGTTGCGAGCGGCGAGATATCAACAAGCGCTGCGGCGATACCACTGCCGTAACATCCACCCCAGGACTCTTGAGGTAGGGGACCTCGTGCTCAGGCGGGTTCTCTCCAGGGAGGGACTGCATAAGCTCTCTCCCATGTGGGAGGGCCCGTTCAAGGTTGTTCATGTTTTCAGGCCTGGCTCTGCGCGCTTGGATACCCAGGAGGGGGTGCCAGTCCAGAATGCGTGGAACATCCAGCACCTCCGAAGGTTTTACCCCTAAAAAGGCCCAGAGCCTGTGAAGAAGGTGAATGCCTGTGAAGATCATCTTTTTGGAAAAGGCCCAGAGCCCGCGAAGAAGGCGAATGCCCGTGAAGATCATCTTTTTGGAAAAGGCCCAGAGCCTGCGAAGAAGGCGAATGCCTGTGAAGATCATCTTTTTGGAAAAGGCCCAGAGCCTGCGAAGAAGGCGAATGCCTGTGAAGATCATCTTTTTGGAAAAGGCCCAGAGCCTGTGAAGAAGGCGAATGCCTGTGAAGATCATCTTTTTGGAAAAGGCCCAGAGCCTGTGAAGAAGGAGAATGCCTGTGAAGATCATCTTTTTGGAAAAGGCCCAGAGCCTGTGAAGAAGGCGAATGCCTGTGAAGCTGTCGCGTTTTGGAAAAGGCCCGGAGCCTGTGAAGAGGGCCAATGCCCGTGAAGCTTGCTTCCCCGAAGAAAGGCCTGGAGCCTGTGAAGAAGGCCAACGCCTGTGAAGCTCGCCGCCCGTGACACTCTCACGTAATAATGAGTTGGGGCTGTACACGCCCCGGAGTCTCAGGAGCGCCGGCCTCAGGCCCTGGGGCTCCCTCCCACGCCTAGTGGCAGCACTTAGCTCCGCGCTGGTGAGAAGACGTCGAAGACTAGACTAGGTGCCGGACGCGGCTTTTTCATTTGCTTTCTGCAGTTGGCTAGTTTATTCTTATTTGGAGTTTTATCGAAACTATCGCCGCCTTTCGACTTGTGGTTCTCCGACTTTTTCGCTCTCCTGCCTCGATTTCTCTTGCGCAAGGGCTCGCGAGGTGGAAGCCCCGGGAGCCCTCGCGAGTGTTCATGTCTCAATCGCTCAAGGTTTCACGGCCCGGGTCCGCTACAGGAGAGCTCCTCCAGTCCATGCCTCACGGGCACCACGACTCGAATACGGGGCCTGGGTCGGTCGGCCCCATGGCTAAGGCTGGGGATTACCTACGCACGGGCGTGCGACAGAAAGGAACAATACTGAAATAACAAAAGCAGTACGATGATTGACGACAATAACCCAAACACGCCCCCACGGGGCCCCACACTGCTGTCTTCTTTTTGCGCAGGAGAAAAGAAAGAAAAGAACAAATCAGGCGAAGCTTGCCCCGCGCCGGCCCTCATGGAAGACTCGAGCCGCCTCTGGAGCTCAGGCGGACTCCCTCTCACGCTTCACCGGGGCGCGACAGCGGGCGGACCCGCTGCCGCCCTCCAAGCGGGCGCGACGACGTGGGGGCTGGCCGCGGACGCTGCTAGAAGAGTCGCTACCCGAAGAAGAGCTGGTGAAGCTTGAGGAGTCTCGGGCACCGCCAACCACGCGCACGCTGTCTTCTCCGTCCTTGCCGGGGCTGGGTCCCCGGCCGCGGTCGTCGTCTTCAGGGCAGCACCCTGCACTGCGTCCATCTTCCCCAAACACCCTCACATAGAGGGTGGCGTCGCCGTCGAACTTGAAGTGTAGAGTGCACCGGCGGCTCAAGCCACGCGCGCGGGCAAACGTCTGCCAGCCACGGGTCAAGGCCGGGTTCCCGGCGGCGGAGACCTCTAGCGAAGCCCACGAGGCCCGGCTGCAGCAGCCATCTGCCTGGAGCCAGAGGCCGCCCAAGGCGCCAGCTGGGAGGTCACCTAGGAAGAATCAAGGGAGCTGAAGCCGGGTGTTGGTCGGCTCCGCCGCCCACACAACAAACTCTGGCAGTGCCTCCGCAGCGCGGGAGCACGGCCTCGGGGGTCGCACGGCCGAAACACACCCCCCGGCCGTGGCCGGCCGCCCATCGCCACGCAGGAAGTCACCTCCGCGGCCACGGAGAGCCGCCGCGGAGGCCTTAGTGTGTTTGCGAGGGCGGCCTCGACCGCGCTTGGGAAGGGGAGAGGCAGGCGCAGCTTGGCGGGCCTTTCCCTTCTCTGGGGCCGAGAACTTCCTTGACGAAGCCATGAGGAAGAAGGGGATGCAAGAGGGGATGAACTAGAAGGGCACGCGGTGTGCCGTACTTAAGGACAGAGGAGGCCAACCATCGGCCCCCACGACCACAGGTAATCATGACTCGCTTCGCATGCAGGGACTTGTCAATTCGTGCAGTCGCCAAGGCGTCATGGGGAAGTGGAGACGCCCACGTCCAATCAACCGCCATGCGGCGCCCAAGGCCGCAGGCTGTTAGGGCCCGCGGCGCTTCGCACTTGCCCTTTCGCCTCACTGCTCGGCCAAGTCCGGGCGCGCCTTGGGCCCGGGGGCTACTGTCGGCGTTATGGGAACGGGGGTCCCCAGACTTGCCTGCCTGCGGCCTGTGGCATGGCTCAAAGGGGGGCCCAGCACGACCCATCTTCATCAACACAAGCTCAAGACCCTCGCGAGGGGCCAAGCCTCGCGGGGTGGTCGACAAGGAGCTTCCTCAGGCACGGCCTCATCAGGCTGGCTCACGAGGAGGCGGAGAGTTCAAGGCGGGGTACCTCGCGAGGTGCCCATGACGCAAGCCATGACGACCAAGGGCGCCAGACGGGCGCCAGCCGGCGCAGTGTCCTCCTTTCCTCTTTGGTGCAAAGGGGGCAAGCGCAGGCGAGAGCATCAAGCAAAGGCATCCATTTCGGTGCAACAAGACCAAGACCAGTCCAACGGCAGGATGGAGGTCACCATGGAGCCCAAGCCGGCGTCACCACCAGAGCCTTTGACAGGCAAGGACCAACTTTAGTCAGGATAAGTGTACCCGCTGTTCCCCTTCAAAATGGCCAATTGTTGGCGCCCTTCCCGCTCAATATTTGGGAAGAGGCCCAGGGCCTTTGCCTATAAATAGGACTAGCCACCCCCAGGGTAGAAGGGGGAGTATCTGGCATACATCTAGAATAGAAAGAGAGAGAGAGATAGGGCGACTGAACTCCTCCCAGCAGTTCATCGCACCAGTCAAGAACAGACCCTCGCGAGGCTGTTCTCCCTTGTATTGTTCATCATCAGCCCAAGAGGCAATCCATCACACCACACACTGGAGTAGGGTATTACACCACAATGGTGGCCTGAACCAGTATAAACTCTGTGTCTCTTGTGTTGATCTTTTCGTAGTTTAGGTCCTAGCGATTCGGTGAGGAACAGGTAGACAGAGGGCGTAATCTCCGCGCGCACCCCAGTGTTCGAACCTCAAGGGTCTGCCGGAACCCGAAATCCGACAGACAGATTCTGTTTTCTATGTGTTGTGTGCTTATTTTGATGAATCTATGGGTAGTATCGGGGGGTATGAACCATGGAGAAGTTGGAATATAGTAGATATTACACCAACATAAATAAAGAATGAGTTCGCAACAATACCTGTAGTGGTGATTTATTTTATTATACTAACGGATCTCATGAGTTTTCTGTTGAGTTTTGTGTTGTGAAGTTTTCAAGTTTTGGGTAAAGATTTGATGGACTATGGAATAAGGAGTGGCAAGAGCCAAAGCTTGGGGATTGTCGGTGTCAAAACCGACGGATCTCGGGTAGGGGGTCCCGAACTGTACGTCTAAGGTTAATGGTAGCAGGAGGCGGGGGACACAATGTTTACCCAGGTTCGGGCCCTCTCTATGGAGGTAATACCCTACTTCCTGCTTGATTGATCTTGATGATATGAGTATTACAAGAGTTGATCTACCACGAGATCGTAGAGGCTAACTCTAGAAGCTAGCCTATGATTATGATTGTTCTTGTCCTACGGACTAAACCCTCCGATTTATATAGACACCGAAGGGGCCTAGGGTTACACAGAGTCGGTTACAGAGAAGAAAATCTACATATCTGAATTGCCAAGCTTGCCTTCCACGCAAAGGAGTGTCCCACTCGGACACGGGACGAAGTCTTCAATCTTGTACCTTCATAGTCCAACAGTCCGGCATAAGCATATAGTCCGGCTTTCCGAGGACCCCCTAATCATGGACTCCCTCAGTAGCCCCTGAACCAGGCTTCAATGACGATGAGTCAGCGCGCAGATTGTCTTCGGCATTGCAAGGCGGGTTCCTTCTCCGAATACTCCAAAGAAGATCTTGAACACAAGAATCGTGTCCGTCTCTGCAAAACAAATTCCACATACCACCGTAGAGAGCACCATATTCCACAAGTCTAATCTGCTGACAACCTTTCCATAGCGTGACATCACGCCGCGGCCCGGTCATTATTCAAACCGTTTTCACAACCTGCTACTGCACACCTTGCGAGGCGGTTTCATATGCACGTCTTGTCAAAGCAGAGATCGTGTCCCCTTATCATAGGATTCTCATCAATACGGGTGTGGGTAACCCAACTGCGCCATCAACATGGCGCTTGGGGAATAAGCGAGTTTCCAAGGCAAATGGGGAGGCACATGGTTTCTACCGCCTTTATAAAGAGATTAGGATTCCCTCTTTCACCCACGCCTTCTTCTTCCTCTGCTCATCTATTCTTGAGCTCCAACGCCCAAGCTTTCACCTTCTCCGCAAAGCCACTCCGAGCATGTCCGGAGCGGGAGGCAAGTGGATGGCCTCCTCCGTAACGGAGGGGGACATCACGAAGCTTCGGGAGGCCGGATACCTGTCCGCGAACATCGCGCATCGGCTTCCGGCCGAAGGGCGGATCATCCCTACACTACAAAAAAAAGACATAACCATGACATTTTGGGCCGACCGAATTTTTTTTCTATCATACATATGACACTTCTATGACGATAATTGTGACAAAACCCGGTATCATCATAGATGTGGTGGGATCCTACTTCTATGACAAAAAATCATGACAGAAAATGGGCTTTTTGTCCTGGGCGGGCCGGAGACGCAGCTGCATGACATTCTTTGGGCCATCCATGACGAAAAAAATCATGGTAGAAGCGAGGGGGAGGAAAATTTCAGGGAGTTACCGGTTACGGTGGGAGGTCGGGGGCCGAGCGATGCGCGTTCCTGTCGTACGTATGCACGTGTGTGCGAGGCGTTCGCTCTAACTGAACCCGAGCGAGGCGTTGGGCTCTAACTGAACCCGAGCGATTGCAATGCAGGCTACGCGTTACTAAACCCAAGCGACCGATCGATGGCTGTTAACTAAAGCCGATGGAGCGATTCCTTCACTACTGCTACTAACTGAAGCCGATAGATTGGATGAACAGTGAGT
>NC_041391.1:187814878-187836846 GCF_002162155.2 Triticum dicoccoides | reverse complement strand
TTGCCTCTGGATGAACAGGACCCCGTGGTGTCGAGGGCTGGATGAACAGTAGACGGTGGAGGGGTGGTTGAACAGGACACCATGGTATGGAGGGCTGGATGAACAGTAGACGGTGGAGGGCTGGATGAACAATAGACGGTGGAGGGGTGGTTGAACAGTAGCCGGTGGAGTAGCGCGTGGTGGAGGCTGGATGAACAGTACCCCGTGGAGGCTGGAGGAGGTCGACGGTGGAGATGACCAGTATCCCGTGGAGTCCTGTTTTGCGGTACGCCACACCCCTCCAGATGAACAGGACCCCCGTTTCGACCGTAGCACTCCAACACAAGTCCGTTTCGTCCGTTTTGCAGTACGCCACACCCCCTATCAACAGGACCCCCGTTTCGACCGTAGGAGGTCCGTTTCCTCCATTTTGCGGTACCCCACACCCCTCCCGATCAACAGGACCCCTGTTTCGACCGTAGGAGGTCCGTTTCCTCCGTTGTGCGGTACGCCAGACCCCTCCCGATGAACAAGATCCCGTTTCGAATGTGGTCGGTCGAACACAAGGCCATTTCCTCCGTTGTGCGGTACGACAAGCCTCGTTTCCATTGCTTGTTCCGTCCAAGCCCTCCCGATGAACACGACCATGCATTCCGTTTCGACCCAGCCGGTTGGCTCCTCATGAACACGACGACGACGCTGTTTCTCCGTTCTGACCCAGCCATGTACGTATGCACGAGTAGGCGTTCGAGACCCCGCCCGTATGTACACATACGTGGCCGTATGTTCTTTCTTGCACCCTGGCCGTTGTACGTACATGTACATGCTACGTGCGCGCCTCTACTACGACACGTGCGCGCCTCTACAACGACCAGTATGTACGTACACGTTCGCGACCAGAATGACAACGCTACGTACGCTTCGACCAGGTGGGTCCCGAATGTCAGGCACTTCCTTGCGTGCGAAAATGTAGCTGGTGGGTCCCAGCAGTCAGAGGGGCGAATCGTTTTTTTGCTCGGACGCACTTCCTTGCGTGCGAAGGTGTAGCTGGTGGGTCCCAGCAGTCAGGGGGGAAACGTTTTTTCGTGAAATATGGTGGCCCGTCCAGTGGGTCCCCGCTGTCAGGTGGAGGAATAATTATTTTCCGTGTAATAAGGAGGCACTTCCTTGCTGCGGCCGTGGACCCAGCTGTCAGCCTCTCCACATAAAGTCCACGTCCGATGGAAGTCGTTCCTTGACCACGTTGATCACGCCGCGCCGAGAGCACCAGGGCGGTGGACGACGGCGAGGCCTAGGAAGGGGACGACGGGGAGCCGGGGAAGACGCGGCAGTGGAAGCCCGCACCGAGAGGAGTATGAGGGTTCACTGGTTTGGCTGCGGTGTGAGGCTGCTGTTGCTGCAGGGCCTGGCCAGCGGTGGGAATAGTAGGGGGCGGTGAAGCCTCCGCGGCAGCACATCCGACCACGGGAGGCAGGAGCATGCGGCATGACCGGCGCTGCTTTGGGCGGCTGGAGCAAGAAGACCAAAGGTTGAAGAAGCACTACGACCGTTGGATGGACATCGTACGGTCACTGGAGCTAGAATCGTTTATATTGACTAAGTTGACAAAGCCCTCCGTCCCCGTCAACTTAGTAGGCCCACAAGTCAGCCTCCCACCAAGGTGGGTCCCAGCTAGCAGGGGGTATTCATTTTTTTGTGCCTAATAAGGAGGCACTTCCGGTGGGTCTGAGCTGACAGCAGGGGGAACGTTTTTTTCGCGAAATACGATGGCCCGTCGGGTGGGTCCCAGCAGTCAGGGGAAAACATTTTTTTCGCGAAATACTGGTGGCCCGTCCAGTGGGTCCCTGCTGTCAGGTGGAGGAATAATTATTTTCCGCGTAATAAGGAGGCACTTCTTGCGGCTGCCGTGGACCCAGCTGTCAGCCTCTCCATGTACAATATTCTTCCGATGGAATTCGGTCATTGACCACATTGACCACGCCACGCCGAGAGCACCACGGCGGTGGACGACGGTGATGCCTAGGAGGGGACGACGCGGAGCCGGGGAAGGCGCGACAGTGGATGCCCATGCGAAGAGGAGTACGAGGGTTCACTGGTTCGGCTGGGCTGCCGTCGCCGCAAAATAATAGGGGGTGTGGGTGAGTGGAGTGGAGGGATGGCCTGGCCAGCAGTGGGAGTAGTATGGGGGCGGTGAGGCCTCCGCAGCAGCACAGCCGGCCACGGGAGGCAGGAGTAGACGGCACGACCGGCGCTGCTTTGGGCAGCTGGAGCAAGAAGACCAGAGGTTGAAGAAGCACTACGGCCGTTGGATGGACATCGTACGGTCAGTCGAGCTAGAATCGTGCATATTGACTAAGTTGACAAAGACCTTCTTCCCCGTCAACTTAGTAGGCCCACTATACTGGGTCCCAGCTAGCAGGGGGAGTATTCGTTTTTTTGGGCGTAATAAGGAGGCACTTCCTTGCGTGCGAAGATATAGCTGGTGGGTCCGAGCTGTCAGCGGCGGTAATGTTTTTTTCGCGAAATACAGAGGCCCTTTCGGTGGGTCCCAGATGTCAGGTGGAGGAATCATTATTTTGCGCGTAATAAGGAGGCATTTCCTTGCGTGCGGTCGTGGACCCAGCTGTCAGCCTCTCCACGTACAGTCCACTTTCGATGGATATCGTTCATTGACCACGTTAACCAGGCCGTGCCGAGAGCACCAGGGCAGTGGACGACGGTGAGGCCTAGGAAGGGAACGACATGGAGCCAGGGAATACTCGGCAGTTGTTTCCCACGCGGAGGAGTACGAGGGTTTACTGGTTCATCTGCCGTCGCTAGAGAATAACAACATGTGTGGGACTGAGGGTGAGTAGAGGGATGGCTAGGCCAGCGATGGGAGTACGATGGGGCGGTGAGGCCTGCATGGCAGCACAGCCGGCCACGAGGAGGAGGGAGCAGGCAGTCCCGCCAGTGCTTGTTTGAGCGGCTGGAGCAGGAAGAGCAGAGATTGAAGAAGCACGACGGCCATTGGATGGACATCCAATAGTATACAGGCCATCTGTGGAAAGCCTCAAAACTGTGGAAAACAGCATACAACCCATCTGCCATTATTTCAAATAGTTTACAGCCCATTTGCTAATTCTTACGGGGTTTTTTGGAGCCCATATTCTTTTTGTTAACATTACAACCCATATTGTGGCCACGGTTAAAAAATTATACGAAATTTTGCATATGTCGGTGCAGTCTGAACTGTTTTTAATCCCGAAATTTCGAGTCACATTCAGACTGATTTTAAAAATAAATGTATATCAATATAAAATCCAATAAATTGTCCACACATAAAAATCAATGCAATTTAAAATCTCGAAATGAAAAAAAGATATTTGAAACTAATTGCCGGTTTGATGTGTTTTAAAAATGTACAACCCATTTCTCATTACTGATAGACCATTTTTTCGGCCAGCCGAATGAAGCTCTCCTTGTCTAGCCCAACAGGCCTGATAAAGTGACTTACTTGACAAATCACAAAAAGACTAGGCTAGCCATTTTCAAAAAGAAAAAAAAACTACTGGGCTGGTCTATGGTAAACATAAAAGAAAAGGCTGCCTAGACAGGCCAGAGTGTCCCGCACAGCCCAGTTGACACCCGTCTCAAAAACAAATTAGATAAATGCCACTCCAATTATGGTGATTCATAAAAATGCCACTGCAATTTCCAAACTTTGAAAAACGCCACTGCAGTTTGCAAACTTTGAAAAACGCCACTCCAGACTTCAAAAAATGCCACTAGAAATGGCATGAAATGGCATCTTTCAAAGTTTGGAAATTGCAGTGGCATTTCTCGGAGGCATTTATCAAATTAACCCAAAACAAAAATAACTAGGCGAGCTGCTGGGTCCCTGGTGTCAGCCGCTCGTTGTGCAATTCTCTCGTTTATTGACTACGTTGACAATGGCATGGGACCCAGATGTCAGAAATCCACTAGGAGGAGCCATTTTTTTATTGGCTTGAAATAAGGAGGCACTTGCTTGCATACTGCCATGACCTTGGCGGGTCCCTGCTGTCATCCTCTCCATGTACAATCATCTCCTGATTGTGTACGCGTCAACTTGCTAGGCCCACAAGTCAGCCTCTAAACCCGTGGAGGACAAATACAACCCATTTAAAAAAATAACAGCCCATTCCATACGTTCAAACGGAAAGTTCAACATTCAGAGCAAAGTAACAGGTCTGATCCACATATAGAGTACTGAACTTCCACGTTGACAACCATCATAGCCAAGTTAACTATCTACTCCCACTAGACAAGTACTAACTTACTCTTAGCTAACTACACGATGTCGGCGATACACGCTAAACGCCGGCACCGGCGTCCTGCGCCTCGCCTCGGGCTTTCGAGAGGTGTGATAGGGTGTGATGCTCGCGCGCGTTGACCCTTTCCAAGCCGGCGTGGTCCACTGAAGCTTCGGCTTCCAAGCGGGAAACCCACTTGATGAGCTGGTAGTAAAAATCAGCGTCGCGAACGTGTGCGTGCCCGACAACCTCCAGGGCTATTTGTCGGGCGCCGGCCTCGACGTAGTCGACCCAGTTGCGGGCGCTCTGCTCGCGACTCAGAGCGTCGGTGCGTTGCTGCTCCATGTCCCGCTGGCGGCGCAAATCGGTGATACGATGCTCCTCCGCCAGGCGGTCGCGCTCCAACAACTCCTGCTCCTCCGCCATGCGGTCGTGCTCCAACAACTCCTCGATCTGCACATTGCCATCTAAAGACAAATAGAATGCCTCCTCCCTCCATCTGCCTTCCGGTGAAAACCCGAACACTAGTTCCGGCGATGACCACCTCCGGCGTCGCCTACCGTGGGCGGGCGGGGGCATGGCAGACATGGCGGGCGACGTCGGGCCTGTGGGGGCTTATGAGGATATGGCGAGTTGGGTCACAGTGGCACTGGAGAAGGCTAGGAAACAGTACTTATAGGGGGAAGGTAGCGCGACGGTCATCGGAATTCAATGCATAATGGCTTAGCGCGCCAGCTTGTCGTGGAAAACTAGGGAAACTGAAATTATGACTGTGCCGTCCCGTCCCATCTGGGTCGCACGCCGATATGGCGGTCAAACGAGTGCACTCGAATCATCTCCCTCCTTGTCAATAATGATTTCACGGATTTAAAAAGCCCACAACAATTAAAGCGTATCTTGTTCGCATCAGTTAGCTGCCTTAATTACGGCCGGCTGCATGTAGGCACCCAGAATCGCTTGCAGGCAGTATGCGAAGCAGCATGCAACGAGTCGCAGTCGAGGGCACGCATGCAGCCACTTAAATCGCTGGAATTAATTAGGCTTAAACTTCTGCATGCTGTTAATTATTGCCATGCCTTGGTCTTGCTGCTTTGCTCACAGGACTAATAAACCCGGACGGAGGGAGTACCTTGGTTGGTGAGAGGTTTGAATTAAGCCCTGCAAACCGTAAAGGAGGTACTAGTACGTGTGTGATCTGCTATTTATTCGTGTAGGATCGAGTAGGTCGTTTCTTGAATCGAGCCTTGCAAACCGGAAAGGAGGTAGTACGTGCGTGATCTGCTATTTATCCGTGTAGGATCGATAGTGTAGCTTGTCAGTTTCTTTAGAGGTAGGCATTTTTATCCATGTAGGATCGATAGTGTAGCTTGTCAGTTTCTTCAGAGGTAGGCATTTTTATTCAAAAAACTGCCACTTCGCATCTTGCGTCACAAATAAAACTGCGAGGAGCGCATTTGTAGGCTAGCAAGTGATCGATCAGTAACTTGTAAACACTGAGCGAACATAAATAAGTAACTATTAATGCATCTCAATGATTCACATATCATATACAAATATGTAGCTCCAAAAGCAAAGATCAGCCACTTCGGATCTTGTGTCGCAACTAAAACTAACTAGTACGATTCCCATACATAAGATCAACATGTTAATGCATCTCAATGATTCACAGATCATATACAAATATGTAGCTCCAAAAGCAAAGATCTAGAAAAAACATCTGTTCTTCCTACTAACATGGATGCTTCTCTTGGCCAACATTCAGTACAGACTGAAAGACGAATTTGTTTGTGAAGTCTACAATTCCTCTTGCAAACGTAAGTGGTTTCACCAACAGCTGGAACCATGAGAATGAACCACACATGATGGAGGAACATCCACTGCAATATGATTTGGTCTTCTCTCGATCACACCGCGAAACTATTTTCGGAATACAAACTTTAACTTAGGGAAATGATGCCCATTGTATAATCAGACCAAAGCAATGAAGCACCTAGTGTTGGCCAGTAAATAGTATAGTACTACTTTTCTGCAGTCCACGAAGTGACTACAGGAAATTTTAATGCTAGACCGTTCCCTAGTAATTCCTCTAATAATTATGGAAATTCCTACAATAACTCTTATGGTAATTTTAATAAGATGCCCTCTGATTTTGAGAATAGTGTGAAAGAATTTATGATTTCTCAAAAGAATTTTAATGCTTTGCTTGAAGAAAAAATGCTCAAAGTTGATTATTTGGCTAGGAATGTTGATAGACTTTCGCTTGATGTTAATTCTCTTAAACTTGGATCTTCTTCTCCTAAGCATGATATCAATGAGTCTCTCAAAGTAATGAGAATTTCCATTGACGAGTGCAACGAAAGAACCGCTAGATTGCATGCTAAAAAAGAAAGCTTTATAAAAGCGTGTTCTTCTAGTTTCCATGAAAATAATGATGAGGATCTTAAAGTTATTGATGCGTCTCCGATTAGATCTATGTTTCGCAATATGAATTTTGATGATTATGGGAGTGATGATGAATCAACCTTGCCTAAAAGGCGTCCCAAAAATTCGGAGTCTTTAGATCTTAATGTTAAATTTGGTAAAAGTGAGATTGGAGAATCTCCAACTTCTAATAATATTGAACCCACTATCTCGGATTTCAAGGAATTTGATTATGATAATTGTTCTTTAAAAGGTTGTATTTCCTTGTTGCAATCCTTTGTTAATTCTCCTCATGCTTATAGTCAAAACAAAGCTTTTACCAAACATATTGTTGATGCCTTGAAGCAATCTTATGATGAAAAACTTAATTTGGAAGTTTCTATACCTAGAAAACTTAATGATGAGTGGGAACCTACTATAAAGATTAGAATTAAATATTATGAGTGTTTTGCTTTGTGTGATTTGGGTGCTAGTGTTTCCGATTCCGAAAACTTTATGTGATATTCTAGGTTTCCATGATCTTGATGATTGCTCTTTAAATTTGCACCTTGTGGATTACACCATTAAAAAGCCTATGGGAAGGATCAATGATGTTCTTATTGTTGCAAATAGAAATTTGGTGCCCGTAGATTTTATCGTTCTTGATATAGATTGCAATCTTTCTTGCCCTATTATTCTTGGTAGACCTTTCCTTAGAATGATTGGTGCAATTATTGATATGAAGGAAGGGAATATTAGATTACAATTTCCCTTAAAGAAAGGCATGGAGCACTTTACAAGAAATAAAGTCAAATTACCTTATGAATCTATCATGCGTGCTACTTATGAATTTAGTGCCAAAGATGGCACTCGTTAGATCTATCTTTGCTTTTTATGCCTACCTAGGGGCGTTAAACGATAGCGCTAGTTGGGAGGCAATCCAATTTTCTTTATGTTTTTTGTTTTTGCTCCTGTTTAGTAATAAATCTTGCATCTACCTTCTGGTTAGATGTGTTTTTTATCTTTTAATTAGTGTTTGTGCCAAGTAGAACCTATAGGATAACCTACGATGATAGTTGATTTGATTCTGCTGAAAAACAGAAACTTTGCGCGCACGAATATTTTTTTAAATCACAGGAATGTGCTATTGCGTTGATTCTTTTTTCTTCTATTCAATAAAAATTGTCTAGGACGTCCTATTTTGGTAGGATTTTTAGAGTTCCAGAAGTTTGCGTTAGTTACATATTTCTACAGATTGTTCTGTTTTTGACAGATTCTGTTTTTTGTGTGTTGTTTGCTTATTTCAATGCATCTATGGCTAGTAATTTAGTCTATGAACCATAAGGAAGTTGGAATACAGTAGGTTTAACACAAAAATAAATAAAGAATGAGTTCATTGCAGTACCTTATGTGGTGGTTTTGTTTTCTTTCACTAACAGAGCTTATAAGATTTCCTGTTGAGTTTTGTGTTGTGAAGTTTTCAAGTTTTGGGTAAAGCTTTTATGGACTACAGAATACTGAGTGGCAAGAGGCTAAGCTTGGGGATGCCCATGACACCCCAAGATATTCAATAATAGCCAAAAGCCTAAGCTTGGGGATGCCCCGGGAAGGCATCCCCTCTTTCTTCTTCGTTCATTGGTAACTTTACTTGGAGCTATATTTTTATTTGCTACATGATATGTGTTTTGCTTGGAGCGTCGTGTATTATATTAGTCTTTTCTTTTTAGTTTACCACAATCATCCTTGCTGTACACACCTTTTGGGAGAAGCCTATTTGATTAGAATTTGCTAGAATAGTCTATGTACTTCACTTATATCTTTTGAGCTTGATAGTTTTTGCTCTAGTGCTTCACTTATATCTTTTAGAGCACGGTGGTGTCTTAATTTTGAAGAAATTGCTAGTCTCTCATGCTTCACTTATATTATTTTGAGAGTCTTTTAGAACAGCATGGTATTTGCTATGGTCATAAAGTTGGTCCTAGAATGATGAGCATCCAAGTTGGGTATAATAAAAACTATCATAGGAAGTGAATTGGATGCTATGATCAACTTGATACTTGATAATTGTTTTGAGATATGGAGGTAGTGATATTAAAGTCATGCTAGTTGGGTGATTATGAATTTAAAGAATGCTTGTGTTGAAGTTAGCAAGTCCCGTAGCATGCACGTATGGTTAAAGTTGTGTAACAAATTTGAAACATGAAGTGTACCTGGCTTGTGCATCCTTATGAGTGGCGGTCGGGGACGAGCGATGGTCTTTTCCTACCAATCTATCCCCCTAGGAGCATGCGCGTAGTACTCGATTTTTGATGAGTTCTAAATTTTTGCAATAAGTATATGAGTTCTTTTGACTAATGTTGAGTCCATTGATTATACTCACTTTTACCTTTCCGCCTTTGCTAGTCTCTTCGGTACTGTGCATTGCCCTTTCTCACCTTGAGAGTTGGTGGAAACTTCGCCGGTGCATCCAAACCCCATGATACGATAAGCTCTATCACACATAAACCTCCTTTATCTTCCTCAAAACAGCCACCATACCTACCTATTATGGCATTTCCATAGCCATTCCGAGATATATTGCCATGCAACTTTCCACCGTTCTGTTCATCATCATCATGACATACTTTACTTTTGTCATATTGCCATTGCATGATCATGTAGTTGACATCGTATTTGTGGCAAGGTCACCATGCATAATTTTTCATACATGTCACTCTTGATTCATTGCACCATCCCAGTACACCACCGGAGGCATTCATATAGAGTCATATCTTGTTCTAGTTTCGAGTTGTAATTCTTATGTTGTAATCAATAGAAGTGTGATGATCATCATTATTAGAGCATTGCCCAAAAAAAAGAAAAAAAAGAATAAAGGCCAAAAAGAAAAAAAGAAAGGCCCAAAAGAAAAAAAGAATAAAGAATAAATAAATAAAAAGGGCAATGTTACTATCTCTTTTTCCACACTTGTGCTTCAAAGTAGCACCTTGTTCTTCATGTAGTGAGTCTCATATATTGTGCTTCAAAGTAGCACCATGTTTTTCATATAGTGAGTCTCATAAGTTGTCTTTTTAATACTAGTGGGAATGTTTCATTATAGAACTTGGCTTGTATATTCCTACGATGGGCTTCCTCAAATGCCCTAGGTCTTCATGAGCAAGCAAGTTGGATGCACACCCACTAGTTTTCTTTTGTTGAGCATTCATTTATAGCTCTAGTGCATCCGTTGCATGGCAATCCCTACTCCCCATGTTTACATCAATTTATGGGCATCCTCATAGCCCGTTGATTATCCTCGTCAATGTGATACTTTCTCTTTTTTGTCTTCTCCAAACAATCCCCATCGTCATATTCTATTCCACCCATAGTGCTATATCCATGGCTCACGCTCATGTATTGCATGAAGGTTGAAAAAGTTTGAGATTATTTAAGTATGAAACAATTGCTTGGCTTGTCATCGGGGGTATAGAAGTTGGGAACATCTTTGTGTGACGAAAATGAAGCATAGCCTAACTATATGATTTTGTAGGGATGAACTTTCTTTTGCCATGTTATTTTGAGAAGATATGATTACTTTGATTAGTATGCTTGAAGTATTACTATTTCTTTTATCAATATGAACTTTAATTTTGTATTCATTTGGATCTTAACATTCATGCCACAATAAAGAAAATTACATTAAGAATTATGCTAGGTAGCATTCCACATCAAAAATTCTCTTGTTATCATTTACCTACTCGAGGACGAGCAGGAATTAAGCTTGGGGATGCTTGATACGTCTCCAACGTATCTATAATTTTTGATTGTTCCATGCTATTATATTACCCCTTTTGGATGTTTATGGGCTTTATTTTACAAATTTATATCATTTTTGGGACTAACCTACTAACCGGAGGCCCAGCCCATATTGCTGTTTTTTTGCCTATTTCAGTATTTCAAAGAAAAGGAATATCAAACGAAGTCCAAACGGAATGAAACCTTCGGGAGCGTGATTTTTGGAACGAACATGATCCGGAGAGCTTGGAGTGCAAGTCAAGAAGCTTCCGAGGGCCCCACGAGATAGGGGCCGCACCCCCTGTAGGGCGTGCCCCCTGTCTCGTGGGCCCCTCGGGCGGCCACCGACGTACTTCTTCCTCCTATATATACCTACGTACCCCGAAAACATCCAGGAGCACCATGAAACACAATTTCTACCGCCGTAACCTTATGTATCCACGAGATCCCATCTTGGAGCCTTCACCGGCACTCTGCCGGAGGGGGAATCAACCATGGAGGGCCTCTATATCAACATCCTTGCCCCTCCGATGAGTTGTGAGTAGTTTACCACAGACCTACAGGTCCATAGTTATTAGCTAGATGGCGTCTTCTCTCTTTTTGGATCTCAATAGAATGTTCTCCCCCTCTCTTGTGGAGATCTATTCGATGTAAACTCTTTTTGCGGTGTGTTTGTCGAGATCCGATGAATTGTGGGTTTATGATCAAGTTTACCTATGAATAATATTTGAATCTTCTCCGAATTCTTTTATGTATGATTGAGTTATCTTTGCAAGTCTCTTCGAATTATCAGTTTGGTTTGGCCTACTAGATTGATCTTTCTTGCCATGGGAGAAGTGCTTAGCTTTGGGTTCAATCTTGCGGTGTCCTTACCCAGTGATAGAAAGGGTTGCAAGGCACGTATTGTATTGTTGCCATCGAGGATAACAATATGGGTTTTATATCATATTGCATGTGTTTATCCCTCTACATCATGTCATCTTGCTTAATGCGTTACTCTGTTCTTATGAGCTTAATACTCTAGATGCAGGCAGGAGTCGGTCGATGTGTGGAGTAATAGTAGTAGATGCAGGCAGGAGTCGGTCTACTTGTTATGGACGTGATGCCTATATACATGATCATGCCTAGATAATCTCATAACTATGTGCTTTTCTATCAATTGCTCGACAGTAATTTGTTCACCCACCGTAATACTTATGCTATCTTGAGAGAAGCCTCTAGTGAAACCTATGGCCCCCGGGTCTATCTCTTATCATATTTGCTTTCAATCTATCTTTATTTGCATCTTTACTTTTTGCATCTATATCATAAAATACCAAAAATATATTTATCTTATCATACTATCTTTATTAGATCTCACTTTCGCAAGTGGCCGTGAAGGGATTGACAACCCCTTTATTGCGTTGGTTTCGAGTTCTCAGTTTGTTTGTGTAGGTGTGTGGGACTTTTGAGGAGCCTCCTACTGGATTGATACCTTGGTTCTCAAAACCGAGGGAAATACTTACGCTACACTTTCCTGCATCACACTCTCCTCTTCGAGGAAAACCAACGCAAGCTCAAGACGCAGCAACCGCCTCTGCCCCGTAAACCATGAAAAAAGGTGTATAACCTGCCGATCAGTTTGGGGTGGTGTTTATGCTCCATAACATAGATGGTAACTCTTCCACCCAACAACCCGGCGTCCTCTTCAAGGGAACCATAAGTCAGGGCTTGATGCCCTTCAAAATCTCCTGGTTGGCTCTCTCAGCTTGACCATTAGATTGGGGGTGAGCCACCGATGCCACATCAAGCCAGATGTGCTCTCGTTGACAAAAGTCCTCCATCTCGCCTTTGGAGAGGTTCGTGCCATTATCTGTGATAATGCTGTGTGGAAAACCAAAATAGAAAATCACCTTTTTGATGAATTGAACTGCCGTGGCTGCATCACACTTGCTTACTGGCTCCGCTTCAACCCATTTAGTAAACTTATCAACTGCCACCAACAGGTGTGTCTTCTTATCCTTGGGTCGCTTGAAAGGCCCTACCATGTGAAGCCCCCAAGTAGCAAACGGCCAGGTGATGGGAATCATCCATAGCTCCTGAGCCGGAACATGAGCTCGTCGTGAGAATTTCTGACAACCGTCGTACCGCCTTACCAAGTCCTCAGCATCAGCATGAGCCGTCAGCCAATAGCAGCCATGACGAAACGCTCTAGCAACCAGGGATTTTGAACCGGTGTGATGACCATAGTCTCCTTCGTGAATCTCTCCTAGAATCTCATGGCCTTCTTCAGGAGAAACATAGCGTTGGAATGCACCAGAAACACTACAACGGTGTAACTCGATGTTGTGAACAATCATGGACTTGGATCGCAGGACTATCTGTCTGGCCAAAAGTGCATCTTCTGGTGCCTCGCCCTGGTTCATGTATGCCAAATATGGAACCTTCCAATCCGGAATGATGTGTAAAGCGGCCACCAACTGTGCCTCCGGATCAGGAATAGCGAGGTCCTCCTCTGTAGGCAACTGAAATGATGGGTTGTGCAAGATATCCAGGAAGGTATTGGGTGGCACCGGTTTACACTGAGATCCCAGCCGGCTTAAAGCATCAGCTGCCTCATTTTTGCGCCGATCAATGTGCTCCACTTGATAACCCTTGAATTGACCAGCAACAATGTCCACCTCTCGTCGGTAAGCCACCATGAGTGGATCCTTGGAATCCCAAGTACCTGAAACTTGCTGGGCTACCAGATTCGAATCTCCAAAGCATCATACTCGGCTTAAGTTCATTTCCTTAGCCACTCGAAGACCATGGAGTAAGGATTCATACTCAGCTGCATTGTTAGTACAAGGGAACATTAAGAGAAGAACACAATGAATTTTATCACCTCGAGGGGAAGTAAGGACAACTCCAGCCCCCGAGCCCTCCAATTGCGGATCCATCAAAGTGAATAGTCCAGTATGTACTGTCCGGTTTGTCCTCCGGTATCTGCAATTCTGTCCAATCATTGATGAAATCCACAAGGGCCTGGGATTTGATAGCTATTCGAGGCATATACTTCAAACCGTGTGGTCCAAGCTCAATAGCCCACTTAGCAACCCGACCAGTTGCCTCCCTATTCTGGATTATATCCCCCAAAGGAGCAGAACTGACCACTGTGATGGGATGACCCTGAAAATATTGTTTAAGTTTCCGATTTGCCATAAAAACCCCATATACCAGCTTCTTCCAATGTGGATATCTTTGCTTTGACTCAATGAGCACCTCGCTGATATAATAAATCGACCTTTGAACCGGGTACTCTTTCCCAGCCTCCTTGTGCTCCACCCCAATAGCTACACTGACAGCCCGGGCATTAGCAGCCACATATAACAACAGTGGCTCCTTATCAACTGGAGCGGCAAGAACCGGCGATTCAGCCAACTGCTTCTTCAAGTCCTCAAACGCCGCATCAGCAGCATCACTCCAGACAAAGCTGTCTGTCTTCTTCAACATCTAATACAGAGGGATCGCCTTTTCGCCCAACCTGCTGATAAACCGGCTCAAAGCCACGATACAACCCGCCAAACGTTGAACATCATTGATACACGCCGGTTTAGCCAGGGATGTGATGGCTTTGATATTTTCTGGATTGGCCTCAATGCCCCGGTTGGACACCAAAAAGCCCAAGAGTTTGCCAGCCGGTACACCAAAGACATACTTAGCCGGATTAAGCATCATTTTATAAACTCTCAGATTGTCAAAGGTTTCTTGCAGATCAGTTATGAGTGTTTCTGCTTTCCTGGATTTCATCACAATATCATCCACATAGGCATGAACATTGCGCCCAATCTGAGTATGAAGACAATTCTGCACACAATGCTGATAAGTTGCCTGGGCACTCTTGAGCCCAAAGGGCATAGACACATAACAGAAGGCTCCAAAGGGAGTGATGAAAGTTGTCTTCTCTTGGTCCTTAACTGCCATCTTGATATGATGATAACCAGAATACGCATCCAAGAAGCTCAAACGCTCACAACCCGCCATAACATCAATGATTTGATCAATACGAGGGAGGGCTAAGGGATCAGTTGGGCAAGCTTTGTTCAAATCTGTGTAGTCCACACACATACGCCAAGTGCCGTTTTTCTTAAGTACCAGCACCGGATTAGCTAACCACTCCTGGTGAAACACTTCCACGATAAACCCTGCTGCTAATAGTCGGGCTACCTCTTCACCAATGGCCTTGCGCCGCTCCTCATTAAAGCGGTGAAGAAACTGTTTGACCGGTTTGAACTTCGGATCAATGTTAAGCGTGTGCTCAGCGAGTTCCCTCGGTACACCTGGCATGTCAGAAGGCTTCCATGCAAAGATGTCCTGGTTCTCACAGATGAACTCGATGAGCGCGCTTTCCTATTTCAGATCCAAGTTGACACTGATACTGAACTGCTTGGATGAATCGCCAGGAACAAAATCAACCAATTTAGTCTCATCAGCCGATTTAAACTTCAAAGCCGGATCATGCTCTGTAGTGGGCTTCTTTAGAGAAGTCATGTCTGCTGGATCGACATTGTCCTTATAAAACTTCAACTCCTCCGTTGCACAAACTGATTCAGCATATGCCGCATCACCTTCCTCACATTCCAGCGCAATCTTATGGCTACCATGAACCGTGATGGTCCCTTTATGACCCGGCATTTTGAGCTGTAGATAGACAAAACACGGTCTCGCCATGAATTTAGCATAAACCGGCCGTCCAAACAAGGCATGATACGGGCTTCTGATCTTGACCACTTCAAAGGTCACCGTCTCGGATCTTGAATCATGATCATCTCCAAAGACCACCTCCAGAGCTATCTTACCAACTGGATAAGCCGATTTACCAGGCACCACTCCATGAAAGACGGTGTCTGACGGTCTAAGGTTCTTATCTGTCAACCCCATATGCCGGAAGGTTTCGTAATACAAGATATTGATACTGCTCCCTCCGTCCATGAGCACCTTGGTGAACTTATGACCTCCAACCTACGGTGCAACCACCAAAGCTAGGTGGCCCGAATTGTCAACCTGGGGCGGATGATCCTCCCGACTCCAGACAATGGGTTGCTCAGACCATCGTAGATAACGGGGCACTGCCGGTTCAACCGAATTTACTGCCCTTTTATGGAGTTTCTGATCGCGCTTGCACAAACTAGTAGTGAAGACATGATACCGTCCACCGTTTAGCTGTTTCAGGTTGCTCTGATAACCCGACTGCTGCTGATTCCCCTGATTACTCTACTAATTGTGACCACCTTGATTGTTCTGATTGCCCTGATTATTCTGAAATCCTGAGTTTGAACCGCCACCACTGTAACCCGGCCCGTGAAATCCTGGACCAGAACCGCCGGATGGACCCTGATCATACCGGAAGAGATGAGAGTTTTGAAACTCCCTCATGATGTGACAATCCTTCCAGAGATGTGTGGCCGGAACCTCCTTTGTTCCATGCTTTGGGTAGGGCTGGTTTAACAATCGTTCCAGATTCATGCCTCCACCTCGCTGGGGCAGTTTACCCTTACGGTGCTGCATATTGCCCTGCATACTGGTGTTAGCCACAAAATCTGAATTATCCGCTTTACGCTTACCATTGTTCCTGTGGCTCGCCTGGTTATGCTGTCCTTTTGAACCGGCATTCTTCTTTCCCTTCTCCTGCTTTTCTTCGTCAGAATCAGGGTCCTTGGTGTTACCAGAATCAACATACTTAACCAGAGTCGCCATGAGTGTTCCCATATCATTGCAGTGACGCTTGAGCCGTCCCAACTTCATCTTCAGTGACTTAAACCGGCAATTACCTTCGAAGGTCACAATTGCCGTGTCCGGATTAATGCGGCCCGACGAATGCAAAATTTCTGAAACCCGGTGCACCCAATGGGTTGTCGATTCATTCTCTCCTGGACACAAGCCACCAGATCCACAATGGACATGTGCTGCTTGCACGTATCCTTGAAGTTTGCTATAAACTTGGACTTCAACTCATCCCATGAACTGAGCGAGTTAACAGGCAGGCTCTTCAGCCAAGTACGAGCCGTTCCTTCTAACATCATGGTGAAGTATTTTGCACATGCCGCTTCATCCACATCTAACATCTCCATTGCCATCTCATAACTTTCAACCCACGCCTCAGGGGGCTGATCAGCGGTATAATTAGGGACTTTTCACAGACCCTTGAAATCCTTGGGCAGCCGCACATTACGCAGAGCTGGGGTGAGGCACGGTACTCCCCAAGAGCTAAAAGCCAAACCACGCTCAACTGATGCCGCTAGCTGAACCAGAGCGGGTTGATTCTGGTACTACGCAGCCAACTGGGCTGCTAACTCTGCCTCACGCCGTGCTCTGCCATTGTTCACCACTTCCTGAGCATTCAAACCGCCGTTCGCCGGATTAGGCCCCCGAGGGGCATCACGACGCCGCGCGCTGCCTAACACGGCCAGTTCGTCCATGTGCCTGCTATTACTCTTGCTCGGACAGGGGGTTGAATGTATTCTGTCTCGGCTATAGGAGTAACACTACTAGGGAAAAGGCTAGTAGCAACGCGGGTTTTAGGTGTATCAGTAGCGCGGGGAGTGGCGCTACTAATAAGGCGCTACAGCTAACACATAGCAGTAGCGCGTGCTCACTGGCACTACTGCTACACAAGTGTAGCAGCAGCGCGGTTAGTAGAAGCTCGCTACTGCTAGTAGCTCTAGCGCGCTTTGCCTAGACGCGCTACTGCTATCGCGGCGCTGCTGCTAACTTTTATACACTCGCTACTGCTAATTTAAGTAGTTTTTTCGGCATATTTGTTTTGTATTTGAACAGGCTTTATAGAAGAATCTTTAGCACATAGAAATGTCATCATGATACACATACAAATGCCTGCGAGACCACAAATGTAATCATAGCATATACATACAAATAGTCTCATCATAATCATCATCCAACACAAAGTGGTATCTTGTCATCATCTCGAAAATAGCGATACATGCAAGTCACGAATACTTGCAACTACAACAATGTCATCCATCTAAACAAAGGTATACGCAAGAAGAGCTATCACTATGAGTGAGAGCGGAACTATGCAGTACATGAGGTGGCGGTTACGAGTCATCTCTCGCGCTAGCGTGAACCTCAAGTAACTAGCTTCTCCTTCTTGTCTGCTTTTGAAGCCTTTATGGCTGGCGCTCGTGAACCCATTCACTTGCGCCTGACACTCATGCCACTCGTTGTACAACCCCGGAACCTTCCCTTTGTAAACGACATAGCAATTCCATCTCGCCATCAAGAAACTAGGTACCTGTTAGAGATGCATGTTCATGAAGAGGATGTACAATCATATATATGCAACAAAATATACTAGAGCAACACCGAAAAAGAAAGGGTTAGCAACTAGATGCAATATACAGTACACAAATTAATTAACTAGAGGTACGCAGGTCATCGTACGCAAACTAACAAAGTAGCGTTACGCAAGTTCGGCAGGGACCGTGGACATCACAAAGTTTCATCGCTACAAAAAGTATACAAGTTCAACTGACACATATCATCATCATCGGCATCATAAATCACTAGAAGTTCCATCCTTCCATATCATCGAAGATGAACCCTAGCTTCTTGAATGGCGTGAGGTCTAGACATTGCATGCCTATGCGAGTTCGGACGTCAGCTCGCGATATAGGGCCGTGGTGGAACATCCCCTTCTCATCGACGACTTCTTTCATGATGATCGTCGCAATGTCTCTTTGGATGCAAAAGAAGTCATCTCTAAGTTTATAATCCGCTTATCCATGAGATTCTAGCCACTTGTGGATATGATCATCATTTCTCCTTCTCATGCGAAGCTTTTGGTGATCCGTGTTGAACTGAATCATGAGATGGACGATGTAGAATCCATCCTTCTTGCTTGGTTTTGGGACATGGATGCAGGAGAAGTTAGTTTTATGCGCGAAACCCATCTTCTTGTTCCTTTGTTTCCTGATCTGCACGTGGCCACCTCTAAAGCTGAAGCCTTGGAGAGCATCATCTAGAATATTCATTATGTGGGTGTAGTCTTTTTTCTCGTAGTCTCTGGAAGGGTCAAAATACACGGTGTGGGAGACTTGCGGGTAAAGAACGATAAAGACGGCGCACCCGTTGCTGCGGGAAAAGACACCTCAAATTATTCCCCATACGAGAGAGAAGGAATGATTGAAATGTACGAAAGGGTTGTCCGGAACTGACTTACTTTGGATGATAAGGTACTTTGGATGAAGTTTTGGAGGTACTCCCTAGCAGTTTCACGCTCAAATTCGCCGAGACTCAAGAAAGACTCGTGCATGTAGTACGGATCCGCCACACAGATTTGCGAGACTTCTTCACTCTTCATGACGGAGCTCATATGTAGTGCAAAAAGGCGGACGATTGTAAAATCGAGCCGCCTTGTTAGAAACATCTCAAAGATATGGTCAAACCGCAGGAAGAACACCTCCGCAGGCCGTGTCTCGACGTAGCACTTCCCCTCAGGCACACGAGCCGCGTATGTCGGATATCCTGGATCCTTTGAGGCTAGTAGGCTTTTCTCAGTCGACAGCACATGGTCGTGCAGTCTCCTGAGATCCCCTGATAGTGCCTCCAGCAGTTTCGGTGGTAGCATCGGCTCGCCCGTGAGATGGAACATGACCGCACCTTTCACGGGTACACGCTCTTCAGAATGCATCGTCTGGCTGCTATGTGCTCTGGCTTGTTTGGAGGCAGTTATCTTCCCCGATCTCTTCCTCTCCTTTTTCTTAGGCACACCTTCCAGACCCTTCCTTAACCCCTGCCCCAGTGTTCCCGGGCTAAGTACTGTACGACCCTCGTGCCCGGCTAGTTGAGCCTGTGTTGAGGCGGCATCTTCAGGCGTGTGCTGTGAGGATTTCATGAAGAGAGACTTTTTGCAATCCCTGCTACGACCCTGCCCGGGCATATCATCCATATCCTCATTAGCAAGCTAATAGCCCGATTCGTCATATGGTTGACTCATCATATCTATGTCACAGTCATACACGTTTGTATTGAGGAAATCCATAGGGTCGACCTCCGTCTCATCATCCATTCTCTGTTCTATAGGAGAAATTACATCAGCCAGTAGTATTGCACCCCCTTCATCATGTCGTCCGCCGCTCTCACCCGACACTACAGGAGATAGTAATTGCATAGGCGGGGTGGTGGTCTCTGCACATGCTTGTTGATGTGTGGTTATTGGTGTGCTCTTGGCCGGCTCCAGACAAATAAGATTCTTCGGCCATAGCAGCACCCAACCCTTGCAGCTTCCAATCTAGGGTGGGGTCTCGTCGTCCGCTCCCACATGCTGTACTGGAGGAGGCAAAAACTCGTGCCCCGATTTCACACTGGTTAAGCTAACCCTGAAGTGCCCAGCGGGGATCGGCTGGTTGTGGAACGTGGGTTGCGAGGGGTCCATTATCATCCCCTTTCCCATGTCCACCTTCTGGCCTTTGATCAAGTAGAGTATGGTGCACGGGGTTTCTTTTGCCTGCAAACACATATGTCTGTGGCGTAAAACAACCAAAAGGCAACAAAAATGGAATATTATATATATATATATATATATATATATATGTTGGTGCGACATGTAATTACCGTGACGGCGTCGAGCTCAGCCAAAGACGAAGGCCCACCTAGCGCGCCTGAGACTGAGGACGGGCTGCTATGAGCGGGAGCGGCTGCGAGAGGAGGCCCAATTGCATGAGCAAGTGATGGTGCGATGGTGTTGTTGTTCATGGAGTTGCTCCCGACGAAACTGGGCAACGAGAAATCATGTACCGTCTTGTCTGGATTTTCCTTCGTCCAGTTGATGATAACTGGAACCAAGTTAGTAGCAAAATCATTTCTGCAGGCAGTTACATCTGCATTGACTGCCTGCTGTAGCAACTCATATTTCTCCTCGGCTGCTTTTTTCGCGTCCTCAGCTGCGTTTTTCTCGATCGCAAGCTTCACCTTCGCGTCGATGTCCGCCTGACTAAACTTTTTTTTTCTACTTCTTGGCCTCCGGGCCCTCGTTGTAAAACACCTTCCACGTGGCGCCGTCTCCAGCGTCGTGCACATGACCATATTGTGGCCGCTAGCCCAAAGGGAGTCCCTTAAGTTCGTTCAAGGCCCGGTTGAGAGGGGTGTCCCACTTGGGCCTCATCGGAGAAGTAGGGCTTTCGGCTGCAAGCTGGTGTTGCTTCTCCAGTAGTCTAATCAATTTCCTCGTGATCTTGTCCGTGTAAAAAACCTTTTTCTCCTTGTCCCACTTGTAGCGGGCCCTGATGAAGTCACGCTCCAAGGGGGTGGTGAACTTCGCGAAGGGGTCTGGGAGACCCGCGGCTTCATGTTCCGCATCCTCCTTATCGCATATGGGCCTTTTACCGAGGTAGCCACGACTTCTGAGGCGATGCTTCCCCGTGTTCCTTTGCTGAAGGCTCTTGAATTTCGCAGCCTTAGCCTTGGCTGCCTCGGTAGCGCAAGTGTCCTTGAACTTTTCGAACTCCTCTTCTGTAAGTGTCGAATTTTCCTCCAAAATCTTGGACAGGGGTTCATCAGCCTCAATAGCTCGTTTCACCCTCCCTTTCTAGGAGGCCTAATCATTGCTGAACATGCCCATGGCGTGATTGTTAATCTTTTTCATCTTCGGATCATACCACGGTTGTTCTAGTTATCATCCCGGTCGGGGAACTTGAATCTCTTGTGCAACTTCATTAGGAGCAACTGCGTCAAATGTTCTTTACTCCTTAAGTCATCGTCGTTGATGCTCGCGCATTCCCGTAGGATGCATCCTACTTGGTTCCCATAGCACTTGCAAGGTTCTTCCGACTCTAACGACTCAAACTTGCCAGGTGCCATCTTTGTGATCACAAGTCGTCCAATCCCTAGTTTGTTAGGTTTTTGTATCCTTTGCTTCTTATGCTTCCTCTTTTTGGTAGCGGCATCGGGGCTGGTACCTTCCCCACCGATCTCGGCACCACCATCGGTGCCGGCACCATCGGTGTCGATGTCGGCGTTAGTACCATCATCGAGGCCGACCTGCAAACCTTGCTTAGCAGTCAAATAGTTTAGGTACTCTTGTTCACCCTCATAATCCATCTCGTCTGCATCTTGGTCAGAAGGCCCAGTTTCTTCGTTGTTCGACATGTTTCCTATGATTAAGTGTCCTCATTTATTTCTAAAAGTATGAATAAATGAGAAATGACATAAAAATAAATCTATGTGCCAGCACTCGATATGCCAACTATGTAGCACAAATCATGCCTTTATTCACGGGAAATTTCAGCATGACCTTTGCTAAAAATGGACATATCGAGCGCCTGAAATTCACCGGAACGGAAATGAATCAACATTCCGGCGTAACATAGGCCACTCGGATCATTTTCCAAACATGACATGTCCAAAACATGACATATCCACATATCACATGTCTAGTTCAAATTTGCATATAAATTCAGCTAATTTTGAAACCTAGCTAAATTCATAACTAAATAGATAACCTAATTAACATACTGCCCTAACTAAAACCTAAGTAAATTAACCGAAGAACCCTAGCAGAGAGAG
>NC_041391.1:187716332-187814537 GCF_002162155.2 Triticum dicoccoides | reverse complement strand
TGGGTCGGGGCGAGCACACCGGGGTCGGGGGCGAGCGCCTGGGTCGGGGGCGAGGGCCGGGTCGGGGGAGAGCGCCGGGGTCGGGGTCGGGGGCGAGGGCCGGGTCGGGGGCGAGCGCCGGCGCCGGGGTCGGGGGCGAGCGACGGGGGAAGAGAGAATGGGGATTTGGGGGGAAAAGGCGGGATGAAGCAGGGATAGTGAGAATTTTGGGTTAAGTGGACGTAGCAACAACACATTTGGACAAAATGCGCTGCTACTACCTTCAGTAGCTGTAGTGGTTTATACAAAATGTGCTACTACTACTGCCAGTTTCCCTTTTTCTTTTCCTTTATTTTCTCGCACTTTTATTTCCCGAGACCAGTGAACGAAGGGAGGGCGATATATATTGCATCATTTGACGGTTAAATATGTATGCAAAATAGGAACATATATATTACATCATTGGACCCATGCATAATAATGGCTAAGTGTGTATACAAAATAGGAACATATATATATTACATCATTTGATCGATAACATACGGTTCCTCAGCGCTGACGTTTTCATTTTTGAGTCAGCTTCTTTCCCTTCTTGTTCGTCGAAGAATAATTGAGCCCCTCATTGTGACTTTGCCTTTTCCATGGAGTACGATTTTTCTTAGGTAATGTAGTATTGATTCTTCTTTTGACGTATACTTCATCATCCTCGTCATCTTCCCTCATTGGGTTGCCGTACTGATCATAGTCTTCCTCGTTGGCGACTCCATCCATTCCAATGATGTTCCTTTTGCCTCTCCTCATGACAACACGACTGGGATTGCATGGGTCGGTTATGAAGAAAGCGTGTACCCATGGATCGTTTTTTGCGATAGCGTTCACGGTAGCTCTCTTGGCGTCGGGTATACTCATGGTAGTGAAAATCCGGTTTTCTCTTTCGACATTCTTTGCCCATCTGACACGGAACATCGTCGTGTTGTGCAGTCCAGAGTAGTCAAGCTCCCAAATCTCCTCGACCCTTCCATAAAATTGTTCAGTTGCGCTGTTGTCGCTGCCGGTCATGCATTCCATCATCACCCCTGAGTTCTGATCATCACTGTCCATATCTTTGGCCTCTGTGTAGAACGTGTATCGGTTGATATCATATCCCTGATAGGTTACGAGGTTGGGCGAGGGGCCATGTGCTAAGGCGTATATGAGCAATCCATCCTTAGAGCCCTCCTCCGGGGGATTAGCAATAATATGCTCTTTGAACCAATGCAAGAAAGTGGAGTTGTGCTCTCTAGTGACTTTGGCGTTCGTCCTGCATACCCCCCGGTCACGATACTTCTTTGCGATAATTTCTTTGTGCAGTGCCACGAAAGGATCTACCTCATCTAGGTGTTGTAGCACTACCAAATTTGCTCTGTCAAAGTCGCTGCATCGATCTGAGTATGACACGTGCAGTTCCCTGCGACCGTTGCAGTGACCATCTCCTTTGAGCCTCCCATCGTGCTTGTTAACGGGCAAACCAACACTAACACCAGGCGGCTGGTCTGCGCCATATAGAAAATTCTCACAGAAAGAGATGCACTCTTGTGCCAAATAGCCCTGGACGATGCTTCCATCCGGACGTGACATGTTACGAACGAGTCCTTTGATGATCCCATTCATCCTCTCAAACGACATCATGTTGTGCAGGAATGACGGCCCCAGGTCTATTATGTCATCCACAATATGGACACACAGATGCACCATCACGTCAAAGAACGCGGGCGGGAAGTACATCTCAAGCTCATTCAGTATCACAATGATCTCTTCCTGTAGCCTTCGGAGCTGCTTCACACTAATCGACTTTTGAGAGATGACGTCAAAAAAGTTGCAGAGACCAATAAGCATGTCACGGACATGCTTGTCCATTATAACTGTAAGGGCAACAGGTAGTATCTGCATCATCATCACATGACAGTCATGAGACTTCATCCCGCTGAACCTTTTCTTGTCCATGTCTAGATATCTGCTTATCTTGCCATAGTAATCGGAACTAACTTTGACTCCGGTAAGGCACTTAAAGAATTGATTGATCTCAGCCTGACTTAAGGTGAAGCAAGAAGGGGGACAATAATCCTCTTTCATTTTCTTGCCCTTCTTCTCCCGTGCCTCTGTCTCCGTCTCTGTCTCGTCTGACATTTTACGGGGCGGCATGTGCAGATCTTCCCTAATTTTCAAATCTTGCAAGTCTTTTCTTTCCTTCGGCCCATCCTTGGTCTTATCCGTCATGTTCATCAGTGTTGCGAGCAAGCTCTCAAGGACATTCTTATAGATATGCATTTGATCAAGGCAATGAGGTGTATCGAGTTTGTGCCAGTACTCCAAGTCCCAGAACACAGACCTCATCTTCCATACCTTCAGCAGCGGCTCCGGCGCCTTTCTCATCGTCTTTCCCGGCGCGGGGCACTCCTTCCCGTTTTTCAACAGCTCATTGATTTCGGCACCGATCCGCTTACGTGGAGGTCCTTGATGCTCGGCGTGACCATGGAATAGATCTCCACGGTTTCTCCACGGGTCGTCCTGTTCAAGCCATCTTTGACGCCCCATGTACACGATTTTCCCAGACCCGCCATCTTTCCTTGACGTTAGCTGCTGAGACGTCGTATCATCCATGCACCGCGTGCATCCGCAATATCCATGGCACACCTGGCCTGCCACATATCCGTAACCGAGATAGTCCTGCACTGTCGTGATCAGCGCGGCTCTCATGTTGAAATACTCGCCTTTGCTAGCGTCCCATGTCTTGGCTGGTGTTTTCCATAACGTGTCTAACTCCTCTTGAAGTAGCCCCAGATAAAAATTAATATTATTTCCTAGTTGTTTCGGCCCTTGAATAAGCATGCTCATGTGAATGTACTTCAATTTCATGCACAACCAGGGGGGAGGTTGTACATCCATACAAACACGGGCCATGTGCTATGGTTGGTGTTCTGGTTGCCAAACGGATTCATGCCATCGGTACACGCGCCAAGCACGATGTTCCTTGCATCACATTCAAAATACCGATAGAAGCTGTTCAACGCTCTCCACTGGCTTCCATCCTTCACGTGTCTCAGCTTCGGATCATCTCCATCGTCGGGCTTCTTCCTCTCCGCGTGCCAGCGCATTAGCTTTGCTTCCTTGGGATCTACAAAATACCTCTGGAGACGGGGAGTGATCGGTAAGTACCATACAACTTTCTGGGGACATTTCTTCCCGGCCTTCTTGTATCGAGAAGCATTGCACACCAGACAGCTTTTTTTCTGCGTGATCCTTCCAATAAATTATGCAATCGTTGATGCATGCATGGTATCTAACGTGTGGCAGATCAAGAGGGCACACGATCTTCTTGGCCTCATCAACACTAGTAGGACATAGATTACCCGCGGGAAGAACATCCTTTAGGTACTTGAGATGCTCATCGAGGCTAGTGTCGGTCCATTTGTTTTTAGCCTTCGTCTTCAGGAGTTGGAGCGTGAAACTCAAGCGGGTCACCTCAGGATTGCAACCATCACACAATGGAGTGTTCGAGTCTACCACCAGTTGCTCCAGCTTAGCCTCCTCTCTAGAAGCAGCTCTCTCAGTACTCATCTCCTTGCGAAGCAATGCTTGAACATGAGGGTCCCGCACGATTGAACTTAGTACCGACGAACTTTGCTGCGTGGAGTCCATGTCGTTCTCTCTGCCGCCATGTCCGTCCCCTTCTCCTCCGCCATGTCTGGCCCCTTCTCCGCCGCCATGTCCGGCCTCTTCCCCGCCGCCATTATCGATCATCTCTTCGTCTTGCCCCGTCGGCATCCTCAACATCGTCATCCTCATCTTCAGTTATCCACCGAGTATAGCCATCCATGAAACCAGTCATGAGCAGGTGCGCTTCGACACGACCATCGTCATAGGGGTCGAGCCAAACTATTCCTTTGCATTTTCGACACGGACATAAAACCTCTGTCAGGTTATTTTCTTTCATGTCCTGCACCGCTGACCACAACCACCTGTCCACCATCGTTCCACTGACCATCATGAACGTCTGCACGGTAATAATAAAACAAATTGATTATAAAAATGCGTGCATGCATCAAAGTCATACAAAAATTCGGCATGACCTTCCATAAAAATAAATCGACATTTCGGCAAAACATAGGCAACTCAAAAGCACAATTTGGCGTCAACTCATGCCACACACACAATTTCCACAAACATATCACACACACATAAACATATTTCCATTTTTCAAAAGCATGAATTTTTCATCACCTCTATCTCGAGATCGAGCCCACGGTTGAGATGATGTTGTAGGGAGATCAAAAGGGCACAAAGCTCTTCTTGACAAAGATAGATCTAGTTAGGGGGCAAATAGGTCACTTAACTAAATCCTACATCTACCTAGCTACCTAATTTGGGAGGAGACCACTTCAACTAGTGGAGGGGAAGCAAAAAGAGAAAGGAGATGCATTAATGGAGGTGGTGTAGTTAGGTAGGAGTAATGAAGAGAGAGAAAGGTAGATAGAAGAGAGAGAGTAATGGGGGAGAAGTATTGAGGAAGAAGAAGAGTGAGAGTGGGAGCATGTGGGAGGTAGGGGAAAGGGAAGAGAGGAGGGGGAGGGGGAGGGACGGGTGGGGAAAAGGTGGTGGGTTGGTGCGGATTAGCAGTAGCGCGGGAGTTAAAACACGCTGCTGCTAAGGAAGTAGCAGCAGCGCGCTTTGGGCAACATCGCTACTGCTAACCGGGACCAAAAAGTGTGCCAATTTGAAATTTAGCAGCAGCGACCTCAGAAAAAGCGCGCTACTACTACATCCATAGCAGTAGCGCGGCTCGCGACACCGAGCTGCTGCTAAATGGAGTTTGGTGGACACCGCTGGTCGATATTTGTAGCAGCGCGGTTTACACCGAGCGCGCTACTGCTAAAAACTTGTCAGTAGCGCGTTTCCCGCACATGCGCTACTACTAATTAGCAGCAGCGCTCCTTTTTGAGCCGCGCTGCTGCTAAGATTCTATGTATAGGCTTTTCCCTAGTAGTGTAAGCCTGCTGCTGCACAATAGCGGTTTGAAGAAGATCCCTAGCCCGCCACGTCTCAATCGCCGCTATTGAGTCACCCTCCATTGGAATAGCTGCCAAACGCGATGCTGCAGCGATCATGTTATCCAAAGGGATAGAGAAGTGAACCGGTGGTGTTGTTACATATTGCAGCGGGTTGTCCATCCGTCGAGGCGGGTCCATCACCCATGGCTGATCCGATGCCGCCCCTAGTGCCTCGGTCTGGTTTACTGCTGCCGGATTACTGGGCCCGGCTGCTGGCATGTTGAAGAGATTCATACCCTTGTAAATCTGCGGCAGACAAGACCGGTACTTCCTCCTCATTACTTCGTTTGACGCGTTCTGGTCCAATAGAAGCCGGTAATTCTACGCCTGGATCTGTGGTGATTGGGCATCTAAAGCGGCCCGCTCTTCAGCCATCCTAGTCTCCTCATCCGCCAAGTCCGCCTTGGCCTGAGTTATCTGATCCTTTAGCTTTGTAACATCCGCATTATGCTGAACTTGGGTCTCTGGGGTGACCACTATGGTCAACAATGCCGTCAAGGCGTCCAGTAAACCGACAAGAACTTGAGCCGGCCGGCGCGCCGAGCCTCCTGCCGCGGCTGCCGATCCAGAGATCATTGCGCCTGTAGATGAAGATTGCATGGTGGGTTGCATACCGGCCATGAAGATTGCAACCCGGTTTGGCGGTTCAAAAGGGCCCGGAATACTGTCGCCATCGGAATACCCCCCCCCCCAATCCGGCCATCTTGCAACTGGTACAGCGATCGGTTTCGCCAGTGGACGATTCTCCATCTGAGTAGATGGTTGTATCACTGTCAGACACCGGTTCAGATTCCGCACCATGTATGAACCCTACGAACGCATGCTTCATGGCGGGCTGAACCCGGGCAGGACTTGCATGCTGAGCCGTTTCGACAAGGTCGGTAGAGATGTCCGGCTCAGGGCCCTGGTTCGCCGATCTTGCCGATGAAGACGTGAATTCCGCCAAAAGGGACCTGGTAGCCATACTCGATTGAGCCGGCCTCGGGGCCCCATCCTGCGTCGTCGATGTAGAGCTTGCCACGACGACTCTTGGTCATACGGCCAACCGCGTACCCTTTGAGCCCTTCAAAGTTGCCCTTTAAGTACTCGAAACCATCATGTGATAGCCCCATGGTGGGCACCAACTGTCGTGGAATTAACACGTCAGATGTCCTAACAGAAGGACTTAGTCGTGGAGCCATCGCAATGAGATTAGCTTAAAGGGGTTAAACCGGAACAAGGGACACGAGAGTTTTATACTAGTTCGACCCCTTACGATGAAGGTAAAAGCCTACGTCTAGTTGTGATGGAATTATTGGGTTTTCGACGATCAGGGACCGAATACGCTTTGCCTGAGTCTCGAGTTGTTGTTTCATGTCCCTGAACCACCGCCGGGTCATCCCTTTATATACACAGGTTGACGCCCGGCCGGTTTTTTACAGAGTCCCGAGGCCGGCTCATACAAGTGTCTGGCTCGGTCTCTTCCTTTCCCTGTCTTACAATACAAGTTAGATAACTATGGCGGTTTACAACTATGGGCCCTAATCCGCCTTTGGGCTCTGGGCCTCTAAGCTTTATTAGTAGAGAGCCATCTTCTTTATTTTCACGGGCTTCAATATGGATGAGCGTGAACCGGCCCCTCCTGGGCGGTTTAGACTCAGTAGTTATATCCTCAACAGAAAGGATGTAGCATTTTCTAGAAAGCATAAATGAGTGTTTGAAAGGAGTTTTTCGAAGAAAGACCTCGGTGAAGCTGCTTACATATTGAGCATCAAGATCTATAGAGATAGATCAAGATGCTTAATAAGTTTTTTCAATGAGTACATTCCTTGACAAGATTTTGAAGTAGTTCAAAATGGAACAGTCAAAAAGGAGTTCTTGCGTATGTTGCAAGCTGTGAAGTTGAGTAAAGACTCAAAACCCGACCACGGTAGAAAATAGAGAGAGAATGAAAAATCATTCCCTATGCCTTAGTCATAGGTTCTATAAAGTATGCTATGTTGTGTACCAAACCTATTGTGTACCTCACCACGAGTTTGGCAAGAGGGTACGATAGTGATCCAGGAGTGGATTACTGGATAGCGGTCAAAATTATCCTTAGTGGAATAAGGATATATTTCCCGGTTATGGAGGTGACAAAAAGTTTGTCGTAAAGGGTTACGTCGATGCAAGCTTTGACACTGATCTAGATGACTCTAAGTCTCAATCTGGATACATATTGAAAGTGGGAGCAATTAGTTAGAGTAGCTCCGTGCAGAGCATTGTAGACATAGAAATTTGAAAATACATATGGATCTGATTGTGGCAGACCCGTTGACTAAACTTCTCTCACAAGCCAAACATGATCACACCTTAGTACTTTTTGGGTGTTAATCACATGGCGATGTGAACTAGATTATTGACTCAAGTAAACCCTTTGGGTATTGGTCACATGGCGATGTGAACTATAGAGTGTTAAATCACATGACGATGTGAACTGTTGGTGTTAAATCACATGGCGATGTGAACTAGATTATTGACTCTAGTGCAAGTGGGAGACTGAAGGAAATATGCCCTAGAGGCAATAATAAAGATGATATTTATATTTACTTATATCATGATAAATGTTTATTATTAATGCTAGAATTGTATTAACCGAAAACTTGATACATGTGTGGATACATAGACAAAACACAATGTCCCTAGTAAGCCTCTATTAGACTAGCTCATTGATCAAAGATGGTTAACTTTCCTAACCATAGACATGTGTTGTCATTTGATCAATGGGATCACATCATTAGGAGAATGAAGTGATGGACAAGACCCATCTGTTAGCTTAGCATAATGATTGTTAAGTTTTATTGCTATTGCTTTCTTCATGACTTAAACATATTCCTTTGACTATGAGATTATGCAACTCCCGGATACCAGAAGAATACCTTGTGTGCTATCAAACGTCACAACGTAACTGGGTGATCATAAAGATGCTCTACAGGTATCTCCGAAGGTGTTTATTGGGTTGGCATAGATCGATATTAGGATTTGTCACTCCGAGTATCGGAGAGGTATCTCTTGGCCCTCTCGGTAATGCACATCATAATAAGCCTTGCAAGCAATGTGACTAATGGGTTAGTTGCGGGATGATACATTACAAAACGAATAAGATACTTGCCAGTAACGAGATTGAATTAGGTATGGAGATACCGATGATCGAATCTCAGGCAAGTAACATACTGATGACAAAGGGAATTACGTATGTCATCATAAGGTTCGACCGATAAAGATCTTCGTAGAATATGCAGGAGACAATATGGGCATCCAGGTTCCGCTATTGGTTATTGACCAGAGAGGTGTCTCGGTCATGTCTACATAGTTCTCGAACCCATAGGGTCCGCACGCTTAACGTTCATTGACGATATAGTACTATATGAGTTATGTATGTTGGTGACCGAATGTTATTTGGAGTCCCGGATGAGATCACGGACATGGTGAGGAGCTCCAGAATGGTCTGAGGTAAAGATTGATATATAGGATGATATAGTTTGGCCAAGGGGTGAAGCCCACGGGGCTTTAGGTCGGTGCAAAAGGAGTTTTGCGGAGGCCAGGGGGCCAAACGCCGGAGACCCTAGATGAGGCCCATGGCGTCTGGGCCAGACGCTAAGGACCATGGTGTCTGGTCCTGGAAGTTCGAGAAGGACTCTTCCTTGCGGGCAAAACCAACTTTGAGGAGGCTTTTACTCCAAGTTTCGACCCCAGGACTCAACGTCTAAATAGAGGGGCAGGGCTAGCACCTGGAACACATCAAGAATCACCAAGTTGTGTGGCGGCAACCCCGTCCCCTCTAGTTTATCCTCCGTCATAGTTTTCGTAGTGCTTAGCGAAGCCCTGCAGAGATTGTTCTTCACCAACACCATCACCATGCCGTCGTGCTGCTGGAACTCGTCTACTACTTCACCCATCTTGCTAGATCAAGAAGGCAAGGACATCATCGAGCTGAACGTGTGCTGAATGCGGAGGTGCCCACTAGTACAGCGAGCTCCTAAACAAACAGTTTTCAACCCCTTTCCGCGATAGCATTTGGAACCGTTGCCAACTGAGTGTGGGTGATAGGGGGGTCCTTCCCACACAACCCAGAAACCGTTGGGGATATGCCCTCCTGGCACACACGTTCGGCAAAATGAGGTCGTGTGCGACCGGCGAGCGCTCAAATACGGAAATACGTATAGTAGAGCTAAAAAAATACAATTATACGGTGAAATTGTTTCCAGTCGCAAGTTCATCCCACACAGTCAGTCCCCGCTAAACGTTTCCGTTTGTATGTACATCCCACACAGTCGCTCCAAGGAAAACGTTTCCGTTCACAGGTACATCACACACAATTTTTCCCGTTAAATCGTTTGCGTTATTGAATATATCACACACGGTCTGTGGAACAAACTATGTGGCAAAGGCTGTCCATCATACACAGTTTTCATGTGGTAAACGTTTGCGCAAGGTGGCCTAACGCAAACAGTTTTCAAGAGAAAGTCGTGTGTGATTGTCCATTGATCCAACACGGTTTATTCCTAGAAACAGTGTGTGTTTCTTGAGGTCATCACCCACGGTATTTTTCAACAACCATTTGCAATAGCAAAACCCAATGAGCAGGCTAATTCGCCACTAGCAGGCTAATTATCCAATTATTCATAATCCATTTATTAATCTAATTGACATTTCATATTAAGCACACAATATATTTCATTTTCATAATTGAAATACATCAGAGTACAACATCATATAGCTTCAGCACTCAGCTACCCCATTACACAACTACACCAGGACCAAGTTTCACATGCAACATCTATAACCTTTCGAAATTAGCATCATAGATGATACATAGATAGATGTATCTCATCTGGAAAACTGCTGATGCAGAAGGCGAATATTGAGCCTTCATTTATGTTGAAGGTCTTTGTAACTTTAGGCCAATGCCTGTGGATGATTGACCGTCCATCCTTCGTCCTCTTCAGGAACACTTCAATATTGAACCGTGGGTGTTGTATGAATACCTTCCTCGCCTCCTGACCATACATGTGGTTTGAGAGGTAATCATCAGTGAACTGCTTTGGAAAGGCCTGAAAACAAGGATGTGCATAAATATCTTCTCTATATTGGAGATGGGGCAAAGGAATAAAAAAGGCAAGGTATAATATTTAGTACCATCTTGTAGTGAACTGATGTCTTCTTCATTGTTCAGACAAAGATCTTGTTGTTTTTTGTTGCTAATTTCTTTATCCTAACAATCTTTCTGAGTTTCTTGACTTGACTGATATTCATGGACAACTCATTTCCCCATATGCAAAAAGGGTCGAACAGTGGGTCAAAACCTCTCACAGCAGGACCTACATGTGCAAGACCAAATTGTTAAAAACCTAAATATTAGAATGGTTCCTGCAATTGCACACTAATGTGCTATTAGACAACGGACCATGCATGTGCTAAACTCGATTGTAAACCTCAGTGCTTCCCATTGTTTCCCTGCAACACATATAAGGTAGTTAGTCATCAGGTTAAGTAAGGGTTCACATGCTATTAGTAAAATATGTTGATGAAAAATAATCACATTGCAGATTCATCAGATTAATTCAAGCCACACGGAAAACCCATTTATCCAAACCAAGGATGATTAAGAACTAGGGAATATAGCACTCGTATATGTTTCTCATGTATTAAGTGCAGCCAAATTTGATTTATTCCTCACATGCAAAAAAATACAAAATTCTACCAACGGCAATTGGACATCGCATTGCAGAATTGAACCAAACAGTTAACTAAACACCACAACAAATGAACCAAACATTAATTGAGCACGACATTGCACAATATAACATACTCCTACTAGAAGATCAGATAGTTAACCAAACAGTTAAATACAGCCAATTGTAGCAATTGTATTTGTTTCTCATGTATTTACTACAGTCAAATTCAATTTATTCCTCACATGGTATACAATAACAGAATGCACCCACAATTTTGTAAAGATAAATTTGATTTATTTCTCACATGGAAGACAATACAAAATTGCATCCTGAAGAATTGAACATCACATTTGCAGAATTGAATCAAACAGTTAACTGAAGACGACAACTAATTAACAAAACAGTTAATAAGTGAGCACCACACTGCATGACATATAGAACATATACACTAGAGCAACCGATTGCATGGTAAAATTAGATAGCACAATTCACTAGAATTTGTGAAGGAAAGGCAAGATCAGCACACGCAACGGGTAAACCGAGCATGCTTAACCGGCGTAGCTAGAAAATGGCAAGGTGCTCCTTCAAGATTTAGGGGTCAGCACGAATGGCATCCATCGCGACCTCATCCGCGCGTGCGGTCATGATTTGCTTCTCCGCTGCCAAATGCTCCTTGAGGTCCTGGCTATACTGCGTGCACCATGGCTTAGGCCGACGCTTATTTGGTGGAGTGGTCGGTGATTTGGGTGGAAGGTGTCGTGCTCGCACCGACGGTAGGGGCATGTGGGATGTGGAAGGAGGAGGAGGATGGGGGTCGGGTCTGGATTACCTGCCTAGATAGGTGAGGCCGAGGAGCGTGAAGGAGGGTCACTGGCGAGGAGGCGGTGGCGCTGCAAGCAAGGAGTGAAGGTTTCAACTCGGAAAGGAAGGTAGAAAGAGGGGAAATGTGGCTTTTGGTAAGGGGGAGGGGGTGGGGAGGTAGATATTTCCACGGAAGCCGAAAATTTGGAATCGCTTCAACCAAAAAACTGGCGTGCAAAGTGTCATCAGACACGGTCCCTTATTCAGAACTGTGTATGATATGTGAACATCACAAACGATTCAGATAGCTTAACCCGTGTGTGTTGATTTTGAGCGTCAAAAGTTTTGGTTCGAATCTCCATGGTTACAATGGTCATCCACGTCATTGCATAATTAGGGTACACAAAGGAGACTAACTTCTTAATCGAGCAAGTTCAGCAATTAAACAGAGCTAGCTGACCTAAACATTACTCTAACAAATTAAAGACCGGCGCTCTTAATTAAACAAAACAAAGAGTACTACTACGGCTGGTGCTCATTGATCTCTGTCGCCACCTCCATGTCTAGCTCGCGCCCGATGGTCTCCTGGGGAAGGGGCCCCATGGCATCAATTGCACCATACTCGGCAAGAATCTCGCCATCCGCGTTCGCCATATCTTTGGAATAGGCCGCCACGAGCTGGGCATGGGCGGCCGTGATATGGGCTTTGACGGGCTCCGTCGTGGCAAGGTATGCCGCGCGGGAATGGACAGCTGCTCGAACTCTCTTGGCAATTGCCAGCTCTTCTGCCGTGGGTTGCCGACCGTTGTCGGAGAAGCTTCGTTCGATTTGTGCGGTGACCACCATGAGCTGGGCGTGGATGGCCTCGACATGGTAGTGGGCGGCCTTCAGCAGGGATAAGGCCGCCGCTGCGGAATGGACAGTTGTTGTGCCGCTCTCGCCAGTTGCTATCCCCGAGGCAGATGATGCTGCCGCCACCTAAGAAGCAACAACGGCCGTTTGGGCTCCCTTGGCCGCCCGGACGCAGACCGCGGTTGACCTCACGAAGCTTGTTAGCATGCAACTGGCGGCTGCAACTGCGCTCTTGCCGGAGTGGGCCGCCGAAGTTGCCCTCACGACGTGGGTCCACGTCCCCATCTTTCACTGGTGACGAATGAACAGTGAAATGATATTTGGGGAGTGAGCTAGTGTGCTTGACACGCCGGCTGTGGACTATAGCCGACGCACCTTCTCTCGTTAGCCATAGGCGTACTATACACCGATGGTGATCCAAGATATTTTGTGCCGCATCTCACATGGTTGGTGATAATAAACTGTGTGCGATCTACTTGATTTATCGTCTTGATCATTTAAATTACGTAATGGGGTCACAGCTACAAAGGATGGTGTTTGAATTATTAGAACTTTTATTTGCAATGAACATGCAAATATAGGTGTGTCGTCAAAAAAATTGGAATTATTCTGGGTTCGTTTGTACATTTTTATACATTAACTGGGTTTTCCAGGCATTTTATGTGCATAATTCAAATTTGAACTACATGCACATGCTCCAGTGAAAATAATTTATTGAAAAATCAAATATGTGTCCTTGGTTGCATGCTTAGGTCCCATGCAAGAAATGGGAATGAATTTTAAACACCCTGCCACCGTCACTCGGCCGCGAACATTGAGATACCTGGTTTTAAAATTCTAGTAAATCCAAAACTCGTATGAAATTCATGAAACTTGGCATGCTATCGTGTAGCGGGATCAACATGCCGTGGTAAATTTTTTGTCCCATTTGGGGCAGGTTTGGGTATAAGCTTCTCACAAACCAGAGCTTCTCACATCAAGCGTGATGGTGTCGGTAGGGAACGTGCCACCTTTAGGGACGAAACGATATCCGTTGCCTCTTATTGCTTTCAAATTGTTTCGAGTGTCAACATAGAACAACAAGAGTGTTGTGTTCAATTTTGGAATTTTTCGGGGTTTGTTTGGACATTTTTATACATTAACTGGGTCTTCCAGGCATTTTATGTGCATAATTCATATTTGAACTACATGCACATTCTCAAGTGCATATAAATTGGTTGAAAAAACAAATATGTGTCCTTGGGTGCATGCTGAGGTCCCATGCAAGAAATGGGAATGAATTTCAAACACCAGGGCACCGTTGATTGCCGGCAAAACATTGAGATACCTGGTTTTAAAATTCTAGTAAATCCAAAACTCGTCTGAAATTCATGAAACTTGGCATGCTATCATGTAGCGGCATCAACATGCCTTGGTAAAATTTTTGTCCCATTTGGGGCAGGTTTGGGTATAAGCTTCTCACAAACCAGAGCTTCTCACAACAAGTGTGATGGTTTCGGTAGGGAACGTGCCACCTTTGGGGACGAAATGATATCTGTTGCCTCTTACTGTTTTCAAAAATTTTAGAGTGTCAACATAGAACAACAAGAGTGTTTTGTTCATTTTGGAATTTTTCGGGGTTCATTTGGACATTTTTATACATTAACTGGGTTTTCAATGCATTTATGTGCATAATTAAATTTGAACTACATGCACATGCTCCAGTGCATATAAATTGGTTGAAAAATCAAATCTGTGTCCTTGGGTGCATGCTTAGGTCCCATGCAAGAAATGGGAATGAATTTCAAACACCAGGGCACCATTGATTGCCGGCAAAACATTGAGATGCCTGTTTTTTAAATTCTAGTAAATCCAAAACTCTTCTGAAATTCATGAAACTTGGCATGCTATCATGGAGTGGCATCAACATGTCGTGGTACAAATTTTTTCCCATTTGGGGCAGGTTTGGGTATATGCTTCTCACAAACCGAAGCTTCTCACAACAAGCATGATGGTTTTCGGTAGGGACCGTCCCACCCTTGGGGACTAAATGATATCCATTGCCTTTTATTGCTTTCAAAAAAAATTCTCGTGTCGACATAGAAAAACAGGAGTGTTGTGTGAATATTTGTGAATTTTTGGGGTTTGTTTAGACATTTTTATGCATTAACTGAGTTTCCAATGCATTTATGTGCATAATTCAAATTTGAACTACATGCACATGCTCCAGTGGATATAAATTGCTTGAAAAATCAAATCTGTGTCCTTGGGTGCATGCTTAGGTCCCATGTAAGAAATGCAATGAACTTCAAACACCAGGGCACTGTTGATTGCCGGCAAAACATTAAGATGCCTGGTTTTTAAATTCTAGTAAATCCAAAACTCGTCTGAAATTCATGAAACTTGGCATGCTATCATGTAGCGGCATCAACATGCCGTGGTACAAATTTTGTCCCATTTGGGGCAGGTTTGGGTATATGCTTCTCACAAACCGGAGCTTCTCACAACAAGCATGATGGTTTTCGGTAGGGAACGTCCCACCTTTGGGGACTAAACGTTATCCATTGCCTTTTATTGCTTTCAAAAAAAATTCTCGTGTCGACATAGAACAACAGGAGTGTTGTGTGAATTTTTGTGATTTTTCAGGGTTCGTTTAGACATTTTTATGCATTAACTGAGTTTTCAATGCATTTATGTGCATAATTCAAATTTGAACTACATGCACATGCTCCAGTGGATATAAATTGCTTGAAAAATCAAATCTGTGTCCTTGGGTGCATGCTTAGGTCCCATGCAAGAAATGGAATGAACTTCAAACACCAGGGCACTATTGATTGCCAGCAAAACATTGAGATGCCTGGTTTTTAAATTCTAGAAATCCAAAACTCGTCTGAAATTCATGAAACTTGGCATGCTATCATGTAGAGGCTGCCGTGGTACAAAGTTTGTGCCATTGGTGTCAGGTTTGGGTATATGCTTCTCACAAACTGGAGCTTCTCACAACAAGCATGATGGTTTTCGGTAGGGAACGTCCCACCTTTGGGGACGAAACGATATCCATTGCCTCTTATTGCTTTCAAAGTTTTTTCATGTGTCAACATAGAACAACAGGAGTGTTCTCTAAATTTTTGTGATTTTTTGGGGTTCGTTTGGACATTTTATGCATTGACTGAGTTTTCAATGCATTTATGTGCATAATTCAAATTTGAACTACATGCACATGCTCCAGTGCATATAAATTGGTTGAAAAATCAAATATGTGTCCTTAGGTGCATGCTTAGGTCCCATGCAAGAAATGGGAATGAATTTCAAACACCAGGGCATCGTTGATTGCTGGCAAAACATTGAGATGCCTGGTTTTTAAATTCTAGTAAATCCAAAACTCGTCTGAAATTCATGAAACTTGGCATGCTATCATGGAGCGACATCTACATGCCGTGGTACAAATTTTATCCCATTTGGGGCAGGTTTGGGTATATGCTTCTCACAAACTGGAGCTTCTCACAACAAGCATGATGGTTTTTGGTAGGGAACGTCCCACCTTTGGGGACGAAACGATATCCATTGCCTCTTATTGCTTTCAATTTTTTTTTCTCGTGTCAACATAGAATAACAGGAGTGTTGTGTGAAATTTTGTGATTTTTCGGGGTTTGTTTGGACATTTTTATGCATTAACTGAGTTTTCAATTCATTTATGTGCATAATTCAAATTTGAACTACATGCACATGCTCCAGTGCATATAAATTGGTTGAAAAATCAAATCTGTGTCCTTGGGTGCATGCTTAGGTCCCATGCAATGGGAATGAATTTCAAACACCAGGGCACCATTGATTGTCGGCAAAACATTGAGATGCCTATTTTTTAAATTCTAGTAAATCCAAAATTCTGTTAACCATTCACGTGACGCGACGTGCCTTGGTTTTAATAGATGTAGGAGGTGCGGTGCGGACAGCTGCTTGACCTTGGCTGAAGGGAGGCGTGCGAGCGCCATCCGATGCGCAGGCTGACCAGAGGCGTGCAAGTTGTCCTCGAGTGCGCAGGCTCACCGGGAAGTGTGCGAGCTGTACGCTGCGTAGGCTTAGGGGGAAGCGAGCCCTTTGACTTCCATGGCCGTCCGCCTTGCTCGCATCCTCTCCATTAATGGCACCGAAGCTGCCATTTAATTCGCTTTTTAAATATAAAACACTCATTGCAAATGTTTTAGTTAGAACACCCGTATGCAAACCGACAGCTTCCCGAGGAAGCCAAGAGAAAAATGTGCCGAGCAGGATTTTTACAGCTCTTGATCGCAAATGATTTAGATAGAACACCCGTATGCAAAGTGAGAGCAGCGTAGGATTTGTGCATCCCTTCAATGCAAATGGTTGTTTTGGATGACCAGTGTGCAACTACGTACAAACAATTTGGTAAGATTTGCATCTATCATATTGGGTATGTTGCCATTTGTCAAACTGGAAAGATTTACATTTGTTGATCTAGTAACGTTGCCATTTGTCAATCCTTGTAACACTGCGATTTGTCAAAATATGCAGCTCGAAATCATTAGCACTGTGTAATTTTTGCAACTAAAAATCAATAATTAAGCATAGATTTCATTCATAGATTAAGAAGTCATTCTTAATTTATACAAACAGTTCAACTCGACAGCTGAACCGACCAAACATCTCCCCAATTGTTGCCAACCACGTACTGATATAGCTAGTTCAACTATATATACTACCTAATTTTAAGTACGTTCTACAGTTCGACCACACATCTATAGTCAGATGAACTGAACAAAATAGCCCATAAATACTACTACTACCATGGAGGGACTTTGTGCTACTTCCGGCAACCTCTCCTCTTCCGAGCGTGCTTAGTAAGAGGCAGAGGAGGAGGAGGAGCCTACCAACGAGCTGGACAAATGCAATACGGTGCCTGCCACTGCTGCACGTTCAGCGATGCTCGCCAGCTCGAAGGCCCACTGTCGCTCCAGATGATCCCTCTCGAGGCGGCCGTACTACTCGTAGATCTCCTGATTCCTCGTCTCTGCGTTGGTGTGTGATGCGGCCACGATTGCGGTAAGCCTCTTTGCATGCTCGACGAGGCGCTCCTCCTCCTCCTGCTGCAGGAACTCGATGTAGAGCATAAGGTTGCTGACGCATGTGCGGGCCTCCACCTCCGCCTCCCTCCTTCGGGCGGCGGTGGCGGAGCGGGTGATGATCCCGACGGTCGATGTTGGGCTGGCGGCCACAGAGGCGAACGATGGGGTGCCTGACACGACCACCACCTCCCTCATTCGGGCCGCGGTGGCGGAGCGGGTGATGGCCATGGTGGCCGACAGTGGGGTGGCGGACATGATGGCTATGGTGGCCGACAGCAGGGTGGCAGCCACGATGGCCAGCTCCCGCCTTCGGGCCGCACTGGCAGCGCGGGAGATGGCCCTAGCTTTCGACGGTGGTGTGGTGGCAACGGCGGTCGACAACAGCTGCCGACGGGTAGCGGCGGTGGAGCGTGTGGTGGCTGTTCCACGCACACCCAACAGGGATGCCATGCGCACTACACTAAACCGAGGACTGCACCACCACCGCGGTGTACCCTCCTGGCTGGAACTGTCCTCTGATGACGGCGGAGTGGCTGAGCAACGATGACGGACTGGTGCCATTGGCGATTATGGGAGAAACAGACAAGATAAGCTACAGGGATGGAGGGGAAAATGCGACGTAGGACCCACCGGCCATGAGGGTTTTTATAGCAGGCCGGTAAGCATTGGGATTTTGGGGGATTCCACCGAGTCGGGCCGGAAGCGTGCGCGGGAACCTGTGAGGTTGTGTGGGAATGGGCTCACCGACGATTCATTGGCGCCACTGTTTGGCTAAAAGAACGCCCCCGCACGCTGCGCAAGCTTGCGCTATAAGCCGTCTACAGCAGCGGGGTGACAAGACGTGCGAGAGGAGGACGAGAGGACACGTACACATATAGTTAAGAAAAAAAATTGTGATTTAATTACCTACTATACTCCCCTCCTCGTTTATAAGTAGGATTTAACTAATAAAATACGAATGCATGTCGCCATAGATTGTATCATTGGAGTCGTATTTGAACATAGTTTCCAGCTATACAATTTTTGTAACATGCATTTAACACTTTTTGGTTAAATTTAAGGTTATACACCAGCAAGCGTTTGCCCGCAACACACACGGCTTATTCCATCACAAACAACTCGGATGGATCAACTATCTGCCACGTATCGCACACGCAACTCTAATCTGATTCATGCTTGATGTCTCCGACATCGCTTGCACCATTTGTCTTATTTGCCACGTACCACAGTGCCATCCTCTGCTTGCGTCCCTTGGCAAGCTCTGCTCGCTGTTAGGCACTGCAGCACGCTATGCTCATCGTTAGGCGCCGCGGCGCGCTCTGCTCGCGTCCATCGGCGCGCTTGGCTAGTGGTCAACTTTTCCTTGAGGCGACCGCAAAGTGCTCTCCTCACGTCCCTCCGCACGCGCTCTGCCAGTGGTTGGGCATTCACACGATCACATCGGGGGCTCCATATGCATGCGGTTGCACCACGCGCGTTGCCACACGATGCAGTTACGTGCGGCACGATGGAGTTATGCGCTACAAATTAGAACTGCCATCGGGGCCTGCCGATATTCCCGGCCGTCCGGCTTCCCCTTTAATTCCCGCAGCCATTATAACCTTAGTCTCTTCAACCTTTCGATCATGCCCCACAACACAAAAAGCACACCCACGACGACACATAGAGAGGGGATGTCCGGCGGTGCTCCAATGGAGTTCGGTGAGCATAAAGTGGAGACCCACGCGAGGGAGACGGATCTCTCGGTGGTGTACACCATCGACCTGGCCATGGTGGACGACTACATCAACAGTGTTGAGCAGTTGCTTGCTGGAGACAAGTACAAGGTGGTCGGCATCGAACTCTAGTACACCGCTGGTCGTCCCGGCATAGATCAGAAGGTTGATGTCGCCCAGTTGTGCGTGCGCCATCATGTCCTCATCTACCACTACTGCATGGCCACAAAGCCTTGCGACCGTTTCAACAGGTTTGTCAACAGCGCTGACTACAAGTTTGCCACTGTGGATACCACCAACAATGTAAAAGCGCTCAGTGTTACGGGCTTGGCCTGCAAGATCCTTGTCGAAATCTGTGACCACTACAGGGTCTGGGCAGCACGAAGAAGGACTCCTTGGTTGAACTCGCCTCGGCCATCATCGACCCCTACTACGAAAAGATGAAGCAGGATGCCCAGAGAACAAGTCCCGTATCCTGGCACGGGGCCTGGATGTGGCAACTGGATGAACCTCACCTTAGGTTTGCGGCCAAGAGCGTGTACACATGCTACAAGATGCACATGCGATCGTTGACATGAGGAAGTGCCTCGTTACCCAAATCAACGAGCCTGGATCGACCCACAAGCAGAGCAAGCATCACAAGAAGTAGATGATGATCAGATGATCGTTTATGCTAGTTAATCATGCATGTAATATGTAGTTTACTTTATTGGTGTGTGGAAATGTCATGTGTGTAGTAGTCACCTATGTAATTATATATGCATGTAATAGTTTACTTTGGTGTGTGCAAATGCCATGGTTGTAGTAGACACCTATGTAAGTGGATTTTAATTTGGTTATGCAAACATGTCCTTATAAGTGTGTGTGTGTGTGTGTGTGTGTATATATATATATATGTTGTTATTCTGTATGAAATCCCATCGCACAACACATACGTCTTATTAGCAGCAACCGTCTGTGTTATTATCGGTCTTCACACACATTTCTGACTACAGACCTATTTGCCGCGTATCACACACATCTTGTTAAGTTGAACCATTTTTGTTCTCATTTCTCAACGCAAACAATTCATCCGAGTGAACCGCATGCCGTATATCGCACGCACCTTGATCTGGCTGACCGTTTCTTTTGTGTTGCCTAATCACAAATAGTTCATTCGAGTGAACCGTATGCTATGTATCACACACGCCTTCATATGGCTGCCCGTTTCTTTTGTTATTCCTCATCGCAAATAGTTAATTGAACCGAACCGTATGCCCTTCATCGCACACGCAACTAAAACCTAAACCGTGTTTCATGCATCCATCATCGCAAATGTTTTATACATTTCTGACGGTTTTCATACAACACCGTTTGTGATTATTGCATCGCACACAGTTTCTTGAAGGGTCTCTAATTGTAGTGTCGCGTTAGCAGCATCCTGCAGTAGTGGCCATACGTTCGGTACTTCATTGGGACGGTTCGTGAAGGTGTACGACTACATCATCCGCGTTGATAAATGCTTACGCTTTGCGATCTTCAACGGTATGAAGATGCTCTCCCCTTCTCGTTGCTATGCATCTTCTAGATAGATCTTGCATGAGCATAGGAATTTTTTTGAAATTGCATGCTACGTTCCCCAACAGTGGCATCCGAGCCAGGTCTTTGCGCAGATGTTATATGCACGAGTAGAACACAATGAGTTGTGGGCGATAATAGTCATACTGCTTACCAGCAACGTCTTACTTTGATTCGGCGGTATTGTTGGATGAAGCGTCCTGGACAGACATTACATGACCGCATTCATAAGACTGGTTCTACTGACGTGCTTCAGACACAGGTAGCTAGCGGGTGTCTGTTTCTCCAAGTTTAGTTGAATCGAGTTTGACTATGCCCGGTCCTTGTTGAAGGTTAAAACAGCACACTTGACGAAATAACGTTGTGGTTTTGATGCATAGGTAAGAACGGTTCTTGCTAGAAGCCCATAGCAGCCACGTAAAACTTGCAACAACAAAGTAGAGGATGTCTAACTTTTTTTGCAGGGCATGTTGTGATGTGATATGGTCAAGACATGATGTGATATACATTATTGTATGAGATGATCATGTTTTGTAAAAGTTATCGGCAACTGGCAGGAGCCTTATGGTTGTCGCTTTATTGTATGAAATGCAATCGCCATGTAATTGCTTTAATTTGTCACTATGCGTTAGTGATAGTCGTAGAAGAAATAGTTGACGAGACGACAACGACGCTACGATGGATATCATGACGGTGCTTTGGAGATGGAGATCAAAGGCACAAGATCATGATGGCCATATCATGTCACATATTTTGATTGCACGTGATGTTTATCTTTTATGCATCTTATTTTGCTTAGTACGGTGGTAGCATTATGAGATGATCCATCACTAAAATTTCAAGGTATAAGTGTTCTCCCTGAGTATGCACCATTGTGATAGTTCGTCGTGTCGAGACACCACGTGATGATCGGGTTTGATAAGCTCTATGTTCACATACAACGGGTGCAAGCCAGTTTGGCACACGCAGAATATTCGGGTTAAACTTGACGAGCATAGCATATGCAGATATGGCCTCGGAACACTGAGACCGAAGGGTCGAACGTGAATCAAATAGTAGATATGATCAACATAGTGATGTTCACCATTGAAAACTACTCCATCTCACGTGATAATCGAACATGGTTTAGTTGATATGGATCACATGATCATTTAGATGACTCGAGGGATGTCTATCTAAGTGGGGGTTCTTAAGTAATATGATTAATTGAACTTTAATTTATCATGAACTTAGTCGTGATAGTATTTGCAAATTAATTTGTAGATCAATAGCTCGCGACGCAGTTCCCCGTTTATTTTTTGATATGTTCCTAGAGAAAAATAAGTTGAAAGATGTTAGTAGCAATGATGTGGACTAGCTCTATGATTTGAGGATTATCCTCATTGCTGCACAGAAGTATTATGTCCTTGATGCACTGCTAGGTGACACACCTATTGTACGAGCAGATACAGACGTTATGAACATTTGGCAAGCTCGGTATGATGACTACCTTATAGTTTAGTACGCCATGCTTTACGGCTTAAAACCGGGACTTCAAAAATGTTTTGAACGACACGGAGCATATGAGATGTTCCAAGAGCTGAAATTGGTATTTCAGACTCATGACCGAATCAAGAGGTATGAGACCTCTAACAAGTACTTTGCCTACAAGATGGAGGAGAAAAGCTCAACTAGTGAGCATGTACTCAGAATATCTGGGTACTACAATTGCTTGAATCAAGTGGGAGTTAATCTTCTTGATAAGATAGTGATTGATAGAGTTCTCTAGTCACTATCACCAAGTTACTAGAACTTCGTGATGAACTATGATATGCAAGGGATGACGAAAACGATACCCGAGCTCTTCGTGATGCTAAAATCGACGAAGGTAGAAATCAAGAAAAAACATCAATTGTTGATGGTTAACAAGACCACTAGTTTTAAGAAAAAGGGCAAAGGGAAAGAAAGGGAACTTCAATAAGAATGGCAAGCAAGTTGCCACTCCCATGAAGAAACCCAAAGCTAGACCTAAGCCTGAAACTAAGTGCTTCTACTACAAAGGGAATGGTCACTGGAAGAGGAACTACCCCAAATACTTGGCGGATAAGAAGGATGGCAAAGTGAACAAAGGTATATTTGATATACATGTTATTGATGTGTACTTTACTAGTGTTCATAGTAACCCCAGGGTATTTGATGCCAGTTCAGTTGCTAAGATTAGTAACTTGAAATAGGAGTTGCAAAATGAACAAAGACTAGTTAAGGGCGAGGTGACGATGTATGTTGGAAGTGATTCCAAGGTTGATAAGATCACCATCGCATACTCCCTCTACCTTCGGTATTAGTATTGGACCTAAATAAATGTTATTTGGTGTTTGCGTTGAGCATGAGTATGATTGGATCATGTTTATTGCGATACAGTTATTCATTTAAGTCCGAGAATAATTGTTGTTCTGTTTACATGAATAAAACCTTCTATGGTCTTACATCCAATGTAAATGGTTTATTGAATCTCAATTGCAGTGATACACATATTGATAATATTGATGCCAAAAAATATGCAAAGTTAATAATAGTAGTGCAACATGTTTGTGGCACTGCCGTTTAGGTCATATTGGTGTAAAGCGCATGAAGAAACTCCATACTGATGGGCTTTTGGAATCACTTGATGCTTGCAAACCATGCCTCATGGGCAAGATGACTAAGACTCTATTCTTCGGAACAATGGAGCGAGCCACTGACTTATTGTAAATAATACATATTGATGCATATAGTCTGATGAGTACTGAGGCTCGCGGCGGTTATCGTTATTTTCTAACTTTCACAGATGATTTGAGCATATATGAGTATATCTACTTAATGAAACACAAGTCTGAAACGTTTGAAAAGTTCAAAGAATTTTAGAGTGAAGTGGAGAATCATCATAACAAGAAAATAAAGTTTCTACGATCTGATCGCAGAGGCGAATATTTGAGTTATGAGTTTGGCCTTCATTTAAAACAATGTGGAATAGTTTCACAACTCACGCCACCCGGAACACCACAGCGTAATGGTGTGTCCAAACGTTGTAACCGTACTTTTTTGGATATAGTGCGATCTATGATGTCTCTTACTGATTTACCACTATCATTTTGGGGATATGCATTAGAGACAGATGCATTCACATTAAATAGGGCACTATCTAAATCCGTTTAGATGGCACCGTATGAACTATGGTTTGGCAAGAAACCTAAGCCGTCGTTTCTTAAAGTTTGGGGCTGCAATGCTTATGTGAAAAAGCTTCAACCTGATAAGCTCAAACCCAAATCGGAGAAATGTGTTTTCATAGGACACCCAAAAGAAACTGTTGGGTACACCTTCTATCACAGATCCGAAGGTAAGATATTCGTTGCTAAGAATGGATCCTTTCTAGAGAAGGAGTTTCTCTCAAAAAAAGTGAGTGGGTGGAAAGTAGAACTTGATGAGGTAATTGTACCTTCTCCTAAATTGGAAAGTAGTTCATCCCAGAAATCAGTTCCAGTGATTCCTACACCAATTAGTGAGGAAGCTAATGATGATGATCATGAAACTTCAGATCAAGTTACTACCAAACCTCGTAGGTCAACCAGAGTATGGTCTGCACCACAGTGGTACGATAATCTTGTTCTGGAGGTCATGTTACTTGACCATGACGAACTTGCGAACTATGAGGAAGCGATGATGAGCCCAGATTCTGCGAAATGCTTTAAGGCCATGAAATCTGATATGGGATCCATGTATGAGAACAAAGTATGGACTTTGATTGACTTGCCTGATGATCGGCGAGCCATTGAGATTAAATGGATCTTCAAGAGGAAGACAAACGAGGATAGTAGTGTTACTATCTGCAAAGCTCGAATTGTCGCAAAAAGGTTTTTCGACAAGTTCAAGGTGTTGACTACGATGAGATTTTCTCACTCGTAATGATGCTTATGTCTGTCCGAATCATGTTAGCAATTGCCGCATTTTATGAAATTTGGCAAATGGATGTCAAAATTGCATTCCTTAATGGATTTCTTAAAGAAGAGTTGTATATGATGCAACAAGAAGGTTTTGTCAATCCTAAAGGTGCTAACAAAGTGTGCTAGCTCCAGCGATCCATCTATGGACTGGTGCAAGCATCTCGGAGTTGGAATATACGCTTTGATGAGTTGATCAAAGCATATAGTTTTATACACACTTGCGGTGAAGCCTGTATTTACAAGGAAGTGAGTGGGAGCACTACAGCCTTTCTGATAAGTATATGTGAATGACATATTGTTGATCGGAAATGATGTAGAATTTTCTGGAAAGCATAAAGGATTGTTTGAAAGGAGTTTTTCAAAGAAAGACCTCGGTGAAGCTACTTACATATTGAGCATCAAGATATATAGAGATAGATCAATACGCTTAATAAGTTTTTTCAATGAGTACATACCTTGACAAGATTTTGAAGTGGTTCAAAATGGAACAGTCAAAGAAGGAGTTCTTGCCTATGTTGCAAGGTGTGAAGTTGAGACTAAAAACCCGACCACGACAGAAAATAGAAAGAGAATGAAAAATCATTCCCTATGCCTTAGGCATAGGCTCTATAAAATACGCTATGCTGTGTACCATACCTATTGTGTACCTCACCATGAGTTTGGCAAGAGGGTATGATAGTGATCCAGGAGTGGATTACTAGACAGCAGTCAAAATTATTCTTAGTGGAATAAGGATATGTTTCTCAGTTATGGAGGTGACAAAAAGTTCGTCGTAAAGGGTTACATCGATGCAAGCTTTGACACTGATCCAGATGACTCTAAGTATCAATCTGGATACATATTGAAAGTGGGAGCAATTAGCTAGAGTAGCTCCGTGCAGTGCATTGTAGACAAAGAAATTTGCAAAATACATACGGATCTGAATGTGGCAGACCCTGACTATACTTATCTCACAAGGAAAACATGATCACACCTTAGTACTCTTTGGGTGTTAATCACTTGGAGATGTGAACTAGATTATTGGCTCTAGTAAACCCTCTGGGTAGTGGTCACATGGTGATGTGAACTATAGAATGTTATATCATATTACGATGTGAACTGTTGGTGTTAAATCACATGGCGATGTGAACTAGATTATTGACTAGTGCAAGTGAGAGACTGAAGGAAATATGACCTAGATACAATAATAAAGATATTATTTATATTTCCTTATATCATGATAAATTTTTATTCATGCTAGAATTATATTAACCGGAAACTTGATACATGTGTGGATACATAGACAAAACACAATGTCCCTAGTAAGCCTCTACTAGACTAGCTCGTTGATCAAAGATTGTTAAGTTTCCTAACCATAGACATGTGTTGTCATTTGATGAACAGGATCACATCATTAGGAGAATGATGTGATGGACAAGACATATCTGTTAGCTTAGCATAATGATCGTTAAGTTTTATTGTTATTGCTTTCTTCATGACTTATACATATTCCTTTGACTATGAGATTATGCAACTCCCGGATACCGGAGGAATACCTTGTGTGCTATCAAACGTCACAATGTAACTGGATGATCATAAAGATGCTCTATAGGTATCTCTGAAGGTGTTTCTTGGGTTGGCATAGATCGAGATTAGGATTTGTCACTCCGAGTATCGGAGAGGTATCTCCGGGCCCTCTCGGTAATGCACATCATAATAAGCCTTGCAAGCAATGTGACTAATGAGTTAGTTGCGGTATGATACATTACAGAACGAGTAAAGAGTCTTAGCGGTAACGAGATTGAACTAGGTATGGAGATACCGACGATCGAATCTCGGGCAAGTAACATATCGATGACAAAGGGAATTACGTATGTTGTCATAAGGTTCGACCGATAAAGATCTTCGTAGAATATGTAGGAGCCAATATGGGCATCTAGGTTCCGCTATTGGTTATTGACCAGAGAGATGTCTCGGTCATGTCTACATAGTTCTCGAACCCGTAGGGTCCACATGTTTAACGTCCGTTGACGATATAGTACTATATGAGTTATGTATGTTGGTGACCGAATGTTGTTTGAAGTCCCGGATGAGATCATGGACATGACGAGGAGCTCCGGAATGGTCTAGAGGTAAATATTGATATATAGGATCATATGGTTCAGCCAAGGGGTGAAGCCCACGGGGCTTTAGGTCGGTGCAAAACGAGTTTTGCAGAGGCCAGGGGGTCAACCGCCGGAGACCCTAGCCGAGGCCCATGGCGTCTGGGCCAGACGCCAAAGACCGTGGCATCTGGTCCTGGAAGTCCGTGAAGGACTCTTCCTTGTGGGCAAAACTGACTTTGAGGAGGCTTTTACTCCAAGTTTCGACCCCAGGGCTCAACATATAAATAGAGGGGCAGGGCTAGCACCTGGAACACATCAAGAATCACCAAGCCGTGTGCCGGCAACCCCGTCCCCTCTAGTTTATCCTCCGTCATAGTTTTCGTAGTGCTTGCCGAAGCCCTGCGGAGATTGTTCTTCACCAACACCATCACCACGCCGTCGTGTTGTCGGAACTCATCTACTACTTCGCCCGTCTTGCTGGATCAAGAAGGCTAGGACGTCATGGAGCTGAACGTGTGCTGAACGCGGAGGTGCCATACGTTCGGTACTTGATCGGGACGGATCGTGAAGGTGTACGAATACATCAACCGCGTTGATCAATGCTTCCGCTTTGCGATCTTCAAGGGTATGAAGATGCTCTCCCCTTCTCGTTGCTATGCATCTTCTAGATAGATCTTGCATGAGCGTAGGAATTTTTTTGAAATTGCATGCTACGTTCCCAACAGTATTGTAAGGCAAGATTAGTTAGTCACCAAACTGGACATGTTGTATATGAACCGAGCGGGACTCTGTAAGCTGTCGGGCATCAAAGTATGTGTATAAAGGGACGACCCGGCGGCGGGTTAAGGAAAAGAAACAAGATATCGAGAACTAGGTCAAGTGTATTCGCTACCTGGTAATCAAAACCCAAGCAATACAATCCCAAACTGGAGTAGGCCTTTACCTTCACCGCAAGGGGCCGAACCAGTATAAACTCTATGTGTCCTTTGTCCCGGTTAACCCTTTTAAGCTAACCTAGTTGCGATGCCTCCACGACTAAGTCCTTCTGCTAGGAATCTGTCGTGCCAAGTCCACGACAGTAATAGGAGTAGATGCAGGCAGAAGTTGGTCGTCTTTGACATGGACGTGATGCCCATATTCATAATAATTGCCTTGGATATCGTCATAACTTTGCGATTCTCTATCAATTGCTCGACAGTAATTTGTTCACCCAACATATTATTTTCTTTCAAGAGAGAAGCCTCTAGTGAAACCTATGGCCCCCGGGTCTATTTTCCATCATATATTTTCAGACTTATAAACCAAAAAATCTAAAAATACTTTGCTACGATTTATTTACTTTTAATATATTTTATGTTTTAGTAATATTTTATATCCATCTCTATCAGATCTCACCTTGCAAGTGATCATGAAGGGATTGACAACGCCTTTATCGCGTTGGGTGCAAGTGTTTGATTGTTTATGTAGGTGCATAGGTTGGAGACTTGCGTGTACCTCCTACTGGAATGATACCTTAGTTCTCAAACTGAGGGAAATACTTATCTCTACTTTGTTGTATCACCCTTTTCTTTACAAGGAAAAAAACCAACGCAAGCTCAAGAAGTAGCATCTAGCACCATTGGACGTTTGGTCACTCTATTAATGCAAGTGTTGCCTTCCCTTCATCACGACGGCTAGGGAAAACTCGTTCCCTCCAAGCTTCATCAGAGAGCCCATGGATTCACCTTCCATCTATCTCCCGCTTCAGCAGCCGGTGGCAGGGGTGGTCCCGGTGCCTCCCCTCCGGCTAGTAGTTTAAGTTAGGTTGTTTTTAATCCTCGCAGGTGTGGCTCTCGGGCGGATGGTGAGGGAGTCCTGGATTAAGGGGTTCCCGGACGTCTGGCCTATGTGACGTGGGCCGGACTAATGGGCTATGAAGATACAAGACATAAGACTTCTTCCCGTGTCCGGATGGGACTCTCCTTTGCGTGGATGGCAAGCTTGGCGTTCGGATATGTAGATTCCTTCCTTTGTAAATCGACTATGTATAACCCTAGGCCCCTCCGGTGTCTATATAAACCGGAGGGTTTAGTCCGTAGGGGTAATCATAATCATACATGCTAGACTTCTAGGGTTTATCTATTATGATCTCGTGGTAGATCAACTCTTGTAACCCTCATATTCATCAAGATCAATCAAGCAGGAAGTAGGGTATTACCTCCATCGAGAGGGCCCGAACCTGGGTAAACATCGTGTCCCTCGTCTCCTGTTACCATCGACCCCAGACGCACAGTTCGGGACCCCCTACCCGAGATCCACCGGTTTTGACAACGACATTGGTGCTTTCATTGAGAGTTCAACTGTGACATCATCAAAAGGTTCGATGGCTCCACCAATCATCTACAACAATGCTGCCCTGGGGGAGGTTTTCCTCCCCGGCCAGATCTTTGTGTTCGGCGGCTTCGCACTGCGGGCCAACTCGCTTGGCCATTTAGAGCAGATCGACAGCTACGCCCTAGGTCACCAGATTAGGTTTTGAAACCTGGACTATGTCACTGATATCTGAGGAGACTTGATCTTCCAAGGGTTCACGACTCCAACCTCCGCTCTGGCTCTAGATCCGGAGCGCGTCACCCTGTCCGAAGACAGGATTTCTGATCCTGCCGGACTATCTGCGACCACTAAACCCAGTATAGGAGAGCCGGAGGAAGTAGTGTCACTGGCAACCGTCAGGAAGCCGGACTCTTCTCTGAATGCTGGCTCCGAACCTTTGGAGTCAGCATCATGTGAGTTCGTCCAAGGAGTTTCCTTCCCGTCGTACTCCACGGATCTTCTTCTCCATGGCCAAACTTCGCCTTTAAGCGAGGCTCTAGACTTGATGCGATCCCTTGTCATTACAGAGGAGCAATATCCGAACTACGCCCAGCCCAGACTAGGGGTTGAGAGCAGGGAATTTTACGTCCCACCCACCACCCACTTCATAGCCACTGTCGAGGACTTAACTGACATGCTCGATTATGGCTCCGAATATATCAACGGTATGGACGACGATGCCGGAGAAGATCAGGCCCAAAACCCGCCATTTACTGGACGCTGGATGGCAACATCCTCGTATGACGTGTACATGGTGGACACACCCAAAGAGAATAACGCTGATGGCAAAGAATACCCAGTCGAGGATAAACCTCCTGAGATACAGCCAAAGCACCGACGACAGCGGCGCCGCTCTAAGTCACACCATAGAAAGGACAACAATACTGGCACAGGAGAAAACAATACTCTGGACGATGTCAAAGACAATGAAGACCCCGTTGAGGCAACTTCCGAACAGGACGAACGGGAAGGTGGGCGAGTCAGCCTTGATGAATAGGCCGTAAACGAAGACTCAGAGGACAGTAATTATCTTCCGCTCTCCGAGGATGAGGTGAGCCTCGGCAACGGGATTTTATCTTGCCTGAGGAACCTCTCGAGCAGGAGCGCTTTAAGCCCGGCTAATAGCCACTGCAAGGAGCCTGAAAAAGAAGCAGCAACAGCTTCAAGCTAATCAAGACTTGCTCAACGATAGGTGGACTCATGTCTTGGCAGCTCAGGAATACGGCCTCGAGCGCCCAACCAAAAGTTACCCGAAGCGCAAATTGCTACCTCAATTCAATGAAGAGGTACTTGAGCCCGTACCATCAGCTCGTAGTGCGGCTGACCGACCACCACGTGGCCGAGATAAAGCGGCAAGTCAAGCCGAACACCAGCCCGTACTACCTCGCCATAAAGGTAGAGATATAACAGCTCGGGGATATACATACGACCTGCGGCAGGACCTGGACAGTCGAGCAGGTCAGACCAGATCGATCTACGGATCGCGGGGGCGTGCCCCGACACGCGACGATGGCTATCTAGCCGGACGTGACAAGCATAATCACGCCCGGGCCAAAAACCGCAGAGAGAATCCATCCGAGCTACGTCGTGACTTGGCCCAATATAGAGGCGCCACACACCCCCTTTGCTTCACTGATGAAGTAACGGAGCACGAATTCCCAGAAGGGTTTAAACCCGTAAACATCGAATCATACGATGGAACAATAGATCCCGCGTATGGATTGAGTATTTTCTTCTCCATATTCATATGGCCCGCGGTGATGATCTCCATGCCATCAAATACCTCCCACTAAAACTCAAGGGACCAGCTCGGCACTGGTTGAATAGCCTACCTAAAAACTCCATTGGCAGCTAGAAGGGCCTGGAAGACGCCTTCTGCGACAACTTCCTAGGTACATACGTAAGACCTCCGGATGCCGATGACTTAAGTCACATAGTCCAACAGCCCGAAGAGTCAGCCAGGAAATTCTTGACTAGGTTCTTAACTAAAAAGAACCAGATCATCGACTGTTGGGATTCCGAAGCCGGCCTTCAAGCATAGCATCCGCGATGAATGGCTCGCCCGACACCTCGTCCAGGAAAAGCCGAATCCATGGCAGCCCTCACAGCACTCATGATCCGCTTTTGCGTGGGCGAAGATAGCTGGCTAGCCCGTAGCAACAAAAGTTCAAGTGATCCGGGCACCTCTGAAGCCAGAAATAGCAACGGCAAGCCCCAACGCAACATGCACAAGAGTTGAAGCAACGATGATAATACCGATGACATGACGGTTAACGCCGGATTCAATGGCTCTAAGTCCGTCCAGCGGAAGAAGCCATTTAAAAGGAACAATCTAGGCTCATCTAGCTTGGACCGCATACTCGATCGTCCATGTCAGATCCACCCCCGACAAACCAGCCAATCATACCAACAAAAGTTGTTGGGTCTTTAGATAGGCCGGCAAGTTAAATGTCGAGAACAAGGAGAAGGGGTCGCAGAGTGAGGATGACGATAAGGAGCCCCCTCCACTGAACACATGGGGACAGAAGAAGTCCCCCCCAGGTTAAACCGGTGAACATGATATATGTTACCCATATCCCCGAGAGGGAGCGCAAACGTGCACTCAGGGACGTCTATGTGATAGAGCCAGTCGCCCTAAATTCAACCCATGGTCGTCCTGCCCGATCACTTTCGATCGCAGGGACCATCCGACCAGTATCCGTCACGGCGGTTCAGCCGCACTGGTCCTTGGACCCAATCATTGATGGATTCCACCTCACATGAGTCCTTATGGATGGTGGCAGGCTCAACCTGCTCTATCAGGATACAATCCGCAAAATGGGCATCGATCCATCAAGGATCAAGCCCACAAAAACTACCTTTAAAGGAGTAATACCAGGTGTAGAGGCTCGCTGCAAGGGTTCAATCACATTGGAAGTCGTCTTCGGATCTTCGGACAACTTCCTAAGTGAGGATTTAATCTTCGATATCATCCCCTTCCGCAACAGTTATCATGCACTGCTCGGACGAACTGCATTTTCCCGATCCAATGCAGTGCCACACTGTGCCTATCTCAAACTCAAGATGCCCAGACCACGCGGTGTCATAACAGTCAATGGAAACACAGAGCACTCCCTCTATACTAAGGAGCACACCGCAGCTCTGGCAGTAGAAGTATAGAGCGGCCTTATCAAGCAGAACCTTACTTCGGCGGCCAAGCTTCCGGACACAGTCAAACAAGTCCGGACTATGCTGCAGCAGGACAGTCCAGCTCGTCGAGAGCTCGACTAGCAATTTGGCCTCCATCTCAGTCCCGACCAAATGGCGGCGTACGTACCGCGCGTACATAACTACGCACTCGAAATACCATGGGCATAGACGGAGGCGTAACTTTATTGTGGCCCATCATACGACTCACACACATAATTTTCCTTTTCCTTTTTACCATTTTTTGGTCTCTTTTTCACAGGCCCCTCTCGACGGCCAGATCATCGGTTGTAGAATCAAAAGTATGTCTAGAGGGGGGGATTAGACTACTTGACCAAATAAAAATCTAGCCTTTTCCCAATTTTAGTTCTTGGCAGATTTTAGTAACTTAGCACAAGTCAAGCAATCAACCTACTCATGCAATCCTAAGAGTATAGCAGCGTAATGTAAACAATTGCATATGAAGGTAAAGGGGAGGAGTTTGAGAAGGCAAACGCAATTGGAGACACGGATGTTTTTGTCGTGGTTCTGATAGGTGGTGCTATCGTACATCCACGTTGATGGAGACTTCAAACCACGAAGGGTAACGGATGCGCGAGTCCATGGAGGGCTCCACCCACGAAGGGTCCATGAAGAAGCAACCGTGTCTATCCCACCATAGTCGTCGCCCACGAAGAAATTGCCTCACTAGGGTAGATCTTCACAAAGTAGGCGATCTCCTTGCCCTAAGAAACTCCTTGGTTCAACTCCACAATCTTGTCGGAGGCTCCCAAGTGACACCTAGCCAATCTAGGAGACACCACTCTCCATGAAGTAACAAATGGTGTGTTGATGATGAACTTCTTGCTCTTGTGCTTCAAATGATAGTCTCCCCAACACTCAACTCTCTCTCACAGGATTTGGATATGGTGGAAAGAAGATTTGAGTGGAAAGCAACTTGGGGAAGGCTAGAGATCAAGATTCCTATGGTAGGAATGGAATATCTTGGTCTCAACACATGAGTTGGTGGTTCCCTCTCAGAAAATGTATGTTGGAAGTGTAGGCATGTTCTGATGGCTCTCTCCATGAATGAAGAGTGGGTGGAGGGGTATAAATAGCCTCCACACAAAATCTAACCGTTACACACAACTTACCAATCTCGGTGGGACCGAATCGTCAAACTCGGTCGGACCGATTTAGCAAATAATGTGACTGTTAGGATTTTCGGTGAGACCTACATGCAAATCGGTAGGACCGATATGGTTAGGGTTAGGGCATAACGTAATCTCGGTGAGATCGATTACACAAACTCGGTGTGTAACACCCACGATGCGGCTATATCTCTCACGTTTCGAGGCACGACTTAGAGGCATAACCGCATTGTAGGTTTTGTCGCAAGAAGGGTCATCTTCACACAATCCCATGTAATGAACAAGAATGGGATAAAGAGAGTTGTCTTACAGTCGCCACTTCACACAATATATAAATAAATTCATACATCATTCAAAATACACACATAGACCGACTACGGCCTAATCCAAATGAAAAGAAGATTACCCCAAATGCCAGATCCCTGATCGTCCCAACTGGGCTCCACTACTGATCATCAGGAAACAAAACATAGTAATGACCAAGGTCCTCGTCGAACTCCCACTTGATCTCGGTTGCGTCACTTGCTCTGGTATCCTCGGTACCTGCAACTGTTTTTGTAGAATCTGTGAGTCACGAGGACTCAGCAATCTCACACCCGCGAGATCAAGACTATTTAAGCTCATGGGTAGGAAAGGGGTAAGGTGGTGGAGCTGCAGCAAGCACTAAGCATATATGGTGGCTAACATACGCAAGTAAGAGCAAGAAGAGAAGCAACGCATCGGTCGAGAAGCTAGAAGTGATCAAGAAGTGATCCTGAAACTACTTACGTTCATTCAAAACCCAAACCGTGTTCACTTCCCGGACTCCGCCGAAAAAAGACCATCACGGCTACACACGCGATTGATGCATTTTAATTAAGTCAAGTGTCAAGTTCTCTACAACCGGACATTAACAAATTCCCATCTGCCACATAACCGTGGGCATGGCTTTCGAAAGATAATACCCTGCAGGGGTGTCCCAGCTTAGCCCATCACAAGCTCTCATGGTCAACGAAGGATATTCCTTCTCCCAGGAAGACCCGATCAGTCTCGGAATCTCAGTTACCAGACATTTCGACAATGGTAAAACAAGACCAGCAAGACCACCCGACTATGCCGACAAATCCCGATAGGAGCTGCACATATCTCGTTCTTAGGGCACAACGGATGAGAAATCCGTACAACTAAAACCAGACCTCAAGTTTCCCCGAGGGGGCGCTGCAAAGGGCTCTAGTTTGGACCAACACTCGGAGGAGCACTGGCCCGGGGGGTAAATAAAGATGACCCTCGGGCTCGCGAAAACCCAATGGAAAAAGTTTTAGGTGGCAAATGGTAAATCCAAGATTGGGCCTTGCTGGAGGAGTTTTATTCAAGGCGAACTGTCAAGGGGGTCCCATAAATCACCCAACCGGGTAAGGGATGCAAAATCAAGGAACATAACACCGGTATGACGGAAACTAGGGCGGCAAGAGTGGAACAAAACACCAGGCATAAGGCCGAGCCTTCCACCCTTTACCAAGTATATAGGTGCATTAATTAAATAAGAGATATTCTGATATCCCAAAATATCCATGTTCCAACCAGGAACAAACTTCATCTTCACCTGCAACTAGCAACGCTATAAGAGGGGCTGAGCAAAAGCGGTGACATAACCAAACAACAGTTTGCTAGGAAAGGATGGTTAGAGGCTTGGCATGGCAATATGGAAAGCATGATAAACAAGTGGTAGGTAGCGCAAACATAGCGATAGAGCGAACAACTAGCAAAGCAAAGATAGAAGTGATATCGAGGGTATGGTCATCTTGCCTGCAAAGTTCTCAGATTTGTTGAAAGCTTGATCCTCGTTAGCGTACTCAACAGGTTCTTTGTTCACGTACTCATCTCCCGACTCTCCCAAGGAAAGAACACAAGCAATGGACCAACAATCAATCATGGTGCAATGCACAAGCAACATGATGCAATACATGGCATGATATGCAAGATATGATATGCAATGCTTATGCGTGCTCCGGAAGAGAAATAGTGATCAAGGCATCAACTTGGAAAACCAAGTATGCTGCTGGAAAGATGAGGTGATTTCGGTTGAAATCGATATAAAGATCACCGGAAACGGATGCACGGTTTGCAAAAAGCAAGCAACACAAGAATGACACAATTCTGCGATTAACAGCATGATGCTACTTAGCATGCAACAAGAAACTAAGTTACTGTACTCCAACATAGCAACAAAGTATATGGTAGTGATGTACAAGGTATGCTTGACAAAACATGAACACCGAGATATGGCTAAATTACACAATAGCAGGTTCAAACAAGCATGGAAAAAGTGCAAAAGACATCAGCTTCACAGACTTGGTGAAAATACTAACATGCCAGAAATAACATCAGGAAGCCATGTTTAGAGCAAGCAAACAACATGCTACAGGAACATATCATAGCAAATCAAGGCATGGCATGAATCTACTAAATGCATAAAACAGAAGTCCCTTACTGATCATGAGCCAAAAAGGCACATAAGATATGATGGCACCCATGTAAACATAGCAAGTTTTAATAACAGTTTCATCCTTGGCAGAAAAATAGAGCATAGCATAAACAGATTTATGATAACAACTTTGCGAGCTCGAATCACTCATCACAAAGCATTGCATGACAAAACAAGCATACTAACAGCATGAAGACATGTTCATGAATATAACCATGGCAAGAGCAAGTTCATAGGATGCACGTATCATTAGCAACAACCATGGCAATATGGATTAATAGGTTAACATTTTGTCAGAAACATTTTATAGCAAAAGTAGAGCAAGACCAAGACATGCTAGGGCACTCCATAATTGCAAACAGGATCATGGATGGATAGAGCATAACCATATGTTCAAAACATCCTTACCGAAGTATCCCAAAACAAGCATCGATATCACTGTAGCACCAAGTTTACATGGCATCAAAATAACAGCAGAACAAGGACTAAAATCAGCAACATCACGAAGCCTAGTTTGCATGCTTGTGCTAGCCACCACATTGATCACAAAAATGCAATACTAGCACCCCTGTAAAGATGGCATGTCATAGTTCAAAACACATGTAGATCTCATGCTCATAGGATGCACACACAAAATGCAATGAAAAAGAAAAATCACCAAGTTCTGTTAACAGACAGCAGTTAACATCATGTAGCACTCTAGCGACGATTATTAAGGCATCAAGATGTACTCAAACAAGCATGACACAATGGAGAAAAATGAAGAGAATCTCATGATGACCATTTTGACATATTATATGCACAAATCGGAGCAACGAGCATGAAGTGATGGCATGATGAATAGGGCATAAAAATAACAAAGAGCTCCGAGACTTGGTGGAATTTTACCACACGAATTCCAGATCTAGGGGTTTGCGCGGATGTTGAGGATCACCGGACAAGCTCGCCGGAACACTGGAGGAAAGGGCGGGCGGCGGCGTGATGCTCGCCGGAGTTGCGAGGAGGTGCGGAGCCGCGGATCCGGTCATGGGGCAGCCGGATCCGGCCGCGGGCGGCACGGGGAGGCCGGACCAGGGGCGCCGGAGTTGGCTGCGGCGCCGGCGACGAGGTCCCAAGGACGGCGGCGGCCTGCGGTGAGAGAGAGAGGGAGCTAAGAGGGAGAAAAGGAGAGGGAAAGAGGAAGCGGAGGGATGGCGCGCGGCTCACCGATAAGGGGTGGCGGAGGCGACGGCTCTCCTCCAGCCGGCGACTGGACGGCGGCGCGCCGCAGATCCGAGCGGCGGCGCGGATCCCAAGCGTCGGCGCGGTGGAGGCAAGCGGCGGCAGGGCGCGCGGGCCAGGAGGGCCCCACGCGGGCCTGGCGGGCCGGCGGCGGTGGGATGTGGTGGAGACACATGGCGCTCGCCGGTTGGCTGCGGGCGCGGCAACGGACACGTCCGGCCCGATCCGGACGTGTCCGGCGGCGGAGAGGGGTGAGGCTAGGGTTGGACTGCGCGAAAAATTTGGAGGGGAGCACCTATTTATAGGTAGGAGGAGGTAGGAGTGTCCAAATGAGGTGTAGTTTTTGCCCACACGATCGTGATCCAACGACGGAGAGCATGGAGGGGGTTTAGATGGGTTATTGGGCTGTTTGGAGGGGTGTTGGGCTGCAACACACTAGAGGCCTTTGCGGTTGCCCGGTTAGCCGTTGGAGCATCAAACGGCCTCCAAATGGAACGAAACTTGACAGGTGGTCTACCGGTGGTGTACCAAGGCCACTTGGTAAATCTCGGTCCATTCGACAACGTTTAACACCCGCTCACGAAAGAGACAAGAGGGGTGCGCCGGTGCATGTGGGAGTGTCGGATTGCAAAACCGACAATGGGGAAAACGCTCGTATGCCTGAGACAAACACGAATGCAAAAGAGATGCACATAATGACATGATATGAAATGCATGACATGAACAAAATGCAAAATGAAAGAGAAAACCCAACCACGGAGGGAATAACATAACACACAACCAAAAATGGAAAGAGTTGGAGTTACAAATATGGAAAGTCACATTCTGGGTGTTACAACACTCCACCACTACAAGAGGATCTCGTCCCGAGATTTAGGACAGAAAGAACTCCGGATATTCGGAACGGAGGTGATCCTCGCGCTCCCAGGTGGCTTCTCGGTCGGAATGGTGTGACCACTTCACTTTCAGGAATTTGATTGACTTGTTGAGAGTCTTCCGCTCAGTTTCCTCAAGAATAGCAACGGGGTGCTCATGATAAGACATATCTTCTTGGAGGTCAATCTCTTCAAAGTTGATAGTGCGCTCAGGCGTCTTGAAGCACTTGCGAAGCTGTGACACGTGAAACACATTGTGCACATTTGCAAAGTTGGAGGGAAGCTCAAGTTGATAGGCGAGGTCGCCTCTTTTGCCAATGATCTTGAAGGGACTCACGTATCTAGGGGCAAGCTTCCCTTTGATACTGAAGCGACAATTGCCTTTCATTTGAGAGACGCGGAGGTAGACATGGTCTCCGATTTCAAAAGCCAAGTCACGGTGCTTGCTATCATAGTAACTCTTCTTGCGCGATTGCACGGCTTTGAGATTTTCATGATTGACTTTACACATTTCTTCAGCCTCTGTGATCAAGTCGTTGCCAAGAAGTTGGCGTTCACCAGTCTCTGACCAATTGAGAGGAGTACGACACTTTCTGCCATATAGAATTTTGAATTGGGCCTTGCCCGAACTCGCTTGGAAGCTGTTCTTGTAGGAGAACTCGGCATAAGGAAAACAATCTTCCCACTTCATACCGAAAGAGATGACACAAGCCCTGAGCATATCTTCAAGGATTTGATTGACTCGATCGACTTGGCCACTTGTTTGAGGATGGAAAGTTGTGCTGAAGCGAATGTTGGTGCCCATGGCCTTTTGAAAGGAGTCCCAGAACGTAGAGGTGAAAATGCTTCTATGGTCTGAAGAGATCAATTGCGGAATACCGTGCAAGGAGACAATTCTGGAGGTGTATAGCTCTGCCAACTGAGCTGTTGTGATGGATTCTTTGATTGGAAGGAAATGAGCCACTTTACTAAGTTTGTCAATGACAACGAAAATAGCATCATTCCCACGCTTGGACTTTGGAAATCCAGGAACGAAGTCCATTTCAATATGATCGAACTTCCATTCTGGAATAGCAAGAGGTTGGAGGAGACCAGCTGGTCGTTGGTGTTCTGCTTTCACCCTTCTGCAGATGTCACATTCATTCACGAATTGAGCAATTTCTCGCTTCATTCGAGTCCACCAATACGACTGCTTGAGGTCATGGTACATCTTCGTACTTCCAGGATGAATGGACAGAAGGGAATTGTGTGCCTCGTTCATAATGACTTTCCTTAGATCGCCTTTAGGAACGACAATTCTATCCTCGAAGAATAGAGTATCTTTGCCATCCAAGCGATAGCACTTGTATTTGGAGAGGCCCTTGGCAATACCACATTTCACCTTCTTCACCATGGTATCCAGGAGTTGTGCCTCACGAATTTGATCTTCCAAAGTAGGAGAGACTAGGAAGTTGGAAAGAAAGCCTTGAGGAACAACTTGGAGATTCAGTTTGCGGAAAGCTTCACAAAGATCCGGTTAAAATGGCTTGAGAATTAAGCCGTCGCAATAAGCCTTTCTGCTTAGAGCATTTGCAATCACGTTGGCCTTGCCTATAGTATATTCAATACTTGGATTGTACTCTTGAATCATTTCAACCCATTGAGTTTGCCTGAGGTTGAGGTTGGTTTGAGTGAAGATATACTTGAGGCTCTTGTGATCGGTGAATATGTACACTTTCCTTCCCAACAAGGGATGTCTCCATGTTATTAATGCATGGACAACTACCGCCAACTCAAGATTGTGAGTGGGGTAGTTATTTTCGTTGGGCTTCAACTGACGAGAGGCATAGGCCACAACTTTCTTCTCTTGCATTGACACAGCACCGAGACCTTGAAGAGAAGCATTAGAGAAAACTTCGAATGGCTTGGATTCATCAGGAGGAGTCAAGACAGGAGATGAGACAAGCTTCTCTTTGAGGGTGTTTAAAGCAACGTCACACTTAGGGCGTCCAGACATACTTGGCATGCTTCTGGAGGAGGTTGGAGACAGGCTTTGCAATCTTTGAAAAATTCTCAACGAATCTTCGGCAATAGCTTGCAAGACGAAGAAAACTGCAGAGCTGCTTGACATTCTGAGGAGGTTCCCAGTTCACAATTGCAGACACCTTCTCGGGATTAACAGCAATGCCTTTGGCGGAGCTGATATGACCAAGGTAAAGAACTTCATCAAGCCAGAACTCACATTTGGAAAACTTCGCATAGAATTGATACTCTCTGAGCTTGTCTAGCACCAATCGCAAATGTTTGGCATGATCCTTCTTATTCTTAGAGAAGACCAAGATATCATCGAGATACACCAAGACGAATTCATTGGTGTAGGGGTTGAAGATGAAGTTCATCATTCGAGAGAATGTTGGAGGATCATTGACAAGGCCGAAAGACATGACAGTATATTCATAAGTACCAAAACTTGTTCTGAATGTTGTCTTGGGAATATCTTGTTCGCGAATGTGAATCTGATGATAACCCATACGAAGGTCAAGCTTGGAGAATACTTTAGCACCTTTGAGTTGCTCAAATAGCTCATTGATGTTGGGAAGTGGATACTCGTTCTTGATTGTCTTCTTGTTCAATGGATGGTAATCGACGCACAGTCGGTCCGTGCCATCCTTCTTCTGGACAAAAGGAACTCCACAACCCCATGGAGATTAACTCGGTCTAATCAAACCCAGATGCTCTTGTTCATCGAGTTGTTTCTTCAATTCCTTGAGCTCTTTAGGTCCAAGCTTGTAAGGACGCTTGCAAACGGGTTCAGTGCCAGGCTCAAGATCGATAACGAACTCGACTGGCCGGTGCGGAGGCATACCCGGAGGCTCTTCTAGAAAGACATCTTGGTACTCACAAACGACTAGAATCTGAGAGATTGCATCTAACTCGCCCTTCTCATTGAGAGAGAATAACCGAATGGTCTCATCACGAGCGGCATAGATGATCACATCCTCAGAAGAGTGTGTCAATTGAATCTACATGGCAGCACAATCAAGTTGAGCCTTGTGCTTAGAAAGCCAGTCCATCCCGAGAATTAGATCAATATCAGAGTCGCCAAGAACAATTGGAGAAGACAGAAATTTATAGTTTCCCATCTTGATAACGGAATCCAGAATGAATACTCGAGAAGTCATTTGCCGAGCCGGGGAAACAATATACAATGGTCTCGGCAATACTTGAGTAACCAAATCAAGCATAGCCACAAAAGGTCTTGAAATGAAAAAATGCGATGCACCAGTATCAAATAAAACTTTTGTAGGAATGTCATTAACTGAGAGATTACCCATTATGACATCAGTAGACTCCTCCGCTTGAGCTGCATTCATCATGTTCACGTTTGCAGACTTGGAATTATGCTTGACCACCGCATTGCTTGAAGATCTCATAGGAGGAGGAGCCAGAAGGCGCCTTTGGTTGAAGCACTTGTTTGCGTAGTGACCTTTCTGCTGACACTTGTTGCAAGTCACCTCTGAGAGCGGGCGATGATAAGGAGCACTTGACCTTGGAGCTTGAGAATTTGACTTGTTCTGATAGCCTGGGTTGGGTGGGCGGGAAGATCCACGACCACCTGAGTTCTTCTGCTGGTATGGCTGACAAAACGGAGGAGGAGGAAGGTAGAACTTCTGCTGCTTAGCTGCCACTTGTGAGGAAGAAGAAGACTGGACTTCATCCCTGATTCTCTTCTTAGAAGCCTCACATTTGAGCTGGACAGCTTCTTGCTTGAGGGCCATGTTGTAGAATTGATCGAACTAAGTAGGCTCAACAAGAATAAGAGCTAACTTCAGATCCTCTCTGAGGCCACCTCTGAAGTGATAAATCATACTCTTCTCATCAGGAACGTCTTGTTTAGCGAAGCGAACAAGTTTCTGAAACTGGGTGTTGTATTGGTACACAGACATGCTGCCTTGCTTGAGATTGTGGAACTCCTCACGCTTGCTCTCAACAACACTTGTAGGAATGTGGTGAGCTTTAAAGTCCCGACAGAAGTCAGTCCAAGTAATCACTCGACCTCCTTTGGAATCTTTGTATTGCTGATACCAATCAGCTGCTTGGTCCTTGAGCTGAAAAGAAGCAAACTTGACGTAGTCCTCAGGCCTGACATTGCTGCATTCAAAATGCTTTTTAATGTCCACGAGCCAATCATCGGCGTTTCTGGCCTCGACACAGTAGCTGAAAGACTTCGGCTGATTTGCAAGGACCTGGTTGAGGGTAGGAAACTGGGGCTGATGGTTGAACTGCCCTTGACCTTGATTCCCTTGGTTGCCTTGGCCTTGGTTGCGTTCTTGCAAGATTTGCAAAAGCATCTGGGTGCTGGCGTTGGTGGCCGCCACGACAGCTTGCCATTCCTCCGGAGGCGGAGGAGGTGGCGGAGGTGGTGGGTTCGATCGATCTTCTTCACCCCGATCCGGGTTGTTGCGAGTTGGCAGAGCCATCCTGAGGAAGATGACATCCGTTAGAACCACCATTGACATGATAGATAAGTAGAATCAAAGGCTAGAAATTGCAACATATAGTGTTCACAATAAACATTCGAACAAGGATGAACGAATGAATTCCAAAGCTAACATCACACGTCCATTAAGGTGAGAAGCCACTTAATAAGAGATTGGTGAAAGAAAAAAACCAAGGTATGATTGGAACAAGTAAGTGGTAAGGATTACCCAATCACAAACCAATATCTGTGAGAAGAAATGCTAGATCTACTTGAATCCCGCCTATAAACTCCTGAAAATTTCTGGTTATGCAATCTGGTGTTGGGGATACAGGGGAAGCAATATATCTCACCCAAACTAACAATCCATACATCCAGCTGTATCCATCCGTCAACACATAACCAAGAAACCTTCAGAAATTGTGTACCTCAACCTTCGAAAATCATCCGTTATACGAGCTATGACAATACTCCCGAACTCCCCAGTACTGGGTGGCATCGAGGTTATCTCACCAACAACTGCATAAAAGAGATTTTCGATGTCGGCGAAACTCAGGTATTCCAGAACTGCAACGATAAAATTGTGATGACAACACCTCGGAGCTCAACTCCCCGGGACACTGCCACAACCCCTAAATGTTAGGAGGCACCAAGAACAATGTTCTCGTCACAAGAATATCAGAATGATCCCAAGATACCCGCGTGATACTAAAAAAATTAGTGCAATCTGAGGAGAAGAAAGTCAAAACATCTACATCAGGAGACCTCACCAGAGCGACGAAGGGACTAAGGAGTAAAAAGAATCCTACTCTTCGATATATATAATCCTAAGACTCAAAATATTTTTTTTCTAGACTCGACAATGCCAGCGATTCGATCAAGCAGGGGGCTCCTAAGTCGAGGATGGCTCTGATTACCAACTTGTAATGCCCACGATGCGTCTATATCTCTCACGTGTCGAGGCACGACATAGAGGCATAACCGCATTGTAGGTTTTGTCGCAAGAAGGGTCATCTTCACACAATCCCATGTAATGAACAAGAATGGGATAAAGAGAGTTGGCTTACAATCTCCACTTCACACAATATATAAATAAATTCATACATCATTCAAAATACACTCATAGACCGACTACGGCCTAATCCAAATGAAAAGAAGATAACCCCAAATGCCAGATCCCCGATAGTCCCAACTGGGCTCCACTACTGATCATCAGGAAACGGAACATAGTAACGACCAAGGTCCTCGTCGAACTCCCACTTGAGCTCGGTTGCGTCACTTGCTCTAGTATCCTCGGCACCTGCAACTGTTTTGGTAGAATCTCTAAGTCACGAGGACTCAGCAATCTCACACCCGCGAGATCAAGACTATTTAAGCTCATGGGTAGGAAAGGGGTAAGGTGGTGGAGCGCAGCAAGCACTAAGCATATATGGTGGCTAACATACGCAAGTAAGAGCGAGAAGAGAAGCAATGCATCGGTCGAGAAGCTAGAAGTGATCAAGAAGTGATCCTGAAACTACTTACGTTCATTCAAAACCCAGACCGTGTTCACTTCCCGGACTCCGCCGAAAAAAGACCATCACAGCTACACACGCGGTTGATGCATTTTAATTAAGTCAAGTGTCAAGTTCTCTATAACCGGACATTAACAAATTCCCATCTTCCACATAACCGCGGGCATGGCTTTCGAAAGATAATACCCTGTAGGGGTGTCCCAACTTAGCCCATCACAAGCTCTCACGGTCAACGAAGGATATTCCTTCTCCCAGGAAGACCCGATCAGTCTCGGAATCCCGGTTACCAGACATTTCGACAATGGTAAAACAAGACTAGCAAGACCACCCGACTATGCCGACAAATCCCGATAGGAGCTGCACATATCTCGTTCTCAGGGCACAACGGATGAGCAATCTGTACAACTAAAACCAGACCTCAAGTTTCCCCGAGGGGGCACTACAAAGGGCTCTAGTTTGGACCAACACTCGGAGGAGCACTGGCCCGGGGGGTAAATAAAGATGACCCTCGGGCTCACGAAAACCCAAGGGAAAAAGGCTTAGGTGGCAAATGGTAAAACCAAGGTTGGGCCTTGCTAGAGGAGTTTTATTCAAGGCGAACTGTAAAGGGGGTCCCATAAATCACCCAACTGCGTAAGGAATGCAAAATCAAGGAACATAACACTGGTATGACGGAAAGTAGGGCGGCAAGAGTGGAACAAAACACCAGGCATAAGGTCGAGCCTTCCACCCTTTACCAAGTATATAGGTGCATTTATTAAATAAGAGATATTCTGATATCCCAAATATCCATGTTCCAACCAGGAACAAACTTCATCTTCACCTGCAACTAGCAACGCTATAAGAGGGGCTGAGCAAAAGCGATGACATAACCAAACAACGGTTTGCTAGGAAAGGATGGTTAGAAGCTTGACATGGCAATATGGAAGGCATGATAAACAAGTGGTAGGTAGCGCAAACATAGCGATAGAGCGAACAACTAGCAAAGCAAAGATAGAAGTGATATCGAGGGTATGGTCATCTTGCCTACAAAGTTCTCAGAGTTGTTGAAATCTTGATCCTCGTTAGCATACTCAACATGTTCCTCGTTCACGTACTCGTCTCCCGACTCTACCCAAGGAAAGAGCACAAGCAATGGAACAACAATCAATCACGGTGCAATGCACAAGCAACATGATGCAATACATGGCATGATATGCAAGATATGATATGCAATGCTTATGCGTGCTCCGGAAGGGAAATAATGATCAAGGCATCAACTTGGCAAACCAAGTATGCTGCTGGAAAGATGAGGTGATTTCGGTTGAAATCGATATAAAGATCACCAGAAATGGATGCACGGTTTGCAAAAAGCAAGCAACACAAGAATGACACAATTTCGCGATTAACTGCATGATGCTACTTAGCATGCAACAAGAAACTAAGGTACTTTACTCCAACATAGCAACAAAGTATATGGCAGTGATGTACAAGGTATGCTTGACAAAACATCAACACTGAGCTGTGGCTAAATTACATAAGAGCAGGTTCAAACAAGCATGGCAAAAGTGATAAAGACATCAGCTTCACAGACTTGGTGAAAATACTAACATGCCAGAAATAACATCAGGAAGCCATGTTTAGAGCAAGCAAACAACATGCTACAGGAACATATCATAGCAAATCAAAGCATGGCATGAATCTACTAAATGCATAAAACAAAAGTCCCTTACTGATCATGAGCCAAAAAGGCACATAAGATCTGCAGAGCAAGTTTTAATAACAGTTTCATCCTTGGCAGAAAAACAGAGCATAGCATAAACAGATTTATGATAACAACTTTGCGAGCTCGAATCACTCATCACAAAAGCATTGCATGACAAAACAAGCATACTAACAACATGAAGACATGTTCATGAATCTAACCATGGCAAGAGCAAGTTCATAGGATGCACGTATCATTAGCAACAACCATGGCAATATGGATTAACAGGTTAACATTCTGCTAGAAACATTTTATAGCAAAAGTTGAGCAAGACCAAGACATGCTAGGGCACTCCATAATTTCAAACAGGATCATGGATGGATAGAGCATAACCATATGTTCAAAACATCCTTACTGAAGTATCCCAAAACAAGCATGGATATCACTGTAGCACCAAGTTTACATGGCATCAAAATAACATCAGAACAAGGACTAAAATCAGCAACATCACGAAGCCTAGTTTGCATGCTTGTGCTAGCCACCACATTGATCACAAAAATGCAATACTAGCACCCCTATAAAGATGGCATGTCATAGTTCAAAACACATGTAGATCTCATGCTCATAGGATGCACACACAAAATGCAATGAAAAAGACAAATCATCAAGTTCTGTTAACAGACAGCGGTTAACATCATATAGCACTCTAGCGACGATTATTAAGGCATCAAGATGTACTCAAACAAGCATGACACAACGGAGCAAAATTAAGAGCATCTCATTATGAACATTTTAACATATTATATGCACAAATCAGAGCACCGAGCATGAAGTGATGGCATGATGAATAGGGCATAAAAATAATAGAGAGCTCCGGGACTTGGTGGAATTTTACCACGCGAATTCCAGATCCAGGGGTTTGCGCGGATGTCGAGGATCGCCGGACAAGCTCGTAGGAACAGTGGAGGAAAGGGCGGGCGGCGGCGTGGACGCTCGCCGGAGTTGCGGGGAGGTGCGGAGCCGGCGGATCCGGTCATGGGGCAGCCGGATCCGGCCGTGGGCGGCACGGGGAGGCCGGACCAGGGCCGCCGGAGTTGGCTGAGGCGCCGGCGACGAGGTCCCAAGGACGGCGGCGGCCTACGGTGAGAGAGAGAGGGAGCTAAGAGTGAGAAAAGGAGAGAGAAAGAGGAAGCGGACGGGATGGCGCGCGGCTCACCGGCAAAGGGCAGTGGAGGCGGCGGCTCTCCTTCGGCTAGTGACTGGACGGCGGCGCGGCGCCGATCCGAGCGGCGGCGCGGATCCCAGGCGTCGGCACGGTGGAGGCAAGCGGCGGCGGGGCGCGCGGGCCGGCAGGGCCCCACGTGGGCCTGGCGGGCCGGCGTCGGTGGGACGTGGTGGAGCCACGTGGTGCTCGCCGGTTGGCTGCGGGCGCGGCAGCGGACGCGTCCGGCCCGATCCGGACGTGTCCGGCGGCGGAGAGGGGTGAGGCTAGGGTTGGACTGCGCGAAAATTTTGGAGGGGAGCACCTATTTATAGGTAGGAGGAGGTAGGAGTGTCCAAATGAGGTGTAGTTTTCGCCCACACGATCGTAATCCAACGACGGAGAGCATGGAGGGGGTTTAGATGGGTTATTGGGTTGTTTGGAGGGGTGTTGGGCTGCAACACACAAGAGGCCTTTGCGGTTGCCCGGTTAGCCGTTGGAGCATCAAACGGCCTCCAAATGGAACGAAACTTGACAGGTGGTCTACCGGTGGTGTACCAAGGCCACTTGGCAAATCTCGGTCCATTCCGAGAACGTTTAACACTTGCTCACGAAAAGAGACAAGAGGGGTGCGCCGGTGCATGTGGGAGTGTCGGATTGCAAAACCGACAACGGGGAAAATGCTCGTATGCCTGAGACAAACACGAATGCAAAAGAGATGCACATAATGACATGATATGAAATGCATGACATGAACAAAATGCAAAATGAAAGACAAAACCCAACCACGGAGGGAATACCATAACACACAGCCGAAAATGGCAAGAGTTGGAGTTACAAATATGGAAAGTCACATTCAGGGTGTTACAACACTCCACCACTATAAGAGGATCTCGTCCTGAAATTTAGGACTGAAAGAACTCTGGATATTCGGAACGGAGGTGATCCTCGCGCTCCCAGGTGGCTTCTCGGTCGGAATGGTGTGACCACTTCACTTTCAGGAATTTGATTGACTCGTTGCAAGTCTTGCGCTCAGTTTTCTCAAGAATAGCAACGGGGTGCTCATGATAAGACAGATCTTCTTGGAGTTCAATCTCTTCAAAGTTGATAGTGCGCTCAGGCGTCTTGAAGCACTTGCGAAGCTGTGACACGTGAAACACATCGTGCACATTTGCAAAGTTGGAGGGAAGCTCAAGTTGATAGGCGAGGTCGCCTCTTTTGCCAATGATCTTGAAGGGACCCACGTTTCTAGGGGCAAGCTTCCCTTTGATACCGAAGCGATGAGTGCCTTTCATTGGAGAGACGCGGAGGTATACATGGTCTCCGATTTCAAAAGGCAAGTCACGGTGCTTGCTATCATAGTAACTCTTCTGGCGCGATTGCGCGGCTTTGAGATTTTCACGAATGACTTTACACATTTCTTCAGCCTCTGTGATCAAGTCGTTGCCAAGAAGTTGGCGTTCACCAGTCTGTGACCAATTGAGAGGAGTACGACACTTTCTGCCATATAGAATTTTGAATGGGGCCTTGCCCGAACTCGCTTGGAAGCTGTTGTTGTAGGAGAACTCGGCATATGGAAGACAATCTTCCCACTTCATACCGAAAGAGATGACACAAGCCCTGAGCATATCTTCAAGGATTTGATTGACTCGCTCGACTTGGCCACTTGTTTGAGGATGGAAAGTTGTGTTGAAGCGAATGTTGGTGCCCATGGCCTTTTGAAAGGAGTCCCAGAACGTAGAGGTGAAAATGCTTCCGTGGTATGAAGAGATCAATTGTGGAATACCATGCAAGGAGACAATTCTGGAGGTGTATAGCTCTGCCAACTGAGCTCCTGTGATGGATTCTTTGATTGGAAGGAAATGAGCCACTTTAGTAAGTTTGTCAATGACAATGAAAATAGCATCATTCCCACGCTTGGACTTTGGAAATCCAGTAACGAAGTCCATTTCAATATGATCGAACTTCCATTCTGGAATAGCAAGAGGTTGGAGGAGACTAGCTGGTCGTTGGTGTTCTGCTTTCACCCTTCTGCAGATGTCACATTCATTCACAAATTGAGCAATTTCTCGCTTCATTCGAGTCCACCAATACGACTGCTTGAGGTCATGGTACATCTTCGTACTTCCAGGATGAATGGACAGAAGGGAATTGTGTGCCTCGTTCATAATGACTTTCCTTAGATCACCTTTAGGAACCACAATTCGATCCTCGAAGAATAGAGTATCTTTGCCATCCAAGCGATAGCACTTGTATTTGGAGAGGCCCTTGGCAATACCACATTTCACCTTCTTCACCATGGTATCCAGGAGTTGTGCCTCACGAATTTGATCTTCCAAAGTAGGAGAGACTAGGAAGTTGGAAAGAAAGCCTTGAGGAACAACTTGGAGATTCAGTTTGCGGAAAGATTCACAAAGATCCTGTTGAAATGGCTTGAGAATTAAGCTGTTGCAATAAGCCTTTCTGCTCAGAGCATTTGCAATCACATTGGCCTTGCCTGGAGTATATTCAATACTTGGATTGTACTTTTGAATCATTTCGACCCATCGAGTTTGCCTGAGGTTGAGGTTGGCTTGAGTGAAGATATACTTGAGGCTCTTGTGATCGGTGAATATGTCCACTTTCCTTCCCAACAAGAGATGTCTCCATGTTATTAATGCATGGACAACTGCCGCCAACTCAAGATCGTGAGTGGGGTAGTTCTTTTCGTTGGGCTTCAACTGACGAGAGGTATAGGCCACAACTTTCTTCTCTTGCATTAACACAGCACCGAGACCTTGAAGAGAAGCATCACAGAAAACTTTGAATGGCTTGGATTCGTCAGGAGGAGTCAAGACAGGAGATGAGACAAGCTTCTCTTTGAGGGTGTTGAAAGCAACGTCACACTTAGGGAGTCCAGACATACTTAACATGCTTCTGGAGGAAGTTGGAGAGAGGCTTTGCAATCTTTGAGAAATTCTCAATGAATCTTCGGCAATGCTTGCAAGATCAAGAAAACTTCAGAGCTGCTTGACATTCTAAGGAGGTTCCCAGTTCACAATTGCAGAAACCTTCTCGGGATTAACAGCAATGCCTTTGGCGGAGCTGATATGACCAAGGTAAAGAACTACATCAAGCCAGAACTCACATTTGGAAAACTTCGCATAGAATTGATACTCTCTGAGCTTGTCTAGCACCAATCACAAATGTTGGGCATGATCCTTCTTATTCTTAGAGAAGACCAAGATATCATCGAGATACACCCAGACGAATTCATTGGTGTAGGGGTTGAAGATGAAGTTCATCATTCGAGAGAATGTTGGAGGATCATTGACAAGGCCGAAAGACATGACAGTATATTCATAAGTACCAAAACTTGTTCTGAATGTTGTCTTGGGAATATCTTGTTCGCGAATGCGAATTTGATGATAACCCATACGAAGGTCAAGCTTGGAGAATACTTTAGCACCTTTGAGTTGCTCAAATATCTCATTGATGTTGGGAAGTGGATACGTGTTCTTGATTGTCTTCTTGTTCAATGGATGGTAATCGACGCACAGTCGGTCCGTGCCATCCTTCTTCTACACAAAAGGAACTCCACAACCCCATGGAGATGAACTCGGTCTGATCAAACCCAGACGCTCTTGTTCATCGAGCTGTTTCTTCAATTCCTTGAGCTCTTTAGGTCCAAGCTTGTAAGGACGCTTGCAAACGGGTTCAGTGCCAGGCTCAAGATCGATAACGAACTCGACTGGCCGGTGCGGAGGCATACCCGGAAGCTCTTCTGGAAAGACATCTTGGTACTCACAAACGACTAGAATATGAGAGATTGCATGTAACTCGCCCTTCTCATTGAGAGAGAATAACCGAATGGTCTCGTCACGAGCGGCATAGATGATTACATCCTCAAAAGAGTGTGTCAATTGAATCTCCATGGCAGCACAATCAAGTTGAGCCTTGTGCTTAGAAAGACAGTCTATCCCGAGAATTAGATCAATATCAGAGTCGCCAAGAACAATTGGAGAAGACAGAAATTTATAGTTTCCCATCTTGATAACGATATCCCGAACGAATACTCGAGAAGTCATTTGCCTAGCCGGGGAACAATAGACAATGATCTCGGAAATACTTGAGTAACCAAATCATGCATAGCCACAAAAGGTCTTGAAATGAAAGAATGCGATGCACCAGTATCAAATAAAACTTTTGTAGGAATGTCATTTACTGAGAGATTACCCATTATGACATCAGTAGACTCCTCCGCTTGAGCTGCGTTCATCATGTTCACGTTTGCAGACTTGGAATTATGCTTGACCACCGCATTGCTTGAAGATCTCATAGGAGGAGGAGCCAGAAGGCGCCTTTGGTTGAAGCACTTGTTTGCGTAGTGACCTTTCTGCTGACACTTGTTGCAAGTCACCTTTGAGAGCGGGCGATGATAAGGAGCACTTGACTTTGGAGCTGGAGAATTTGACTTGTTCTGATAGCCTGGGTTGGGTGGGCGGGAAGATCCACGACCACCTGAGTTCTTCTGCTGGTATGGCTGACAAAACGGAGGAGGAGGAAGGTAGAACTTCTGCTGCTTAGCTGCCACTTGTGAGGAAGAAGAAGACTGGACTTCATCCCTGATTCTCTTCTTAGAAGCCTCACACTTGAGCTGGGCAGCTTCTTGCTTGAGGGCCATGTTTTAGAATTGATCGAACTAAGTAGGCTCAACAAGAACAAGAGCTAACTGCAGATCCTCTCTGAGGCCACCTCTGGAGTGATAAATCATACTCTTCTCATCAGGAACGTCTTGTTTAGCGAAGCGAACAAGTTTCTGAAACTGGGTGTTGTATTGGTACACGGACATGCTGCCTTGCTTGAGATTGTGGAACTCCTCACGCTTGCTCTCAACAAGACTTGTAGGAATGTGGTGAGTGAGGGAGTCCCGGACTAGGGGGTGTCCGGATAGCCGAACTACCATCATCGACCAGACTCCAAGACTATGAAGATACAAGATTGAAGACTTCGTCCCGTGTCCGGATGGGACTTTCCTTGGCGTGGAAGGCAAGCTTGGCGATACGGATATGTAGATCTCCTACCATTGTAACCGACTCTGTGTAACCCTAGCCCTCTCCGGTGTCTATATAAACCGGATGGCTTTAGTCCATAGGACGAACAACAATCATACCATAGGCTAGCTTCTAGGGTTTAGCCTCCTTGATCTCGTGGTAGATCTACTCTTGTAACCCACATCATCAATATTAATCAAGCAGGACGTAGGGTTTTACCTCCATCAAGAGGGCCCGAACCTGGGTAAAAACATCGTGTCCCTCGTCTCCTGTTACCATCCGCCTAGACGCACAGTTCGGGACCCCCTGCCCGAGATCCGCCAGTTTTGACACCGACATTGGTGCTTTCATTTAGAGTTCCCCTGTCTCGTCACCGATAGGCTCGATGGCTTCTTCGATCATCATCAACGGCGCAGTCTAGGGTGAGACCTTCCTCCCCGACAGAGCTTTGTATTCGGCAGCTTTGCACTGCGGGCCAATTCGCTTGGCCATCTAGAGCAGATCGAAAGCTACGCCCCTGGCCGTCAGGTCAGATTTGGAAGTTTGAACTTCACGGCTGACATCCGCGGGGACTTGATCTTCGACGGATTCAAGCCACAGCCGAGCGTGCCGCACTGTCACGTCGAGCATGATTTAGCTCTGCAGCCGGACAGTACCCTGGAGGCCGCACTCGAGCCCGCTCCGATCCTCAATTCGGAGCCGGCCGTGCAGATCGAGGACGGATGCCTAGACACCGCCTCGGGGGCTGCAACCTCTACGGCGATAGAGCCGAACACTGACTTTGTCCCTCATAAAGCTCGTGACTCCGAGGTGCCGGACTCCTCGCCGGACTCTGAACCTCCTGCGCCCGCCATGATCGAATCCGATTGGGCGCCGATCATGGAGTTCACCGCAGCGGACGTCTTTCAACACTCACCTTTCGGCGACATCTTGAGTTCGCTAAAATATCTCTCGTTATCAGGAGAGCCCTGGCCGGACTGCGGTCAGGACGGTTGGGATGCGGACGACGAAGAAATTCAAAGCCCACCCACCACCCACTTGGTAGCTGCTGTCGACGATTTAACTGACATGCTAGACTATGACTCCGAGGACATCGACGGTATGGACGACGATGCCGGGGACGACCAAGAACCAGCGCCTAACGGGCGCAGGAAAGCCACTATGCATGGTGGACACACCAAAAGGAAGCGACAATGAGGAAAAACGGGACGTGGCGAAGGACAACTCCCCCAACAGACAAACAAAGCGGCGACGCAAGCGCCACCCGAAGACCGGCATCGACAAAAACGGTACCCATATGGACCCGGCCCTAGAGCAGGGCGAAGCAGTGGACGACGCACACGTCAACAAGCAGCCAGCCGGACATGAACCGGACAAGCAACCCATCGCCGGCGAAGATGATATCACATCACCAGAGCATATGAATCTCCATAACAGGCTCGTCACCACTGCAAGAAGCAAAAGCGAAAGCTCAAAACAGCGGAAGACACACTCAGAATGAGATGGAGCAAAGTACTCAACACCGCAGATAAATATGGCACTAGTCACCAGACAAAGAGCTACCCGAAGCGCAAGTTGTTGCCCGAATTTGACGAGGAGGCCTTCGAGCCCCCGCAGTCAAAAAAGAAAGGGGCTGCCTGGCCGGATAGACGACCAGATGACAGGCCAAGAGCAACACAGGGCACCACACACAAGCCGGCACATGATCAGCATAAAGATCTTCAGAAAAAGGATAACCTGGCCAGGTCTATCTATGGGCCAAAAAAGAAGACTCCAGGAAGTAACACAACCAGCCGAGCATTTGAAGACAACGGCACACCCAAATACAGGGGCGCCGCACACCCACTATGTTTCACCGACAAGGTACTGGATCATGGATTTCCAGCGGGATTTAAACCCATAAACATAGAGGCATACGACGGAACAACAGACCCCGGAGTCTGGATTGAGGATTATATCCTGCACATACACATGGAAAGAGGAGACGATCTCCATGCCATAAAATACCTTCCCCTCAAGCTCAAAGGGTCGGGCCGGCATTGGCTTAAAAGCCTCCCAGAAAATACGATTGGGAGTTGGGAAGAGCTTGAGGATGCGTTTCGAGCAAATTTTTAGGGGACTTATGTCTGGCCTCCGGATGCAGATGATTTAAGTCACATAACCCAACAGCCCGGAGAATCAGCACGCAAATTCTGGAACAGGTTCCTCACTAAAAAGAACCAAATAGTCGACTGTCCGGACGCTGAAGCCTTAGCAGCCTTCAAACACAATGTCCGAGATGAATGGCTCGCCAGACACCTCGGCCAGGAAAAACCAAGAACAACGGCCGCACTAACAAGTCTCATGACCCGCTTTTGCGTGGGGGAAGATAGCTGGTTGGCTAGATGCAGCACCAGCGACCCAAGTACATCCGAAATCAGGGATGGAAATGGGAAATCACGACGCAAAAAAGATCAGCGCCGGAACAAGGAGAATGGCCCAAATAGTACAGCGGTCAACGCCGGATTCAAAAGCTCTCGGCCGAACAACAAAACGCTGCCCTTAAAGGATAACAGTGACGAGCTATCCAACCTCAAGAAGATCCTGGATAGACTGTGTCAAATACACGGTACCTCCGGGAAGCCTGCAAACCATACCCACAGAGATTGTTGGGTCTTCAAGCAGTCCGGCCGACTTAACGCCGAACACAAAGGGCTTGACACACCAAGTGAAAGTGACGAAACCCAAAAGCAGCGCTCCGGAAACCAAAAGACTTTCCCATTAGAAGTCAAAATAATGAACTCACTTCACGTGATAACACGCAACACGGCCCCTGCTATACGAGGACACCGTCCACAGACTGGGGATAGAACCCACCAAAATTCGCTATAGCAAGCACTTCCTTCAAAGGAGTGACGCCAGGCCTTTTCAGCCAATTTTACAGGCTCTATACCACTAGGGGTCGTGTTCGGTTCATCCGACAACCTCCATCGCGAAAAGCTCACCCTCCATCGCCCCATTTAGCAGTAGCCCTTAAGCACTACTAGGGCGTGCAGCTTTCGCGCGCTTTAATGCAATACCACATTACGCGTCTCTTACGCTTAAAAATGCCCGGTCCACGTGGCATATTCTTAAAACTCCAGGTGTCTCTCGACCACGGAGAATGTGCGGCTGCCTAGACAGCCACACATTATTCCGACCTTGCAGGTCAAAGCCCCTAAAAACAGGTCATTTAGACCTCGGACATGGTTAGACGAGTCCGGCAAGGGGCTTCCCAGCCGCATACCCCTTTTTTTAGGGGGCCGCGCGCATAAATGATGAAAGCCAATAAAGCTCAACTTTCTTCATCTTCCAAATTATACTTTATTTTGATACACTTTTTGCACGATATTTCTTAGAAACTAAGTCCTTCTCTTTTACAGATGAAGCACGTGCTACACCCATCCAGGATACAGCACAACGGAGACACAGGCGCAGACGTGCAGTAGGGACCCGTTGCAAGGATTCTTTTCAGATTAAGACCCTGCGTAAACCTTTCTCACTGTCTCTTGTTGATACACATCCCCCGGTTTCCTACCAGAGCCGAGGAGGAGGCTGGCGTTTTGGCATCGGCCGCGTCAGAAGTTCCCGCCTGTACCTGGACACTAGGGGCTTCGGGCTTTATTCTGCCCGATATCATAAAGACTGAACACCTCAGGGAGTGTTCGGCGTCTTGAGTTAGGCCTTATATGCATCAGCTCCGAACCATGTCTTTGGTCAAATGTTGGGTTTGCCCAGCTCCTGTGTTTTGCTGCCTTACGTTCCGTATCATCGGCTAACGCGGCACCAGGAGAACTACTGCGATTGTGCCCCGGTTCGGCCGGGAGAGCACCTCAGTAGAGAAAGCCGAAAACTGACTGTCATGATATAGCGAGAGACTGGTCAACCACTCGATCGACCATTGGAATGTTTAGAATTCCTCGCTTTGACGAAGGACCGCTTCCCGGTCAGGCACATACGCGCCCCAAGTTCGGAGAAGCGTGGTGCCATCAGGGGCTATATAGTAGCCCCACATTTGAGCTCCTATGGCTAGGTGAAAGTGATAAAGCATTATAGTCCGGTTGCCTAGTTTGCTATGCTATCACCTCCTTAAAAGGACCAAGACATTGGATTAAGTGTGAAAAAGCGTTTTTCTTTTTGCAAACACCCCCGCACCATGTGCGTGGGGGCTGAAGCCAAAGACTGCCATCTTTCAGATTATACATACATATACGGCCGCACAGGAGATAGTTCAATACTTGAACACACAAGTATAAAAAGTCATTGCATTGTAAACATGATATTAGAAATCATACATGTCATTCAAACATAACATCTTTCGAGCACTGCGACTCTATTATACGAGCCCCCTGCAGGACTTCCTCAAAGTAATGCTCAGTGGGGAATCGGCTTTTGTCCGAACCCCGGGATGCAACAGCGATGGCATCCATCTCCGCCCAGTATGTTTTACCATGGGCGAGAGCCATCCGCGCACCTTCTATGCATGCCGACCGCTTCATCGCCTTAATATGCGGCACTGCCCCAAGGAATTGCTGCAACAAGCCAAAATAACTCTTCGGCTTGGGCCTTTTCGGCCATAGATGATTCACCACATCCGTCATGGCCAGTCCGGACAATCTATTCAGATCATCCCACTCAACCAGCCGATCACTCAATGGAAGTGGACGCTCCGGACTATGGAATTGAGACCAGAAAAGCTCTTCCATTTCATGATCCTCCTGGCTTCGAAAGTGCACGACTGCGTCAGCCGCACTCGCCGCCAAGTCCAGATAAGGATCCTCCGCACCGTACAATCGGCCCAGCTGAGCATACTTTGGATCCGTGAACTTCCTACGCAGCATAAAGGGCTTTCCAGCCACAATGTCTCTGACCTGACGCAGTTCCTCCTTCATAGCCCGCATCGCACTACGAGCATCATTGGCCTCGGCATCGGCCTTCTTTAGGTCCTCTTGCTCCGCTCGGCGTTCTCCTTCAAGAACTTCCAGGCGGTCGGTAGCAACTCTTAATTTCATGGCCATTCCAGCCATCTCCTCCCTGCTTCGGCAGTGAGCAGCCTTCTCGGCTTCTAGCCCTTCTGCTGCCTTCAAGGCAGCCACCTCGCTTTTTCTGGCATGCTCCTTGGCCCGAGCAAGTTCTGCTCGAAGGTCCTCCACAGCAGCAGCACCATCTGCATCTAAGCATATTGTAAGGAATGGGCGTCATCTCCCTTGCTAACCAACCGCGGGGCAACCACATACCTTGTCACTCATCAAGTCGTCTATTGACCAGCGAGATGTCCGCATCTGCAGCATCGAGTTGCTTCTTCAGCTCGGCAAATTCGTCAGTCCGGCTGGCCACCGAACGTTCCGCCACCTGCATGGGAAAGGCGATAGTTAATAACCGAGATTACAATCCTAGGCACGCTGTCGTTTTCGACAGCATACCAAGTCTCGGGGGCTACTATCTATATAGGGCGCACTTCATGTGCAAAACTGTCAACAGGTATGTCATTTTTTGCGTACCTCAAATCCCGTCAGTAAACTTCCGACGGCCTCATACAACTCTCAATCACATCACCCATTAATGTGCGGTGATCTTCTGAGATGGACGCCCTCTTAAGCAAATCATGCAGCTCCACCGGCCGTACTCCAATGGGCGCCGAACTCTCCGGTCCCGCCGGATTCGGGGAGACCCACCGTGACGACACCTCAGGGTCGTCCGCCCCGCACGATGGGGCGGCAGATGAAGGCGTTTCGCTTTCCATCATCTCCGGACGAAGGTCTCCCGAAGATGAGCTGTGCTGAGATGGGCTGGGATCCGAACTACAAGGTAAAAACTTCGTTACCTTTACACATTAAGCAGGGGTGTCTGATAATTATAAAATCCCCCTTTTTTTACTTACGGATCGTTAGAGGGCTGATTCCTCCGAGGAGACAGTGTGGCCGGGGCGCTTTCTGGCGCAGGACCTTCCGGTACAGATTTCTTTCCCCGCTTTGAGGCCTTGGCCTCCGGGTCTTCGGAAGCGTTCCTCTTCTCCCCCCGGAAGGAGGGACTCTCGATTCCTCCCTTACTAAACGCCTCCTTGGAAGAGATGACAGTTTCCCTATGCCCCCCTTCGCCCTCATTCGAAGGTGCAACCTCCAACATTTTGATTAACACGGGATCCTGCGTGGTCTCAGGGAGGGGGCCAGACACCGTATCAGTTTTGCTTGCGCTATCCACTCCTGTCCAGGGATAGCTGGTTAAAAGGCAAGCTCACGATAAATAAATGGATGGTGTGTCCGGACACAGGGCTACTTACTTGAGTATCCGGGCGATTGCAGCTTAGGCCAGCATCCTCGGCCAATTCCGGATGCGTCTCTTGCGATCCGAAGAATAGTTTATACATCTCCATGGGAGTCAAACCCATGAAGTGTTGAAGAGCTCGCGGCCCCTCCGGATTAAATTCCCATAGGCGGAGGGGGCGACGTTTGTAGGGCAGTAGGCGCTGGATCAACATGACCTGCACCACTGCGACCAGATTGATCTCCATTTCTTGGAGGACTCGAATCCGGTCCTGCAACAGGGGGGACGTCTTTGGGCGGCCCCCAGTCACGCCCCTTGTTGACCCATGAAGTCGGCTGCTGTGGAGGGCCCGAGCGAAAGACGGGCGGCGGCTTCTGCCTGCTGCCCCGGGGAGCGGTGATATAAAACCACTCCTGTTGCGTCAAGCCGAGCTCCTCTTGGAAAGAGCCCTTGGGCCATGGAGCTTCGGCCCTCTTGCTTATAACCGCCCCGCCGCACTCTGCCTGACGCCCCTCAATCATCTTCGGCTCCACGTTGAAGGTTTTGAGCCATAAGCCGAAGTGAGGGGTAGTGCGGAGGAAGGCTTCACAGAAGACAATGAATGATGAGATATGGAGGATGGACTCCGGAGCCAGGTCGTGGAATTCCAGCCCATAGTAAAACATGAGCCCCCTCATGAAGGGATCCGTCGGGAAGCCTAAACCCCGACGGAAGTGAGACATGAACACGACAATCTCGCCAGGCTCGGGAGTTGGGATAACTTGCCCTCGGGCAGGCAGCCTATGCGAAATCTCATAGGTTAAATACCTGGCATCTCTCAGCTTTAGCACGTCCTCCTCCGTATCCACCGGCCTCGTAGATCAGGACCGGACATTGTCGAGGATCGAAGGTACCTGAATTTGGAGCCCTGGGTGTTGGAACTCAGGGAGAGGGGCGGATTCGGTAGAGGATTGAATAAAAAGAATAGGCCTTGGTCTCATTATAAAGAGGAAGAATACCAAGAGCCGTCCCCGCGACCGTTTGGAACCCGCCTTCGATGGAGGGGGCTGGCAACGGGCGCGGTTGGGTTACCCACGTCCGTATTGATGGGAATCCCGGAATAAGGGGAACACGATCTCTGCTTCGACAAGACGTGCCAAGGAAACCGCCTCGCTAAACGCGCTGAGATGGAACAATAAAAACAATTTGAAGGCTTGGTAGTGGTGTGACGTTACGCCACAAAATATGTCAGCAGATTGAACTTGTGTAATATTATTCTCTCTACGGTTGTATGTGGAATTTATTTTGCAGAGCTGGACACTATCCTGGTGTTCACAATCTTCTATAAATTATTCGAAGGAGGAACCCGCCTTGCAATGCCGAAGACAACATGCGCGCCGGACTCGTCGTCATTGAAGCCTGGTTCAGGGGCTACTGAGGGAGTCCCGGACTAGGGGGTGTCCGGATAGCTGAACTACCATCATCGGCCGGACTCCAAGACTATGAAGATACAAGATTGAGGACTTCGTCCCGTGTCCGGATGGGACTTTCCTTGGCGTGGAAGGCAAGCTTGGCGATACGGATATGTAGATCTCCTACCATTGTAACTGACTCTATGTAACCCTAGCCCTCTCCGGTGTCTATATAAACCGGATGGCTTTAGTCCATAGGACGAACAACAATCATACCATAGGCTAGCTTCTAGGGTTTAGCCTCCTTGATCTCATGGTAGATCTACTCTTGTAACCCACATCACCAATATTAATCAAGCAGGACGTAGGGTTTTACCTCCATCAAGAGGGCCCGAACCTCGGTAAAAACATCATGTCCCTCGTCTCCTGTTACCATCCGCCTAGACGCACAGTTCGGGACCCCCTGCCCGAGATCCGCCGGTTTTGACACCGACAGTGAGCTTTAAAGTCCCGACAGAAGTCAGTCCAAGTAATCACTCGACCTCCTTTGGAATCTTTGTATTGCTGATACCAATCAGCTGCTTGGTCCTTCAGCTAAAAAGAAGCAAACTTGACGTAGTCCTCAGGCCTGACATTGCTGCATTCAAAATGCTTGTTAATGTCCATGAGCCAATCATCGGCGTTAGTGGCCTCGACACAGTAGCTGAAAGACTTCGGCTGATTTGCAAGTAACTGGTTGAGGGTAGGAAACTGAGGCTGATGGTTGAACTGCCCTTGACCTTGATTCCCTTGGTTGCCTTGGCCTTGGTTGCGTTCTTGCAAGATTTGCAAAAGCATCTGGGTGCTGGCGTTGGTGGCCGCCACGACAGCTTGCCATGCCTCCGGAGGCGGAGGAGGTGGCGGAGGTGGTGGGTTCGATCGATCTTCTTCACCCCGATCCGGGTTGTTGTGAGTTGGCAGAGCCATCCTGAGGAAGATGACATCCGTTAGAACCACCATTGACATGATAGATAATTAGAATCAAAGGCTTGAAATTGCAACATATAGTGTTCACAATAAACATTCGAACAAGGATGAACGAATGAATTCCAAAGCTAACATCACACGTCCATTAAGGTGAGAAGCCACTTAATAAGAGATTGATGAAAGAAAAAAACCAAGGAATGATTGGAACAAGTAAGTGGTAAGGATTACCCAATCACAAACCAATATCTGCGAGAAGAAATGCTAGATCTACTTGAATCCCGCCTATAAACTCCCGAAACTTTCTGGTTATGCAATCTGGTGTTGGGGATACAGGGGAAGCAATATATCTCACCGAAACTAACAATCCCTACATCTAGCTGTATCCATCCGTCAACACATAACCAAGAAACCTTCGGAAATTGTGTACCTCAACCTTCGAAAATCATCCGTTATACGAGCTATGGCAATACTCCCGAACTCCCCAGTACTGGGTGGCATCGAGGTTATCTCACCAACAACTGCATAAAAGAGATTTTCGATGTCGGCGAAACTCAGGTATTCCAGAACTGCAATGATAAAATTGTGACGACAACACCTCAGAGCTCAACTCCCCGGGACACTGCCACAACCCCTAAATGTTAGGAGGCACCAAGAACAATGTTCTCATCACAAGAATATCGGAATGATCCCAAGATACCCGCGTGATCCTAAAAAATATTAGTGCAATCTGAGGAGAAGAAAGTCAAAACATCTACATTAGGAGACCTCACCAGAGCGACGAAGGGACTGAGGAGTAAAAAGAATCCTACTCTCCGATATATATAATCCTAAGACTCAAAACATTTTTGTTCTAGACTCGACAACGCCAGCGATTCGATCAAGCAGGGGGCTCCTAAGTCGAGGATGGCTCTGATTACCAACTTGTAATGCCCACGATGCGTCTATATCTCTCACGTGTCGAGGCACGACATAGAGGCATAACCGCATTGTAGGTTTTGTCGCAAGAATGGTCATCTTCACACAATCCCATGTAATGAACAAGAATGGGATAAAGAGAGTTGGCTTACAATCGCCACTTCACACAATAGATAAATAAATTCATACATCATTCAAAATACACTCATAGACCGACTACGGCCTAATCCAAATGAAAAGAAGATAACCCCAAATGCCAGATCCCCAATAGTCCCAACTGGGCTCCACTACTGATCATCAGGAAACGGAACATAGTAACGACCAAGGTCCTCGTCAAACTCCCACTTGAGCTCAGTTGTGTCACTTGCTCTGGTTTCCTCGGCACCTGCAACTGTTTTGGTAGAATCTGTGAGTCACGAGGACTCAGCAGTCTCACACCCGCGAGATCAAGACTACTTAAGCTCATGGGTAGGAAAAGGGTAAGGTGGTGGAGCACAGCAAGCACTAAGCATATATGGTGGCTAACATACGCAAGTAAGAGCGAGAAGAGAAGCAACGCATCGGTTGAGAAGCTAGAAGTGATCAAGAAGTGATCCTGAAACTACTTACGTTCATTCAAAACCCAAACCGTGTTCACTTCCCGGACTCCGCCGAAAAAAGACCATCACAGCTACACACGCGGTTGATGCATTTTAATTAAGTCAAGTGTCAAGTTCTCTATAACCGGACATTAACAAATTCCCATCTGCCACATAACCGCGGGCACGGCTTTCGAAAGATAATACCCTGCAGGGGTGTCCCAACTTAGCCCATCACAAGCTCTCACGGTCAATGAAGGATATTCCTTCTCCTAGGAAGACCCGATCAGTCTCGGAATCCCGGTTACAAGACATTTCAACAATGGTAAAACAAGACCAGCAAGACCACCCGACTATGCTGACAAATCCGGATAGGAGCTGCACATATCTCGTTCTCAGGGCACAACGGATGAGCAATCCGTGCAACTAAAATCAGACCTCAAGTTTTCCCGAGGGGGCGCTGCAAAGGGCTCTAGTTTGGACCAACACTCGGAGGAGCACTGGCCCGGGGGGTAAATAAAGATGACCCTCGGGCTCACGAAAACCCAAGGGAAAAAGGCTTAGGTGGCAAATGGTAAAACCAAGGTTGGGCCTTGCTAGAGGAGTTTTATTCAAGGTGAACTGTAAAGGGGGTCCCATAAATCACCCAACTGCGTAAGGAACGCAAAATCAGGGAACATAACACCGGTATGACGGAAAGTAGGGCGGCAAGAGTGGAACAAAACACCAGGCATAAGGCCGAGCCTTCCACCCTTTACCAAGTATATAAGTGCATTAATTAAATAAGAGATATTCTGATATCCCAAAATATCCATGTTCCAACCAGGAACAAATTTCATCTTCACCTGCAACTAGCAACGCTATAAGAGGGGCTGAGCAAAAGCGGTGACATAACCAAACAACGGTTTGCTAGGAAAGGATGGTTAGAGGCTTGACATGGCAATATGGAAGGCATGATAAACAAGTGGTAGGTAGCGCAAACATAGCGATAGAGCGAACAACTAGCAAAGCAAAGATAGAAGTGATATCGAGGGTATGGTCATCTTGCCTGCAAAGTTCTCAGAGTTGTTGAAAGCTTGATCCTTGTTAGTGTACTTACGGTGCAATGCACAAGCAACATGATGCAATACATGGCATGATATGCAAGATATGATATGCAATGCTTATGCGTGCTCCGGAAGGGAAATAATGATCAAGGCATCAACTTGTCAAACCAAGTATGCCACTGGAAAGGTGAGGTGATTTCGGTTGAAATCGATATAAAGATCACCGGAAACGGATGCACGGTTTGCAAAAGGCAAGCAACACAAGAATGACATAATTCCGCGATTAACAGCATGATGCTACTTAGCATGCAACAAGAAACTAAGGTACTTTACTCCAACATAGCAAAAAAGTATATGGCAGTGATGAACAAGGTATGCTTGACAAAACATGAACACTGAGCTGTGGCTAAATTACATAAGAGCAGGTAAAAACAAGCATGGCAAAAGTGATAAAGACATCAGCTTCACAGACTTGGTGAAAATACTAACATGCCAGAAATAACATCAGGAAGCCATGTTTAGAGCAAGCAAACAACATGCTACAGGAACATATCATAGCAAATCAAAGCATGGCATGAATCTACTAAATGCATAAAACAAAAGTCCCTTACTGATCATGAGCCAAAAAGGCACATAAGATATGATGGCACCCATGTAAACATAGCAAGTTTTAATACAGTTTCTTCCTTGGCAGAAAAACAGAGCATAGCATAAATAGATTTATGATAACAACTTTGCGAGCTCGAATCACTCATCACAAAGCATTGCATGACAAAAAAAGCATACTAACAGCATGAAGACATGTTCATGAATCTAACCATGGCAAGAGCAAGTTCATAGGATGCACGTATCATTAGCAACAACCATGGCAATATGGATTAACAGGTTAACATTCTGCCAGAAACATTTTATAGCAAAAGTAGAGCAAGACCAAGACATGCTAGGGCACTCCATAATAGCAACCAGGAGCATGGATGGATAGAGCATAAACATATGTTCAAAACATCCTTACTGAAGTATCTCAAAACAAGCATGGATATCACTGTAGCACCAAGTTTACATGGCATCAAAATAACAGCAGAACAAGCACTAAAATCAGCAACATCACGAAGCCTAGTTTGCGTGCTTGTGCTAGCAACCACATTGATCACAAAAATGCAATACTAGCACCCCTGTAAGGATGGCGTGTCATAGTTCAAAACACATGTAGATCTCATGCTCATAGGATGCACACACAAAATGCAATGAAAAAGACAAATCACCAAGTTCTGTTAACAGACAGCAGTTAACATCATTTTTAGCACTCTTGCAACAATTATTAAGGCATCAAGATATACTCAAACAAGCATGGCACAATGGAGCAAAATTAGAAGCATCTCATGATGAACATTTTGACATATTATATGCACAAATCGGAGCACCGAGCATGAAGTGATGGCATGATGAACATGGCATAGAAATAACAGAGAGCTCCGGGACTTGGTGGAATTTTACCATGCGAATTCCAGATCCAGGGGTTTGCGCGGATGTCGAGGATCGCCGGACAAGCTCGCTGGAACAGTGGAGGAAAGAGTGGGCGGCAGCGTGGACGCTCGCCGGAGTTGCGGGGAGGTGCGGATCCGGCGGATCCGGTCACGGGGTAGCCGGATCCGGACGCGGGCGGCACGGGGAGGCCAGACCAGGGCCGCCGGAGTTGGCTGCGGCGCCGATGACGAGGTCCCAAGGACGGCGGCGGCCTACGGTGAGAGAGAGAGAGGGAGCTAAGAGGGAGAAAAGGAGAGGGAAAGAGGAAGCGGACGGGATGGCGCGCAGCTCACCGGCAAGGGGCGGGTGAGGCGGCGACTCTCCTCCGGCCGGCGACTGGACGGCGGCGCGGCGCCGATCTGAGCGGCGACGCGGATCCCAGGCATCGGCGCGGTGGAGGCAAGCGGCGGCGGGGCGCGCGGGCCGGGAGGGCCCCATGTGGGGCTGGCGGGCCGGCGGCGGTGGGAGGTGGTGGAGCCACGTGGCGCTCGCCGGTTGGCTGCGGGCGTGGCAGCGGATGCGTCCGGCCCGATCCGGACGTGTCTGGCGGCGGAGAGGGGTGAGGCTAGGGTTGGACTGCGCGAAAATTTTGGAGGGGAGCACCTACTTATAGGTAGGAGGAGGTAGGAGTGTCCAAATGAGGTGTAGTTTTCGCCCACACGATCGTGATCCAACGACAGAGAGCATGCAGGGGGTTTAGATGGGTTATTGGGCTGTTTGGAGGGGTGTTGGGCTGCAACACACAAGAGGCCTTTGCGGTTGCCCGGTTAGCCGTTGGAGCATCAAACGGCCTCCAAATGGAACGAAACTTGACAGGTGGTCTACTGGTGGTGTACCAAGGCCACTTGGCAAATCTCGGTCCATTCCGAGAACGTTTAACACCTGCTCACGAAAAGAGACAAGAGGGGTGCGCCGGTGCATGTGGGAGTGTCGGATTGCAAAACCGACAACTGGGAAAACACTCATATGCCTGAGACGAACACGAATGCAAAAGAGATGCACATAATGATATGATATGAAATGCATGACATGAACAAAATGCAAAATGAAAGACAAAAACCCAACCACGGAGGGAATACCATAACACACAGCCAAAAATGGCAAGAGTTGGAGTTACAAATATGGAAAGTCACATTCGGGGTGTTACAACACTCCACCACTACAAGAGGATCTCGTCCCGAGATTTAGGACTGAAAGAACTCCGGATATTCGGAACGGAGGTGAGCCTCGCGCTCCCAGGTGGCTTCTCGGTCGGAATGGTGTGACCACTTCACTTTCAGGAATTTGATTGACTTGTTGCGAGTCTTGCGCTCAGTTTCCTCAAGAATAGTAACGGGGTGCTCATGATAAGACAGATCTTCTTGGAGGTCAATCTCTTCAAAGTTGATAGTGCGCTCAGGCGTCTTGAAGCACTTCCGAAGCTGTGACACGTGAAACACATCGTGCACATTTGCAAAGTTGGAGGGAAGCTCAAGTTGATAGGCGAGGTCACCTCTTTTGCCAATGATCTTGAAGGGACCCACGTATCTAGGGGCAAGCTTCCCTTTGATACCGAAGCGACGAGTGCCTTTCATTGGAGAGACGCGGAGGTAGACATGGTCTCCGATTTCGAAAGGCAAGTCACGGTGCTTGCTATCATAGTAACTCTTCTGGCGCGATTGCACGGCTTTGATATTTTCACGAATGACTTTACACATTTCTTCAGCCTCTGTGATCAAGTCGTTGCCAAGAAGTTGGCGTTCACTAGTCTCTGGCCAATTGAGAGGAGTACGACACTTTCTGCCATATAGAATTTTGAATGGGGCCTTGCCCGAACTCGCTTGGAAGTTGTTGTTGTAGGAGAACTCGGCATATGGAAGACAATCTTCCCACTTCATACGAAAGAGATGACACAAGCCCTGAGCATATCTTCAAGGATTTGATTGACTCGCTCAATTTGGCCACTTGTTTGAGGATGGAAAGTTGTGCTGAAGCGAATGTTGGTGCCCATGGCCTTTTGAAAGGAGTCCCATAACGTAGAGGTGAAAATGCTTCCGTGGTCTGAAGAGATCAATTGCAGAATACCATGCAAGGAGACAATTCTAGAGGTGTATAGCTCTGCCAACTGAGCTGTTGTGATGGATTCTTTGATTGGAAGGAAATGAGCCACTTTAGTAAGTTTGTCAATGACAACGAAAATAGCATCATTCCCACGCTTGGACTTTGGAAATCCAGTAACGAAGTCCATTTCAATATGATCAAACTTCCATTCTGGAATAGCAAGAGGTTGGAGGAGACCAGCTGGTCGTTGGTGTTCTGCTTTCACCCTTCTGCAGATGTGACATTCATTCACGAATTGAGCAATTTCTCGCTTCATTCGAGCCCACCAATACGACTGCTTGAGGTCATGGTACATCTTCGTACTTCCAAGATGAATGGATAGAAGGGAATTGTGTGCCTCGTTCATAATGACTTTCCTTAGATCACCTTTAGGAACCACAATTCGATCCTCGAAGAATAGAGTATCTTTGCCATCCAAGCGATAGCACTTGTATTTGGAGAGGCCCTTGGCAATACCACGTTTCACCTTCTTCACCATGGTATCCAGGAGTTGTGCCTCACGAATTTGATCTTCCAAAGTAGGAGAGACTAGGAAGTTGGCAAGAAAGCCCTGAGGAACAACTTGGAGATTCAGTTTGTGGAAAGCGTCACAAAGATCCTGTTGAAATGGCTTGAGAATTAAGCTGTTGCAATAAGCCTTTCTGCTCAGAGCATTTGCAATCACATTGGCCTTGCCTGGAGTATATTCAATACTTGGATTGTACTCTTGAATCATTTCGACCCATCGAGTTTGCCTGAGGTTGAGGTTGGCTTGAGTGAAGATATACTTGAGGCTCTTGTGATCGGTGAATATGTCCACTTTCCTTCCCAACAAGAGATGTCTCCATGTTATTAATGCATGGACAACTGCCACCAACTCAAGATCGTGAGTGGGGTAGTTCTTTTCGTTGGGCTTCAACTGACGAGAGGTATAGGCCACAACTTTCTTCTCTTGCATTAACACAGCACCGAGACCTTGAAGAGAAGCATCACAAAAAACTTCGAATGGCTTGGATTCGTCAGGAGGAGTCAAGACAGGAGCTGAGACAAGCTTCTCTTTGAGGGTGTTGAAATCAATGTCACACTCAGGCGTCCAGACATACTTGACATGCTTCTGGAGGAGGTTGGAGAGAGGCTTTGCAATCTTTGAGAAATTCTCAACGAATCTTCGGCAATAGCTTGCAAGACAAAGAAAACTGCAGAGCTGCTTGACATTCTGAGGAGGTTCCCAGTTCACAATTGCAGACACCTTCTCGGGATTAACAGCAATGCCTTTGGCGGAGATGATATGACCAAGGTAAAGAACTTCATCAAGCCAGAACTCACATTTGGAAAACTTCGCATAGAATTGATACTCTCTGAGCTTGTCTAGCACCAATCGCAAATGTTTGGCATGATCCTTCTTATTCTTAGAGAAGACCAAGATATCATCGAGAAACACCAAGACGAATTCATTGGTGTACGGGTTGAAGATGAAGTTCATCATTCGAGAGAATGTTGGAGGGGCATTGACAAGGCCGAAAGACATGACAGTATATTCATAAGTACCAAAACTTGTTCTGAATGTTGTCTTGGGAATATCTTGTTCACGAATGCGAATCTGATGATAACCCATACGAAGGTCGAGCTTGGAGAATACTTTAGCACCTTTGAGTTGCTCAAATAGCTTATTGATGTTGGGAAGTGGATACTTGGTCTTGATTGTCTTCTTGTTCAATGGACGGTAATCGGCGCACAGTCGGTCCGTGCCATCCTTCTTCTGGACAAAAAGAACTCCACAACCCCATGGAGATGAACTTGGTCTGATCAAACCCAGACGCTCTTGTTCATCGAGCTGTTTCTTCAATTCATTGAGCTCTTTAGGTCCAAGCTTGTAAGGACGCTTGCAAACGGGTTCAGTGCCAGGCTCAAGATCGATAACGAACTTGACTGGCCGGTGCGGAGGCATACCCGGAAGCTCTTCTGGAAAGACATCTTGGTACTCACAAACGACTAGAATCTGAGAGATTGCATCTAACTCGCCCTTCTCATTGAGAGAGAATAACCGAATGGTCTCGTCACGAGCGGCATAGATGATCACATCCTCAGAAGAGTGTGTCAATTGAATCTCTATGGCAGCACAATCAAGTTGAGCCTTGTGCTTAGAAAGCCAGTCCATCCCGAGAATTAGATCAATATCAGAGTCGCCAAGAACAATTGGAGTAGACAGAAATTTATAGTTTCACATCTTGATAATGGAATCCTGAACGAATACTCGAGAAGTCATTTGTCGAGCCGGGGAAACAATAGATAATGGTCTCGGCAATACTTGAGTAACCAAATCATGCATATCCACAAAAGGTCTTGAAATGAAAGAATGTGATGCACCAGTATCAAATAAAACTTTTGCAGGAATGTCATTAACTGAGAGATTACCCATTATCACATCAGTAGACTCCTCCGCTTGAGCTGCATTCATCATGTTCACCTTTGCAGACTTGGAATTATGCTTGACCACAGCATTGCTTGAAGATCTCATAGGAGGAGGAGGCGGAAGGAGCCTTTGGTTGAAGCACTTGTTTTCGTAGTGACCTTTCTGCTGACACTTGTTGCAAGTCACCTCTGAGAGTGGGCGACGATAAGGAGCACTTGACCTTGCTTGAGATTTTGACTTGTTCTGATAGCCTGGGTTGGGTGGGCGGGAAGATCCATGACCACCTGAGTTCTTATGCTAGCCTTGGCCTTGGTAGCGTTCTTGCAATATTTGCAAAAGCATCTGGGTGCTGGCGTTGGTGGCTGCCACGAAAGCTTGCCATGCCTCCAGAGGCGGAGGAGGTGGCGGAGGTGGTGGGTTCGATCGATCTTCTTCACCCCGATCCGGGTTGTTGCGAGTTGGCAAAGCCATCCTAAGGAAGATGACATCCATTAGAACCACCATTGACATGATAGATAAGTAGAATCAAAGGCTAGAAATTGCAACATATAGTGTTCACAATAAACATTCGAACAAGGATGAACGAATGAATTCCAAAGCTAACATCACACATCCATTAAGGTGAGAAGCCACTTAATAAGAGATTGATGAAAGAAAAAAACCAAGGTACGATTGGAACAAGTAAGTGGTAAGGATTACTGTCGATGTCAAAACCGGCGGATCTCGGGTAGGGGGTCCCGAACTGTGCGTCTAGGCGGATGGTAACAGGACACGAGCGACACGATGTTTTACCCAGGTTCGGGCCCTCTTGATGGAGGTAAAATCCTATGTCCTGCTTGATTAATATTGATGATGTGTGTTACAAGAGTGGATCTACCACGTGATCAAGGAGGCTAAACCCTAGAAGCTAGCCTATGGTATGATTGTTGTTCGTCCTAAGGACTAAAGCCATCCGGTTTATATAGACACCGGAGAGGGCTAGGGTTACACAGAGTCGGTTACAATGGTAGGAGATCTACACATCCGTATCACCAAGCTTGCCTTCCACGCCAAGGAAAGTCCCATCCGGTCACGGGACGAAGTCTTCAATCTTCTATCTTCATAGTCTTGGAGTCCGGTCGATGATGATAGTTCGGCTATCCGGACACCCCCTAGTCCGGAACTCCCTCAGTAGCCCCTGAACCAGGCTTTAATGACGACGAGTCCGGTGCGCATGTTGTCTTCGGCATTGCAAGGCGGGTTCTTCCTCCGAATAATTTATAGAAGATTGTGAACACCAGGATAGTGTCCGGCTCTGCAAAATAAATTCCACATACCACCGTAGAGAGAATAATATTACACAAGTTCGATCTGCTGACATATTCTGTGGCGTGACATCACACCATTACCAAGCCTTTACTTGAATTGTTTTTATTGTTCCACCTCCGCGCGTTTAGTGAGGCGGTTTCCTTGGCACGTCTTGTCGAAGCAGAGATCGTGTTCCCCTTATTCCGGGATTCTCATCAATACGGGCGTGGGTAACCCAACCGCGCCATTGATTGTGACGCTTGGGAGATAAGCGAGTTTTACCAGGCCGGTGGGGAGACATGTTTTTGGTCCGCCCATATAAGGGGATAAAGATCCAACCCTTTTACCTGCGCCTTCTTCCTCCTTGGCTTATCCATCTCCGCGAACCCGAGCTCCAGCACCCAAGTCCGCACTTCTCACCTCAACCTTCTCCAACTATGTCCGGAGCGGGAGGCAAGTGGATGGCCTCCTCCATCACGGAGGGGCAGATCCAGAAGCTGCGCGACGCCGGATACTTGTCCAGCGACATCGCGCACCGGCTCCCCGACGAGGGAGAGCTCATCCCCACCCCTAGGCCCCATGAGAGGGTAGTATTTCTTTCCCATTTCCTCCGCGGACTGGGCTTCCCACTTCATCCCTTTGTCCGGGGGCTCATGTTCTACTACGGCCTAGATTTCCATGATCTGGCCCCGAATTTTATCATCAACATCTCGGCGTTTATTGTCGTGTGTGAGGCCTTCCTCTGCATCCAGCCCCACTTCGGCTTGTGGCTCAAGACCTTCAGTGTCAAGCCGAAGGTTGTGAAGGGCCGCCAAGCGGAGTGCGGAGGCGCCATGGTGGGCAGGATGTCCCACGTTACGTGGCTGGAGGGCACTTTCGTGGAAACCATCAAGGGGTGGCAATCGGGGTGGTTCTACATCACCGAGCCGCGTGACCCTGATTGGGCAGCGGCCCCCGAATTCAGATCCGGCATCCCTACACGGATCACCTCCTGGAAAGAGAGTGGCCTGATCTGGGGGGATTCAGAGGAGCTGACCGGACTCCAAGCCTGTATCTAGAAGCTGGTGGACAAGAAGCTCAAGCTTGTCAACATAGTCCAGGTCATGCTCATCCGCCGGATTCTCCCGTGCCAACGACGGGGTTTCAACATGTGGGAGTTCGATCCGGCGCAGCACCAGACCCTGAACAGGCTCTTTGACACTACGTACGAAGATGTCTGGAAGGTGCTGTTCAAGGGCGCCGAAGCTCCCGCATCCGCTGCCGAAGATCGCGGATTTCGCTCGCAGCGTCCGGCTGACAAGGTAAGTGATTTTGTCACTTGTTTTCCATAGTTTGACTCTATGCGGGATCTAAACTCCCTTTACCTTTGATAGGACTGGCTGGCGAAGGCTGAACGGACTATCTGTCCGGCCCCATTGCCAGAGGACCCAGCGGAAGCCCGCCTAACGGGGCTGCTGGCTCCGGCACCCCACGTGGTGCCGGAGAAGAAGGCCAAGAAGAAGGCCACGGGGACTCGGAAGAGTTCCCGTTTTCAGGTGCTACCGGATGATGAATCCGAGGCCGACTCCTCCCACCAAGGCGAGGAGGAGAAGAAGAAAGCCTCTCCCCCAGCGGGGGGAGGGAAGAAAAGGAAGACCTCCCCCACAAGGGAGGCCGAAGGGTCCAAGAAGGGAAAAACTCTTCCCCCGGACTGCTCCGCCAATGCCAGTGACGACGACGAGGACTGGCCTCCAAGGACCAAGCCCCTGGTGAGATCGTAAGTATCCGGACTCCCGAATAACTTCAAGGTTTTTTTTTCTTTTCGCCACATGATGTCTTTCTAATGCCGCATACAACCCTGCAGTCCGCCCAAGGATGATCTTCCCGCTTCGTCGAGCGGGTCCTTAGGTGCGTCGGATATGGATTCTCTTCCGACTGCCTCCACCCCCCATGATGTGGACGACGCCGAGGTGGGATCCCAGGAGAGGACCCCCCCCCCCAGGAGGGGGACGCCCCGGAGGTGTCGCAGGACAACCTCCCGGACTTTGCACCGGACTCGGCCCCGGAACCCATAGTGGCTCCGAAGTCCGGCGGGCGACCCCTTCGTAAGAAGGGCAAGACCATGACGCCGGCTGCCTCCGTCCAACCGGAGGCACCGGATAATTTGCTGGAGGCGCTTAATGGCGCCTCCATTGAAGAGGAACACCGCACTGTTATCAGTGTGGTGATTCAGAAGGTTCAACTCGCCAAGAGCGGGCTGACCGAAGCCTGCAGCAGCCTCTTAATAGGCTTTGAGGTAAGAATTTCAATATATGTAAAAAGGTACCGCATAGACAGTAGCCCCTGATGCTCGGTTCGGTGTTCGGAAAGAAAAGCCGGACTGAGGATCTTAAAAAGATATACGCAGGAGTTATAAAAAATATGTCAATATGGGATTGCAGGCTATGCTGCTGACCTCCGCCGCACTGACTACGGAGGTTAATACTTTGAAGGAAAACCTCGAGCGGTCCGAGAACGAGCTCGGCCATGCCAAGAAGCAGCTCGAGGAAAAAGAAGGTGAGTAATACCTTATTAAAATTGTACCTTACAGAAAAGGATTTGGTTGCAAGAAAAATGACAAGGATAACGTGGGTATTGCAGGGGCCACTAACGAGGTGGCGACCCTGAAGGAGGCGGTGGCCGCGGCCGAACGCAATGTGGCCGCGGAGCGCACCGAGAGAGAGAAGCAGGAGGCGCGGGTGGCGGAGGTACAGCAAGAGCTCCAGGATCTCGTGAAAAAACATGAGAGCTTGGAGCGTGACTGGAAGACTCGAGAGTCTGAGCTTGCAACGGCTCTTGAGAGTGCCAAAGCCGCTAAGGCCGAAGCCTACAAGGCCCTCCAGGAGATTGAGGCGGCGAAGAAAATAGCAGCGGGTAAGGCATTTTGCATGCAAAGTAAGCATGTGAGTGTTAATTACCTATTGCTTACCCGAATTCGGAGCTCTCCAGGAGCGTTTGCAAATCTTCCTCGCAGCGTGTGGCCGAGGAGGGGAGCTCGACGGAGAAGGTCTTCTGGTCTCAGTATGCTGAGGCCGGACATCCGGTGCCCCTTAGCGACCAGCTGAAGCAGCTAGTCGAGCTCCACAAGGCGGCCGAACAGGCCATGAAGGGCCTCATAGTTCGGCTGTGGCCTAAGGAGGCCATTCCTGGGAGCTACTTCGGCCTGGTGCGGCGGCTGGTGGATGCGTGCCCGTGGGTTGAAGTCATCAAGCACTCCGCCTATATTGAGGGTGCCCGTCGGGCCCTTGCCCGCGCAAAGGTGCACTAGGGAAAGATGGATGCCCAGAAGCTTGTGACGGACCCGCCACCAGAGGGCAAGGAGCATCACACGCCCGAGATGTATTATAAGAGTGTGTTGAAGGGCGCCCACACTATTGCGGGGGAGTGCTCCAAAGATGTAATTTTTGAGTAGACTCGCATTTTGTTATCCTGTGCGCTGAAAACTTAGTTCATATGCGCTAAGCAACGCTTGTTAATTTAAAATATTACCTTCTGTGCGGCTGTTTATCAAATCTGAGAGATGGCAAGTCGTCGGCTTCAGCCACCATGCCACGAGTGCTGGGGTGTTCGGGATAAACTTGAGCGCTCTTGTTCCCATTTTTCGGTCCATCTAGGGAGGCGCTCAACACAGCGAACAAGGCAACCGGACTTATAATGCTTGAACACTCTCACTTAGCCATAGAATTCTATAATTTTAAATTTAGGCGAAGCCCCTAGTCTTCGGAAGGCCGAATTTGGGGCGCTATCCACGCCTGGGCCGGACAGGATCCGGCTCCTCGCTCTAAGCGACATAAGTCTTTAAGGACTCGCAAAAAACCTCTCGAACAGCGACCGGCTCTCGCCTCATCATGATGGTCAGTTTTAGCTTTCTCCACTGAGGCGTTAACCCAGCTCAACTGGGGCGCAATCGCAGTGGTTCTCCCAGTGCTACCTTAGCCGATATAACGGAACGTAAGGTACCAAAACATGGGAGCCGGGCAAACCCAACTATTGACCCAAGACATGATTCGGAGCCGATGCATATAGTGCTATAAGTTTGGGGTGCCGCACTTGTGAAAGTGTTCGGACTCATCACACCATAATGCGGGAAACATAAGCCCCTGGTGTATATTAGCCGTACCAAAGTGTACAGATGCAACATGCCGTGAATGAACATATGTATGAAAAAGAAATGCAATTATAAGCAAAAAAGGTGCTGCATTGTTTTATTCAATAAGTGCTGCTATGAATGCAGAACGATACAAATAGTGCGATAAGCAAGGGATGGGACTGTTAAACATGTCCCCCTCCAGGGGTAGGCTGCAGATTGGTGTATAAAAATGCTCGTAATGGAGACCACCTGTATATTCGTTGTAGCCTTTATCCTTCCCTGGCTGTTGCATCGTGAGTTCGGCAGGTCTGCTGCCGGACAGGGCCTCTGACAAACGGAGTCCTGTGGGTAAAAAATAAAAGGTAAAAAGAAAAGAAAAAAGAACGACACACTTGAGAGCCCCTGGTGTGGTTGAGCCGCAGTATGGGCTTATCATGGTCATGCTCCTCTCCCCATGCCCATGGTATCTTCAGAGCGTAATGTTGTACGCGAAGGACCTACTTTGACGTTTCGCAGGGGCTGGGGTTGGGGCCGCACTGCTATGCGTGCTCGGAACGTGCCAGGTGGTCTTGTTGCAAGTTACTCCGGGCGCGCTTAGCTATGTCCGGCCGCTTAACGGCCGGACTCGAGAATTGCCTTAAGAGGCTGCATTGCACTTCTGCCGCGAGAGCCGCTGTATGTTCCTCCGTGCGGAGAGAACGTTCAGTGTTTCTGTTGACCGTGATGACTCCTCGAGGGCCTGGCATCTTGAGCTTGAGGTATGCATAGTGTGGCACAGTGTTGAACTTTGCAAACGCGGTACGTCCGAGCAAGGCATGATAGCCGCTGCGGAACGGGACTATGTCGAAGATTAACTCCTCGCTTCGGAAGTTATCCGGGGATCCGAAGACCACTTCCAGTGTAATTGAGCCTGTACAATTGGCTTCTACACCTGGTATGACGCCTTTAAAGGTCATTTTGGTAGGTTTAATCCTTGAGGGGTCTATGCCCATTTTGCGCATTGTATCCTGGTAAAGCAGGTTCAGGCTGCTGCCGCCGTCCATCGGGACTCTGGTTAGGTGAAATCCATCGATGATTGGGTCTAAGACCAATGCGGAGAATCCGCCGTGGCGGATGCTGGTGGGGTGGTCCCTTCGGTCAAAAGTGATCGGGCAGGAGGACCATGGATTGAACTTCGGGGCAACTGGCTCCATCGCGTAGACATCCCTGAGTGCATGCTTCCGCTCCCTTTTGGGTATGTGCATTGCGTATATCATGTTCACCGTCCGCACCTGTGGGGGGAAACCCTTCTGTCCTCTATTGTTCGGCGGTCGGGTCTCTTCCTCGTCGTCGCTATGCAGCCTCTTGTCATTGTTTTCGGCAATTAACTTGCCTGCCTGCTTGAATACCCAACAGTCCCTGTTGGTATGGTTAGCTGGCTTTTCGGGGGTGCCGTGTATCTGGCACAAGCAGTCGAGTATTTGGTCCAAATTGGACGGACCCGGAGTAGTTTGTTTGAATGGCTTTTTCCGCTGACCGGGTTTAGAGCCTCTGAATCCGGCATTGACTACCGTATCCTCACTATTGTCGCCGTTAATGCAGCGTTTGTTTTTGTTACGACGCGGCCTGCCATTTCGGTAATTGAAATCCGGACTGCCAGAATTTTTGCTGAGGTTGTTGCTGCGTGCTAGCCAGCTGTCCTCACCCGCGCAGAAGCGGGTCATGAGTGATGTGAGGGCTGCCATGGATTTCGACTTTTCCTGTCCCAGGTGCCGGGCAAGCCACTCGTGGCAGATGTTATGCTTGAAGGCCGCGAGGGCCTCTACATCCGGACAGTTGATGATTTGGTTTTTCTTGGTTAAGAACCGTGTCCAGAATTGTCTGGCCGATTCGTCTGGCTGCTGAATTATGTGGCTTAGGTCATCAGCGTCTGGTGGTCGCACATAAGTGCCCTGGAAGTTGTCGAGGAATGCGGCTTCCAGGTCTTCCCAACTCCCAATTGACTCTGCTGGCAAGCTGTTGAGCCAATGTCGGGCTGGTCCTTTAAGCTTGAGGGGGAGGTATTTGATGGCGTGAAGATCGTCACCGCGGGCCATGTGGATGTGAAGAAGATAGTCTTCGATCCAAACCGCGGGTTCTGTTGTGCCATCGTAGGATTCAATATTGACAGGTTTAAACCCTTCGGGGATTTGATGATCCATTACTTCATCTGTGAAGCATAGTGGGTGTGCGGCGCCTCTGTACTGGGCGATATCACGACGGAGCTCAAGGGAGCTTGGTCTATTTTGTTCGGCCCGGCCGGACTTACTGTGTCCGGCGCAACGGTTATCGTCACGTATCGTGGGGCGCCCATGCGATCCATAGATCGATCTTGATTGTCTTGCCTTATCCTCCAATATATCTCGCAATTCCGGAGTGTTCCCTTGTGGCCTTGTGCTTTTCGAGCAATGGCAGGGTATGGGTCTAGTGAAGGGCCTAGAGGCCTCTCTGTCGCGACCACGGGGTGGTCGGTCAGCCGTATTGTCTCCTGGTGATGCGGGTTCATACGCTTCCTCCTCTAAGAGGGGGAGCAGCTTGCGTTTAGGGTAGCTTTTGGAGGGGCGTTCGAGCTCATGCTCTTCGGCTCCGAGGACTTCGGTCCATCTGTCGGCTAGCAGATCCTGATCAGCTCTAAGATGTTTCTGCTTTTTCTTGAGGCTGTTCGCCGTGGCCATAAGCCTGCGTTTAAAACGCTCTTGTTCGACGGGATCCTCAGGCACGACGAATTCGTCGTCGTCGAGGCTTGCCTCGTCTCCGGAGGGAGGCGTATAATCCTCTGCCTCTTCTTTTGCTGCTCCTTCATAAGGGCTAGCGCCTCCATCCTCCTGTGCTGGATCTTGCTGGAGTGGGTTGTATTTGGCACTGTCCGGTGTATTGTTATCTCCGGTGCCGGAATCTTCATTCTTGCTGTGGCGGGATTTAGAGCGGCGCCGCTGACGCCGGCGCTTGGGCTGTTTCTTGGAGGGGTCATCCTCCTCTGTTCCTTCGCCATTCCCATCCTTTGGGATATCCACCATGTATATGTCATATGATGAGGTGTCTTTCCAGTGCCCAATAGGCGTTGGTTCTTGTTCGTCTCCGGCATCATCGTCCATACCGTCGATGTCTTCGGACTCGTAGTCTAGCATGTCGGTTAGATCGTCGACAGCGGCTACCAAGTGGGTGGTGGGTGGGCTTTGAATTTTTTCATCGTCCGCATCCCAACCGTCCTGGCCGCAGTTCGGCCAGGGCTCTCCTGATAACGAGAGATACTTTAGCGAACTCAGGATGTCGCCGAAAGGTGAGTGTTGAAAGATGTCCGCTGCAGTGAACTCCATGATCGGCGCCCAATCGTATTCGATCGGAGGGGGCGCGGGAGGTTCGGAGTCCGGCAAGGAGTCCAGCACCTCGGAGTCACGAGCTCTATGAGGGACAAGGTCAGTGTTCGGCTCTATCGCCATAGAGGTCGTAGCCCCCGAGGCGGTGTCTAGCCATCCGTCCTCGATGTGCGCAGCCAGCTCCGAATTGAAGATCGGAGTGGGTTCAAGTGCAGCCTCCAGAGTATTGTCCGGCTGTAGGGATAAATCATGCCCGTCGTGATAGTGCGGCACGCTCGGCTGTGGCTCGAATCCATCGAGGATCAAGTCCCTGCGGATGTCAGCCGTGAAGTTCAAACTTCCAAACCTAACCTGACGGCCAGGGGCGTAGCTTTCGATCTGCTCCAGATGGCCAAGCGAATTGGCCCGCAGTGCGAAGCCGCCTAATACGAAGATCTATCCGGGGAGAAAGGTTTCACCCTGGATTGCGTCGTTGATGATGGTCGAAGAAGCCATCGAGCCTATCGGTGACGACACAGAGGAACTCTCAATGAAAGCACCAACGTCGGTGTCAAAACCGGCGGATCTCGGGTAGGGGGTCCCGAACTGTGCATCTAAGCAGATGGTAACAGGAGACGAGGGACACGATGTTTTACCCAGGTTTGGGGCCTCTTGATGGAGGTAAAACCCTACGTCCTGCTTGATTAATATTGATGATGTGTGTTACAAGAGTGGATCTACCACGAGATCAAGGAGGCTAAACCCTAGAAGCTAGCCTATGGTATGATTGTTGTTCGTCCTAAGGACTGAAGCCATCCGGTTTATATAGACAACGGAGAGGGCTAGGGTTACACAGAGTCGGTTACAATGGTAGGAGATCTACACATCCGTATCGCCAAGCTTGCCTTCCACGCCAAGGAAAGTCCCATCCGGTGAAGGGACGAAGTCTTCAATCTTCTATCTTCATAGTCTTGGAGTCCGGCCGATGATGATAGTTCGGCTATCCGGACACCCCCTAGTCCGGAACTCCCTCAATTACCATCACAAACCAATATCTGCGAGAAGAAACGCTAGATCTACTTGAATCCCGCCTATAAACTCTCGAAACTTTCTGGTTATGCAATCTGGTGTTGGGGATACAGGGGAAACAATATATCTCACCCAAACTAAGAATCCCTACATCCAGTTGTATCCATCCGTCAACACATAACCAAGAAACCTTCGGCAATTGTGTACCTCAACCTTCAAAAATCATCCATTATACGAGCTATGGCAATACTCCCGAACTCCCCAGTACTGGGTGGCATCGAGGTTATCTCACCAACAACTGCATAAAAGAGATTTTCGATGTCGGCGAAACTCAGGTATTCCAGAACTGCAACGATAAAATTGTGACGACAACACCTCGGAGCTCAACTCCCCGGGACACTGCCACAACCCCTAAATGTTAGGAGGCACCAAGAACAATGTTCTCATCACAAGAATATCGGAACGATCCCAAGATACCCACGTGATCCTAAAAAAATTAGTGAAATCTGAGGAGATGAAAGTCAAAACATCTACGTCAGGAGACCTCACCAGAGCTACGAAGGGACTGAGGAGTAAAAAGAATCCTACTCTCTGATATATATAATCCTAAGACTCAAAACATTTTTGTTCTAGACTCAACAACGCTAGTGGTTCGATCAAGCAGGGGGCTCCTAAGTCGAGGATGGCTCTTATTACCAACTTGTAATGCCCACGATGCGTCTATATCTCTCGCATGTCAAGGCACGACTTAGAGGCATAACCGCATTGTAGGTTTTGTCGCAAGAAGGGTTATCTTCACACAATCCCATGTAATGAACAAGAATGGGATAAAGTGAGTTGGCTTACAATCGCCACTACACACAATATATAAATAAATTCATACATCATTCAAAATACACTCATAGACCGACTACGGCCTAATCCAAATGAAAAGAAGATAACCCCAAATGCCAAATCCCCGATCGTCCCAACTGGGCTCCACTACTGATCATCAAGAAATGGAACACAGTAGCGACAAAGGTCCTCGTCGAACTCCCACTTGAGCTCGGTTGCGTCACTTGCTCTGGTATCCTCGGCACCTGCAACTGTTTTGGTAGAATCTTTGAGTCACGAGGACTCAGCAATCTCACACCCGCGATATCAAGACTATTTAAGCTCATGGGTAGGAAAGGGGTAAGGTGGTGGAGCGCATCAAGCATTAAGCATATATGGTGGCTAACATACGCAAGTAAGAGCGAGAAGAGAAGCTAGAAGTGATCAAGAAGTGATCCTGAAACTACTTATGTTCATTCAAAACCCAAACCGTGTTCACTTCCCGGACTCCGCCGAAAAAAGAGCATCACGGCTACACACGCGGTTGATGCATTTTAATTAAATCAAGTGTCAAGTTCTCTATAACCGGATATTAACAAATTCCCATCTGCCACATAACCGCGGGGACGGCTTCCGAAAGATAATACCCTGCAGGGGTGTCCCAACTTAGCCCATCACAAGCTCTCACGGTCAACGAAGGATATTCCTTCTCCCAGGAAGACCCGATCAGTCTTGGAATCCCGGTTACAAGACATTTCGACAATGGTAAAACAAGCACTACAAAAAAAAGACACATATGTGACATTTTGGGCCGAGTGAAAAAAATTTCTATCATACATATGACACTTCTATGACGATAATTGTGACAAAACCCGGTATCATCATAGATGTGGCGGGCTCCTACTTCTATGACAAAAAATCATGACAGAAAATGGGCTTTTCGTCCTGGGCGGGCCGGAGATGCAGCTGCATGACATTCTTTGGGACGTCCATGACGGAAAAAAACCGTGGTAGAAGCGAGGGGGAGGAAAATTTCGGGGAGTTGCCGGTTACGGTGGGAGAGCGATGCGCGTTTCTCTCGTACAGGTACGCGCGTGTGTGTGAGGCGTTGGCTCTAACTGAACCCGAGCGAGGCGTTGGGCTCTAACTGAACCCGAGCGATTGCACTGCAGGCTACGTGTTACTGAACCCGAGCGATCGATCGATGGTTGTTAACTGAACCCCATGGAGCGATTCCTTCGCTACTGCTGCTAACTGAAGCCGATCGATTGGATGAACAGTGAGCGTTGCGGGGGGGTGGATGAACAGTGAGCAGTGGTGTTGCCTCTGGATGAACAGGACCCCGTAGTGTGGAGGGCTGGATGAACAGTAGACGGTGGAGGGGTGGCCGTGGAGGGGTGGTTGAACAGGACCCCGTGGTGTGGAGGGCTGGATGAATAGTAGACGGTGGAAGGCTATATGAACAGTAGACGGTGGAGGGGTGATTGAACAATAGCCGGTGGTGTAGCGCGCAGTGGACGCTGGATGAACAGGAGCCCGTGGAGGCTGGAGGAGGTCGACGGTGGAGATGAACAGTATCCCGTGGAGTCCCGTTTTGCGGTACGCCACACCCCTCCCGATGAACAGGACCCCGTTTCCATCGTAGCGCTCTAACACAAGTCTGTTTCATCCGTTTTGCGGTACACCACACCCCTCCCGATCAACAGGACCCCCGTTTCGACCGTAGGAGGTCCGTTTCGTCTGTTTCGCGGTACGCCACACCCCTCCCGATCAACAGGACCCCCGTTTCGACCGTAGGAGGTCCGTTTCCTCCGTTTTGCGGTACGCCACACCCCTCCCGATCAACAGGACCCCATTCCGAAGGTAGGAGGTCTGTTTCCTCCATTGTGCGGTACGCCAGGCCTCGTTTTCATCGCCTGTTCCGTCCAAGCCGGTTGGCTCCCACGCGTTCCGTTGCCTCCCGATGAACACGACGCATTCCATTGCCTTCCCATGAACACGACGCATTCTGTTGCCTCCCCATGAACACAACGCATTCCGTTGCCTCCCCATGAACACGACGATGACTCTGTTTCTCCGTTCCGACCCAGCCATGTATGTATGCGCGAGTAGGCATTCAAGAACCCGCCCGTATGTACACATACATGCCCGTATTTTCTTTCTTGCACCCTGGCCACTGTACGTACATGTACATGCCACGTGTGCGCCTCTACTATGACACGTGCACGCCTCTACAACGACCAGTATGTACGTACACGTTCGCGACCAGAATGACAATGCTACGTACGCTTCGACCAGGTGGGTCCCGACTGTCAGGCACTTCCTTGCCTGCGAAGATGTAGCTGGTGGGTCCAAGCAGTCAGGGGGGGAAATCGTTTTGGCTTTTTTTGCCCGGACGCACTTCCTTGCGTGCAAAGATGTAGCTGGTGGGTCCCAGCAGTCAGGGGGGCGAATCGTTTTTTTTCGGACGCACTTCCTTGCGTGCAAAGATGTAGCTGGTGGGTCCCAGCAAACTGGGGGAAATGTTTTTTCGCAAAATACGGTGGCCCGTCCGGTGGGTCCCCGCTGTGAGGTGGAGGAATAATTATTTTGCGCGTAATACGGAGGCACTTCCTTGCTGCGATCGTGGACCCATCTGTCAGCCTCTCCACGTACAATCCACGTCCGATGGAAGCCATTCCTTGACCACGTTGACCACTCTGCGTCGAGAGCACCAGGGCGGTGGACGACGGCGAGGCCTAGGAAGGGGACGACGCAGAGCCGGGGAAGACGCGGCAGTGGATGCCCACGCGTAGAGGAGTATGAGGGTTCACTCGTTCGGCTGCGGTGTGAGGCTGCCGTCGCCGTAGAATAACAGGGGGTGTGGGTGCTTAGAGGGATGGTCTGGCCAGCGGTGGGAGTAGTAGGGGCGGTGAGGCCTCCGCAGCATCACAGCCGGCCACGGGCGGCAGGAGCAGGCGGCACGATCGGCGCTGCTTTGGGCGGCGGGAGCAAGAAGACCAGAGGTTGAAGAAGCACTACGACCGTTGGATGGACATCGTACGGTCACTGGAGCTAGAATCGTTCATATATTGACTAAAGTTGACAAAGGCCTCTGTCCCACTCAACTTAGTAGGCCCACAAGTCAGCCTCCCACCAAGGTTGGTCCCAGCTAGCAGGGGGTATTCATTTTTTGTGCATAATAAGGAGGCACTTCCGATGGGTCCGAGCTGACAGCGGGGGGAACGTTTTTTCACGAAATACGGTGGCCCGACCTGTGGGTCCCAGCAGTCAGGGGGAAATGTTTTTTTCGCGAAATACTGGTGGCCCGTCCAGTGGGGCCCAGCTGTCAGGTGGAGGAATAATTATTTTCCGCATAATAAGGAGGCACTTCCTTGCGGCTGCCGTGGACCCAGCTATCAGCCTCTCCACGTACAGTACTCTTCCAGTGGAAGTCCGTCGTTGACCACATTGACCACGCCATGCCGAGAGCACCACGGCGGTGGACGACGGCGAGGCCTAGGAAGGGGACGACGCGGAGCCGGGGAAGACGCATCAGTGGAAGCCTGCGCAGAGAGGAGTACGAGGGTTCACCGGTTCGGCTGCGGTGTGAGGCTGCCGTCGCCGTAGAATAACAGGGGGTGTGGGTGAGTAGAGGGATGCCCTAGCCAGCGGTGGGAGTAGTAGGGGCGCTGAGGCCACGCGGCAGCACAGCCGGCCACGGGAGGCGGGAGCGGGCGGTCCCGTCGGCGCTGCTTTGGCGGCTGGAGCAAGAAGATCAGAGATTGAAGAAACACGACGGCCGTTGGATTGACATGCAACGGTTACGTCTACTAGAATCATTTGTTGACGTAGTATATATAATAACTAAAAAAAATCTTGCATATGCGTCAACTAAACAGGCCCACAAGTCAGACCACTCCCTCTTTTTTTAATAATTTATATATAGCTCATGGCAACTTCTTATGCAATTTATTGCAGTCGTTTTTTTTTGGTTGGCCAGGGCCAATTTCACATATTTCTGTGGGTTCCAAACTATTTTTAATACCGAAATGTCGAGCCAGATTTAAAGTACTTTGAAGATATATTTGAATTAGGTTAATGCCCAGTGAAATAGGAATCTGAAAATGTGAAAAAAAATCAGAAATTATAAAGTAATTGCCAATTTATCATCTGTTTTTATATTTACAACTCATTTCATATTACTTTCAAGATTTGTACGCGTCTTGAAAGAGTTGCAGCCCACCAGCGCGTAGAAAAATAAGTAGGCCTGGATTGGGTATTCTTCAGAAAAAATAAACTGGGCTCATTTTCATAAAGAAAAAATAGCTGGGCTGGTCACATGGTGAACATAAAATATAAGCCTGGGCTAGACGGGCCACAGCCCAGTTCAAACCCTGCTCCGTCTCAATAATACCAAATAAAAAAAATACTGCTCGAGTAGCTACGTCCCAGGTGTCAGCCGATCTTGTGCTGTTCTCTTGCCTATTGACTATATACGCTCACAATGTCGTGGGTCCCTGATGTCAGGAAAACACTAGGAGGAAGCATTTTATTTTTCCATACGTTGACGTGGTGGGCCCCTACTGTCATCCTCTCCACGTACTTCTGCCGATTCCTGTTGTTTGTTGACCATGTTGACAACGCGAGAGGGCGGCACCGCGGCAAGTGCACCAAAGCGCGCGGAGGACGTCGGCGTTAACGATTTAGGAGATGGTGGGGCGGCGATGCGTGCGCTGAGGCGCAGCCAGACGTGGGAGGCGGAAGCAGGCGGCCCCGCCGACGCTGGTTTGGTTTTGGCGACTGGAGGAATACAGGACTGAAGAAACACGACAGACTGTAAAAGCAGCAGGAGTACTTAACAACCTTAACTGAAACTGGCAGGGGCACTTAACAACCAAAGCTGAAAGCAGTATGAGTACTTATACAGGTTCAACCGTACAAAGCACGCCTCGAACAGTGCTACTTTGCCTACAGTTAACCAAGGGTGAGGCCGCCAAGCCCCAGGACAAGGTCCAGGCGCCACCCCGCGCATCCACAACCTTCTGAAAGCGGCTTCATCTCGCAACGTGGTCAATAAATAGGATATTCGCTTTAGAGCCATGGAAAAGCATGAACATAATCTTCTGTCCTATTCTCCAAGATGGACGGGCCTTCATTATCTGAGACCACCCACGAATAAGTATCTTTTCACCTCCAAGGGGAATTGAGTAGGTCGACATACACATCATGTTGTGACCAAGCGCAAGTCTGACCCGACCATGGTCAGGCATCTGTATAGGAACAATAGAACTCGGCAGTTCATGTTTCAAGAAGATCACAGGTGTAAAACTGTGTATAGGCAATAGTTTATGAACAACATATATAACAAAAAATAGCTTGTACCATAAGTTTCTCGACACAGTTGGACCTGTTCAACGAGTGCAGCAGTGGCACACATATCCCACGTGGCCTTCCACCATTGAAATGCCCCACAAGGACCTCAAGACGATCAATAAAGTGTAGGAACTTGTGGATGTCGATCCAGTCAACTTTAGTGCCATTAGTAACAGCCGAGTTATTACAGAGTAACAAACAAGCAGATTGCTTAACTCTGAGAAAACCTACACGTGCCACCAATTATAAGACAATATTAGTTAGAGGTAGCATCTTCGTGAGAGATTCGTTGCTACTTCTAAAGTTAAATTGTGATTAGTTAGACAAAATAGGTGGATTAAGAAGTAATCGAGGCAACAAGCAAGAGCCAGATACAAAACTAACATGGATGAACAATTGGAACGACGTCGGGGTGGAAGATCGCAGTGAAGATGAGACCAGGTTCTGCTATTTCCATCAACATTCCTGCGCCAACTTTTAGTCCGTAACACTTGAGAAAGTTTATCCAAGTTCGGCCATAAAAAAAGCAGCGATCTTCTTGGTTCATGAACCCAACTCGGAAGCAATATCCATGGATTGTCTTCACTGTGACCATTAAACTAGTGTATTCAGTTATGGCAAGGCCGAGCATCTTGAGTACATGTGTTCTGCAGAGCAAATAATACACTACAGGAAAAATAATATGAGAACACAGCATGTTCAAAAAAACCACCCTCCCGGATAGAGAAGAGGATTCTAGGAACATACTGTGCGCGTTTCAAAATGATGTGGTAGGATGAGAAGGAACAAGTGTGGCGTCTCGCCGTGGGCGCAGAAATCTGTAGGGTACTCGCACTTTGGGCACTACAACTGAAACACACTAGATTTAGTACGAAGAAAAATGCATCAACGGCGGCGGCTGCCATCCTAGGATTACCTGCGACCAAGGGACTTGGAATTATCGGGGATGGATGAAGAATTCGTACCTGGTTCTCCATGAGAAAACCATATGCAATCGCCGAGCGGGGGTTTTCTCTGAACAAGCAGACGAGGGAGAAGGGGATTCAGGCTTAGTGAAATATTGTCGCTTCGTCCGTCTAGCTTACTGCTAAAGCTGGAAAGGGGGGGTTGTGATTTGACGGTTCATTGGTCATTACTGCGGCGCTACGACCGGGGTGTGTCTACCGTGAAGTTGTGCACTCTAATTTGTGCATATGGCACATGGACCCCGTTGCTGGTTGCCCCACATAACAGCAAAAGGAAGTAGAAAGACAGGAGTAACTAGTTACACATAAATATATTTTTTAATGGAGAGATACTCCCTCTGTAAAGAAATATACAAATCTTTTATATCACAGGCTCACCTTGCCGAGAAATATACTCCCTCTGCAACGCACGGGCTTTATGGGGGTTCATCTTTTTTTATGGGGGTTCAGCTGAGAATATAATACTCAAATAGGCTCACGGTTCTGGACTTTGGGCCGCAGGCCGACCCTGCATGTTTGGGGGCCCATGTGTTCTACCTCAGCGCTTTTCATATTGCAAGCGATCGATACTGCGCTGGTTTTAGATGTTGTCGCAAGGCGAATACACAAAATTGAATAAAGCACATTAGCTGTTGGAATGAAATCGAACGACAGTTCCTAACCAGCAATCAGAGTTGCAATTCTATCAATGATATACCATCTGATAAATAATACTATCGTACTACTTATACACACAGGACACTTGTTTCACCATGCCAGATTATTACATCAAAATCTCTCGGAGGATAGATCAGTTCGGCAGTTGCGTGCTGCCACTGAAGAATTTCAAAGTTGATTTGGACCAGCTCTCCTTGCCAAGAAAGTTCGATTTTGACATCATCCCCTACAGCAAGATATGATTTAGATTTTAACCTTGACCATCCTTTAGCATCAATCATCATGCGACCATCCTTTGTACTTATGGTATATTGAGCAGGTTCATTCACACCAAGGTTGCGCATGGTAAGAGAAACTTGGCCGCGGTCGCCCGGATTGTTGAACGACTCCCTCGTTGCTCTAGGAATTCTCTGTTTGAAAACAAGAAGACATACCCAAACAGTTAGATCAACATAGTGAATCGTGTGAAACAACATGGAAAGAAAAAAGAACGAAGCACTTGGGCAGCCAATGCTTACCAAGAAGGTGGACATGTCAGTTTTTGTAAGGACTTTGGTATATGAAGTGTGAACTGCAGCCCAGTCTGTTGCCAGTGCAACTGCACGGGCCGGACCAAATGCAAGTGCAAGTGTTGGTGCAGGTGCCGAAGCCGCTGCTGCTGCCAGAGATGGTGCTCCTTGTAGAGCTGGTGCCGGTGTCGATGCCCGATCCTCCGGTAGATCAGACTGATCTGCTGACGCGGTCGGTGCCCAATCCTCAGCTAGATTAGACTGAGCTTCTGCCACTGTCAGTGCTAGAGCAACTGCCGGTGCTCGATCTGTGCGAGACAGTGGCGATCGTGTCTGGTCTGCTATGATTTTCTAACTTGACTAGGATCCGTGATCGTGATCCAGTTTTTTTTCTTCATTTCTTTTAAACGCGAGAAGGACTAATTATGGCATTTTTGTTAAACCAAACTGCAGTTCATCATAGGGATTCAGCTTGTACTCAGACAACAGACTGATCCAATTTTTTCCAGTAATATAGGTGATGGACAGTGCCTTCGTTATTGACACGACATAAGAAGTGAAACCTGCAAAAATAGCCATCGTAGAGCAAACCAAACGGTTTATACTGTGATGAATGTCACATGGCAAAACCTGCATTGTAAAATTGCAGGAAAAGAAAGAAAACATGACATTTAATCAATAAGATTTAGACAGTAAATCGATAAGATTTACTTGATGTGACACGAGTGAATCCTTACCAGGAAATCACTATGTTGAAGTACTAAACAGAAGATTGATCGTCCAACTACGTGTGGCATGCAGGGGCCCTTCCTACTCCCACAAGCAGGACAGTCCAAAGGTCGTGACAAATTGTATGGACCGAACATCCATGGGACTGGAAATCCTGGTGAGTGCGATAAACCCTGCAATGCATACAGATATTGGAGTGTAACCATAATTGATAAACCGTCCTCACAAAAAATATGATCTGGATACTTCAAAATGTATAGACTGAATTGAGTGGACAGAGATTAACATAGACCGTTCTCAGGACTGACCACACACCAAAAGCAGCAGTACTTATAAACAACACAGGGCTCACAAACACAAATCAAGTACTGAACAATAGTACTTACTAGAGACAAGCAAAGTTGCACTAACTAAACTCTACAGACTATTTCTTGCCATCGACCTATGGGATGAACCCCGCATAAGTGACTAGGCCATGGACTTCGTGTGAGATGTCTACATGCACCATCACCATCTTATCAACCTTGGAGAACCTAACATAGTGGTCTTTCCACTCATAAACATGATGATGAAGACAGGCCGCATCAGATTTGTTGGGAAGCTTTACAAGAACCACACCCTTCGTAATCGAAGGCACAGCCAGGAAATTGTTGTGGTCAGGTACAGCCTCAAGAACACGCCTGACAACAAAGCTACAGGAAAACACTAGTTCAGGGCACGTGGCGACAAGGACACAGCAGCTGGATAGTTCAGCAGTAGAACTCATCATCAGGTCTTCCAGTTCACGCGGCATGACTTTGAGAACTTCATCTCCACCGCGGACCTGGTTCTAATTCAAACAAAAACCATATTTCATTACTACCGCCGTTCAGAAATATAAGATGATTTTCGATATTATACTCCATATATGACTACTTATACGCACAGAAATGAGTGAACAAAGACACTAGAACATGTCTTCAAAGGCATGAGAGTAGAGGGATTACATGCAATATCCATAACACAAGTTACTGAGGCAAATATACCCTCTTAAAAGGTAGCATTGATGTTCATAAAGTACTCCCTCCATCCCAAAATTCTTGTCTTAGATTTGTCTAGATACGGATGTATCAAGTCACATTTTAGTATTAGATACATCCTTATCTAGACAAATCTAAGACAAGAAATTTGGGACAGAGGGAGTAGTTGAAAGTAATCTATAAGAAATCAGTGTCAACCTCTCGCATGTTTTGGTCAAAAGAGGAATTTAGAACCGTCATTTGGCACACTAAAATCAAATGCAAGATCACCCAGAATGTTGTACTACCAGTACTAGTACTGCGTGTTAGATGAAAAAACATGATCAAGATCGAGAAAAAGATCGTCAACAGACATTACCTGGACTTGCTTAATGAGGGATCCTGGAGAGGGGGGCTTGGACAGGGCGATGGCTTTGAGCTTGTCTGCGGTAGTCTCGGCGGGGTGCTTGCGCTTCTTCATACCATGAGCCTCGACGGTTTTGGTCAGAGCCATAGACATCACGTCGGCTAGTGCTCCGGCGTCCATCCAAGAGAGGAAGCTGAGAGAGAAGAGTGAAAGGAGGAACGAGATGAGGGAGAAGCAAAGCGAGTGGGGGTTTTCTTCAAGAGAGGAAGCTGAGAGAGAAGAGTGAAATGATGGTTGCTTCGTCCGTCCAACTTACTTCTGGAAAGGAGGGGGTTTTGTGATTTGACGGCTCATTGGGCATTACTGCGACGGTTCGATTGGGGTAGTCTACTTTCACTCTACTACGGAGTAATTTAGTGCATGGCTGGTGGACCCAGGTGCTGGCTGTCCCACACATCGGTGAAAGTGAGTAATTTAGTGCATGGCTGGAGGAGGATCCGCACGGTAGAGCGTGTCCCTGTTTTTCATTCTGAAGAAAAAATGATTACAGCAAGCGTTTCCACTCTTACGACAAAGGAGTGCAAAACACGGCAGCCACTTGAACATACACAGTGCTCCTACTACTAGGCATGTGCAGTGGTTCATACGTCAGTACTACACAATCTTGTTGCTAGTGTAGTACAGTAAGATATGACGATAACAAATGATGTTGTGCGCATGTCAACTACTCCTATATGTAACATAGTACCACTTTTTCGACTGTCCGGTCGAGAATGAACGGTGAGATCAATGTTAACAGAACTAGGTCCACAGCGCACGGAGAGTACGGTGCTACAGTACTCCATGAAATATGAACCATATGAAGCACATCCTATAGTGTTAGACAGGGTGTATGAAGGGTGCACGGGATGGGAGCAAAAGTTCCCTTCTCGACCCACTTTTGGGTGTTTGGCAGAGTGCATGAAGGGTGCATGAGTCCACCCTAGTAGGTTGACAAAAATACACGAAGAGGAAACAACTATATTGAGATGACAATGCAACCAAACACACCCACATGCTTTGTGCTACAGTGACTGATCTGCACCGTCTGAGTTTGATCCAACGGTCATGTTGCGCTGAGACATGGACATGCCCATGCAGAGGGCGCCTAAACACCACTGAAGTCCCTCTGCTTCTTGAGGCGCACGACGTTGGTGATGCAGGGTGCAACCGCCCGCAGAGCCCGCTCCCGGTCGACGGGAGCCAGCTCGTCAAAGACGGCGTCCAATGGCACGAATGGATTCCGGTGACGGAGCCCTGAAAGGATTCGCCCGGCAACGGCGATGGCTGCCCGCACCCCTACTTGTCCAGCTCAGCCCCCACCATCACGCGGAGACGGCTCAGGTCCTCAGAGATATAGGTGAAGAAGGAGACCAGGTCAGGAAGCCGCAGCTCATTAAAGTCGACCGGGTGGTCGAACGGGTTTAGCATCATGCGGGTCAGGCATCATGCAGCCGTAACACGTGCGTGGCAACTTGGTTCACCACGTGGCTGAGGCAATCCTGGACCTCGTCATGATCGGCCCGCTCGCGCTCCAGCCGGCTCCCCTGACAGTCTATCTATCTCCCGCTTTCTACAGCAACGCCGCCGATGCCTCGAGCATCTTTGTGGTGGATCCCTGTCGCTTTTGAAGCTCCGTGAACTCCCGCACATAACGGAGGAGCATGGCACTCCTCTCCTCCTTGAGCTCACAGAGCTCCACGTCCTTGGCCCTAAGCTCCGCATCCTTGGCATGGAGCTCCTGTGTCAGGCGTCTCACCTCGGACTCCGTGATCTGCTGCGCCGCCATGGCACCAGGTAGAAGCAATGGGGAGAGGAAGCAAAGGGGGCGAAACGGCTGGAAGGCAATGCAATCTACGGGAAGGCAGAGAGAGTCAGCCGAGGAGCGGGGAATCTTTTGGTTTTCACCACGATAAAACACCAGTCGACGACTTCTCACAACAGGGAGCAGTGGGTTTTTATAGGCGGAGTCATCATGACTAATTGCTACCGCGCCTGCTCCCGTCAATCAAAAAATTAAAAATCCTATCGCGCCTGCTCCCGTCAATCAAAAAAATAAAAATCCTATCGCACCCAAACACCAGAGCAACGCCGCAGTGGATATTTAAATTGACCTGCCGGAAAGTAGATTAAAAAAGGGGTGAAAAAACAAATGTGGCGGCAGCCTAGCTAATCGGTCGAACTAGCCCAACTAGCTAGCCACCGTGCTTCACTGATGTACTCGGCGGGAAAGGTGGTCTTTCATGATTTGACAACTCATTTACTTGCTTCGGCGCTACGACCAAGGAGGACCCAGAAAACGCGCGGTAGGGCGTCCCACGTCAGGAAGAATATATGCGTGCACCACCCGGGAGGACCCCGAAACCGCTCGGTAGGGTGTGCTACGTCTTGGCACGGAGGAAAATGTGCGTGTAAAAATATACTGTATCAGACCTAGTACCTATGGTTCGACCTCGGGACCCAGCCAGTCGGTCAAAAACACCCCACTAGCCACACAGCTTCAACATGCAAACATGGCACGGTCAGCTCCGTCTCGACTAGCCACAACGTCTCTTGTTCTAGGCGATTCTTCTATTTTCCAAGCTTTTTTTAGTTGTAATAACACCACGGCAAGCTAGCGCCGCTCTTCGTGTGTGCCCGTGCAAAGGTTAGACGATGGAGAGAAGAGAGATTGAGATCACAGACCTAAGACCCACCCGTAAGTGAGACAACGGTCATGCACGTGTTGACGAGGCACTCCCTCTACTCTACTCAACGCAAGTACTGTATAAAATCAAGTTATGGGACAAATCCAACGACCGTTTGTTTTTTCAGGCTATCGACTTACACTTTGTAGTCCAGGTTGCCAGTTCGAATCTCGTCTTTCAGATTTGTTAGTTTTAGGTCCAAATTTGATTAATGACAAGTGGGACCCCCGTGTGTTGTTCCGATATTTCAGTGTAGGATGGTTTTTTTGAACAAACACTTTGCACGGTTAGACAAGTAACGGCACAAGTTACACGTATTTTGCAAGTTTACGAACAAAAATGACAGCGGCATAGAATATCACATCCACCCTGCAGCTTAGATACTATGGTGATACGAGTTTTTACACCATTGGAAGTGAGATCCAATGGCTTGGGAGTAGTCTTTGTAATTATGCGCAATTTCCAAACTCTCCAAAGTTTTTTTTGCAAATAAAACATCCAGGCCTCGTGTGTGCCGCTGCATCTTCGATCCAACGGCTCCCCAGTGCTAATATTAGGTGCTCCCCGTAGCTTAATTACCCGCTACGGTGATATGAGCATCTAGGTCGTATGATCAGTGATCAGATGGCACATGCATAGTACTTGTACTTTCTGCGCATTTCCCAAACTCTATCAGTCGTATATTGCAAAAACATTCAAACCTCCTACTATGGGCCGTTAGATCTCAATGAACTCGTATCACCATAGAATCTACGGTGCGGGAGCACCTCATACTCTCCCGTGCGAGAAAACATAAGGTGCTATCGCAGCTTGGATGCTACGGTGATACGAGCTTGGAGGTCGTTTGATCTGAGATCCAATGGCATCTGAGCAATCTTTGTGCTTGTAAGCAGTGGCCGAACTCTTTTGGGGATTTCCTGCAAAAAAACGTTCGAACCACCGAGGAGGTGTTGGGTCACAAATCCAACGCCTCCTAAGAGCTTGTATCACCAAAGCATCTAAGGTGTGGTGGCACATGATATTCTTACATACAGGAGAATATGATGTCCTCCTTCATCTTAGATGCTACGGTGATACGAGCTTTGAGGTCGTTGGATATGGGATCAAAGGGCATCTAAGTAGTTTTTGTACAAATTGTGTGCAAATCTCAAACTCATCAAGGTTTCCTGCAAAAAAATTAAGACACATCATGTGAGATGCTATATCTCAGATCTACAAGCTCCAAGCAACTCGTATCGGCATATAGCATGTAAGGTATGGGGGCACATGATATTCTCCCGGGGAGGAGGGGTGGGGGTGCACAACCAATCGGTGGTTGGGAGGGTGGGGACAAATATAATCTAAACAACCCTAAATAGAGCTCCACAATTTTATATAAGGTCGAGGGGTTGACCCCCGACAATCATAGCTCTGCCTAGACACAACATTTGCATGTACTGTAGTACTAGACTTAATATTCATGTTTCAGTTTCATGTTCATTTTAAATATTGAACTGAGGACCATGGATGTCTTACATTTTACTCCCTTCGTTCCTAAGTATTAGCCTTTTAGAGGCTTCAAATGGACTGGCACATACGGATGTATATAGACATATTTTAGAGTCTAGATTCACTCATTTTGGTCCGTATGTAGTCACTTTTTGAACTCTCTAAAAGACTAATATTTAGGAATAGAAGGAGTATTTTTGAACTCGTGTCATACATGCATGGGTTGGAAAAATATATGCACTATACTTATTGGATTGTTGTTGTGTTCGTGCATGTGTTTCTCTCTCTCTCTCTCTCTGTGTGTGTGTGTGTGTGTGTGTGTGGTCATATGCTTGATACATACAAAGTTTTCTCACCTCCATATTGTTCATCTTTTAAATTTGAATTTGCATTGGAAAACTTACTAGGGATACCATGAAATGTGAAATCCATGTTGAGATCACTATATCACAAATTCACTCTAATTCAACAACTCGTCATAAATCAATTACCACGTTGAGATTAGTATTTGCAAGGAAAATACGGGTATTGTAATACACATAGATTCGTTCAGCAATTTAAAAGGTTCCTTTCGTATTCTCAAATGGTACGACCCAACGGCGTACCAGCCAGACCTTGGCTCGTGTTGATCCTAAAAAAACGAGATCGTGTCCTTCGGTGGCGTGTGTGGTACGCACATTAGGCAACCCCAACCAGTCAAGCCTCGGCGTTTCAAGTCGAAATATCTGGCGGCCAGAATTCCAGCCCTAGGAAATTCCCCTCATGTCCCCGGTCCATAATGACTACCGATGAACAACGGAGGGATGCTTTAGTAACTAGACAACGTTACCTGCCGTGCCGAGCACGGTTCAATTCCCTCGGTCGCCGCTCGTCAAGGTCACCCGTCAACTGCATTGCCTAGTACTACTACTACTACTACACCAGGATGAGCACAGAATTGAGCCCGTTTGTTCGTGCCTAGTACTTGAGTTAATATATCAGGCAATGCACTGGTACGGAGGGATTATCCTTTTACTCCCTCCTTTCCGGTTTATAGGGCTTATCTCAAAATTTTAGTTTTCCCATTTTATAAGTCTCAATTTGGTTGTTCCCCATCACATGTTCAGATTTCAAGGTGCACTAAATCATTACATGCAAATATTAAGAGAAAATTGACCAATGCATGTACTTAATGCATGCATGCATTGCAATTAATGCATTCATAAATACAATTTTTGAGGAAAACAAGCGCATTAATTGAGTGGTTTTGCAAACTACAACAATTGTTCAACCACTCACCATCTACCTTGGTTGGTGAGATTTTTGAATTGAGCCCTATAAATCGGAAAGGAGGTTTAACTAAGCAAAATGTTTGACCAAATCCTTTCTTAAGAAATACAATAAGACAGATGTACGCCTTAAAAATTTATTGCATGATGCAGGTTATGATATTGTTTCAAATCCTGGATCTTAAATTTCAGAAAATCCAAAAGTGAGCATAAATTCTTGAAACTGAGCATGGTCACGTGATATGGCACAAATATTACTTCGTAAGTTTTTTCTTCAATTCGAGACAAGCTGCTTATGACAAGTTGCACAAATGAAGAGCCAAGGTATTTTGGAACAAAGACCTGTCACGTTAAGGCGAACACTTTCACTATTGAAACTGTGGGCGTTTACGTGACGCCACGAGTCCCCGCTTCTCATCGGCAGGTGCCGTCCCAGCAAGCGTGTGAGTCGACGGGAGGCGTGCGAGCAAACCGCTGCGCCGGCTGTCAGGGAGGCATGCGAGAAGACCGTTGTGCAGACTCACCGGGAGGAAAGCCCTTTGACCAGGCTCCGCCGCCCACCGTCGTCCCAACTGCTCCCACTTTTAATGTCGTCGGTGCCGCATTTAAAATCAACCCCGCACTACCCGGTATCGCTACAATCCTCTCTCTTCCTCTCTGATTCTCCTGTCGTCTACCTCCAACTAGCCTGACCTAAACGTACGCCATGCCGCATCACGATGGTCTTCCCTTAGTGTTCCAGTTTCATGAGGAAGACACCCAGCCGGAGTCTCAAGAACATAAGGAGCTTTGGGATGAGCTTGAACTGGCCTTGCGGGAAGACATCGCGCCTGTCCCCGCTCTCATTCCGGCTCCTGTCGCCCCGACTGCGCCAGCGCCCATTCCCGTGGCATTGATGGGCTGGGAGCCACACATTGTTGCCGAGCTTGATGCCACGGGGTTCCACGAGGTCCCCGCCGACTTTCACGTGCCCGTGCACCTGCCGGCACATGCGCATGCGCGTGCACTGACGCGCACGCCCATGTCGGTGCCCGTGCACCTGCCAGCGCATGCACCTGCGCGTGCACTGACGTGCGCGCCCGTACCGGTGCCCGTGCACACGAATGTCTCCGCCACGCTGTTGACAACGCATGTCCCAACGCGGGTGCCAGTGCCCCCCTCAGCGCCATGGATGGCCGCCGTCGACCGCTTCCTGGCACCAACGCCAGTCGCCTCCTCCCGCCAGTTGACTCGCTCCGAAGTCCAGAACATTTTGGCCTTCCTTGAATCTAGGCCAACGTCCAGGAGTACGCCAACAACGGTGCAAGACGCCGCCGTCGCCGTCGGTCAGTGGCCCGACGACACATAGAGCACGGCAGAGGAGCTGCTTCCCACCGCGAGACGCCCCCGCCGCCGCCGCGTAATCTAAATTTGCCATGAAAAACGTTCGGATTGCCATGCTTAAAATCCGAACGTTTATCATTTCTGTTTATTTTATATCGATCGTCGTATAATTTAAAGTCGGAGACAGACTGAACGAAATGTATGGTTTGATCGATTGAATGTTCTGCTAGAGCCATATCAAATTAAATATAAAACATCATCAAGCCACATGTATTCCTTGTCATCCAATAACCTAGACTGCTTCAATGTCGAGCGCTCAACACGTTTAGCGTGCAGTTAATTTCATGCCAAAAATAGTGCTAATCACATGACAACACGCAAATAATATCCTAGTAGTTAACATCCGCATGCACTTAATATACTTCCAAATTAATGTGCATTGCACGTACACACTGACTAGTATTGCTAGTACCTGAAACTGGTGCCGTGACTTGTGAACACGTCCAGATATGGTCAACGGCAACATCGCCCGCGAGTTCTTCCTGTTTGCCCGTGCGTCTAAACGCAGAAGGGGAGGAGAGAGAGAGAGAGCACACATGGAACCCACCAGTAAGTGAATGTGAATAGTACTAAAAATAATATTACATGTTATCCATTAATTAGGCTGTGGTAATATAAAAACATTATGTGAACAAAGGGGGTACAACAAACATTGCTATTCTACGTATGTTGCCTATTGACGTGCGGCTTGAAGGCCCGGTCGCATGTTCGATCCTCGTCCTTTATTTTTTAATTTGTATATGGGTCCAAATTTGTTTCATGACATGTGGGCACCTCGGTGTGTAGTTTGTACCACTTTAATTTGTGGGTCGAAATTTGTTCCATTCCAAGTGGACTATCGGTGTGTAGTTTTGTTGCTTATTTATAATAATTAAAGAGAACAACATAGTTTTTTCAATAATACGGTGGTGCGACATTGAAGACGAGAAAGGACGTGCGAGAGAGCGATGACCGAGCCAGAGGGAAATCAACTAGGGGAGTTGCGTGGGTTGCAACGGCGTTTGGAGTAGTTGTGGGCCGAATGCTACGAAAATATAATCTAAACCGACCGGAATAAATGCCTACACAAATTAATCCAAGGTTCGAGTGCCCCTCGCAATGTAAATAGCTCCGGCTTTGCGAGGGATGGAGAGGTAGTAGCTTCAACACGTGGAAGATACGGTATGAGAAAGCGAGGTCAATTGAGAGACATATAGATAGAGAGACAAAGTGAGTGTGGTCCGACATTCATTGAACAAATATATATGCTCCGGAGAGATATTGCCCGATTGAGCTTTTGGTAAGGGTGAGGGCTGTAAGATAGAGCTTGAGAGATGATCCAGTCATAGACGTGTAGATATATTTTGTGCGTGGGAGGAAGCAAGGTCAACCGATCACATAGGGTCGCCGTGCGATCGAAAGAGTGAGACAGGTTGGAGAGAGTGACCTAGATAGACGATGTGCGTGAGAGAGTATACAATGTGAATAGGTCGAATTGGGCTCAAACATGGTGATATATCATTTTTGTCCGAGAAAGAGCGAGGTAAATCGAGACATACAGAGAGAGAGAGAGATAGAGAGAGAGAGAGATAGATTGAGTGAGCGTGGCCCACCATGAGGTCGAAAGAGTGGCGGCAATTTGGATGGACTGACCTAGATAGACAATCTGCGTGAGAGAGTATAGAGTGTGTCAATCGAGGCCTGAACAGGAAGATATATCATTTGTGTGTGAAAGAAAATGAGGTTAAACGAGACTCAGATAAAGAGAGCGAGATTGAGCGAGTGTGGCCCGTCGTCCGGAAGAAAGAGTGGGACAGTCTCGAGGGAGTGACCTAGATATACAATGTGCGTTCGTGCGCATGAGAGGTTGGGGGGCTAGAGAGGCAATGCATGTATTTAGCGTGAGAGCGTGAGAGGGAGAGGGGGGAGAGAGAGAGAGATCGGCATGGGGTGCAATTGCTGGTGTGTGAGGTAAATACATTTGGTAACAGGAGTGGAAAAAGGGGTTGTGTAGTTGAGAGACTTAGAGATCGAAACATGGAAAGAAAGAATGAACGTGTGTTGGAAACCGATAGCTTGCTAAGGTGGTTAGGAGAGGAAGATTGACCGATACAGGAAGTATGT